>NC_067159.1:17925155-18255155 GCF_903995435.1 Acomys russatus
GGCAAGCACTCACACACATAAAAATAAATATTTAAAAGTATACTCTTCTTAAACTATCCTATAACTGAAAAAAACTTCAGAGTACAGTAAATTCTAGCTCGGGTTACCTAAAATTTTAATATAAAAGCTTATTGTGGGACAATAAAGTCTAATAGTTTTGTTATTTTTAAAAGCCCTAACTAAATTTTAATAAATCAATGTATTCATTACTTTATAGCTCATAGGAACAATCTTAATGGAGGAAATATTTATTTTGGCTCATTATTTAGGAAGATACAGTCTGTCGTGGGAAGGAAGGCATGGCAGCCGGTGGTTCCATGGTGCTTGGACCCTGCTGCTTGGTACATGGGGCCAGCCAGGAGACAGAAAGGTCTGCAGGACCCAGGAGGATCTATAACCTGTAAGGCTGCCCCTCAGTGACCTCACTTCCTCTAGTTAGCCCACACATCCTAAAGGCTCCATGAAAAAAAAGAGTACCCCTATCTCTAGACTCGGCATTCAGTCACATGAACCTGTGAATGGCAGTTCAGGTCCAAACTGTACAGTCAAGTAGGTAAGAATTTTGTCTGTTCACATGTTGTATGCTGCCTGCCCCAAGTCGGGCAGATACTTCCTGGTTCTCATTACCTCCTAAGCCTCCTAGGGGAAAATTCCAAGGATGATATTGTCTCACAGATGGTGACTTTTCTCCTAAGACAAATAGGTTTGTTCACAAAAGCTTCTATAGAAACTGGAATATTAAAAACGAAAAACACATTTCTACACAGAATAAGCCAGAAATATGTGGGCGTGCAAATCAAAGCAAAGCTAGCCAGAGTTGGGATCTCTATTACTCAAGTAGCTTGGCTAAATCTTGTGCCTGTATAGAAGGAAAGCCCAGGGTCTCAGACTCTTCCTTCCACTTGGGATGGTTTTCTCTCTTGACAGATGAACTCATTTCCTGAAGTAGAGCAAGTCCGAATCCTGGTGTTGAAAGTAGAAAGGTGGCCTGTGTGGCTTGGGTTTGAGGTCACATTTTTGACCCTTTTGTCTTACCACCTTATGGTGACTGTCCAGGCCTTTTATGTAGGAAAACATTTCTTGGATGCTCTCTTAATTGGACCTGGTGTTACGTTCAAATCTAGGCATAGGAATTATGATTTTAGGCATCTATAGCAAAAGCTAGGGCGACTTAAACTTCGATTCTCTCAGTGCGTTTAACTATTAGGATGCAGAGCAAGCCTCAGACAATGAGCCAGATCCTGTTGTGATTCATAAAGATTGCCACAGACTTCATCAAAATGTCACAAAGTGGGACCATGATGTGGCTCAGCAAGTAGAAGCAGCAGCTGCCCAGCCTGTGACCCTGAGGGACCGGTCGGTCCCCTGGGACTTACATGGGGGTCAAAGGAGAGAAATGGCTCCCTCAGTGGTCTTCTCCCCACTCCCATTCAAGCATGACAAGGACAATTGCCCACACAAAGTCAGGAGATAAATCCACTCTGGAAAGGGTGCTGGAGGCACAGTCGTGGTACCTGGGAACAGGGTCCGTCTCCACGCCTTGGAGTTCACTGGACCGCACAGGATGGAGAGCAGTGAGGGAAAGTTGCGCAGGGCAGCTGATATTTGCAAGACCCGAGGAGAAAAAGTCTATTCCCACGCTCTGTGGGTACACGGCTGACACAGAGGTCACCTTGCTGTATGTTTGTTACCAGCCCCTTTGCCTCAGTTTGAACAGTGTCATTTGCATTCTGTTAGACCCACCCAGAAGCTGCTGTGTAATTGGCAGCTGTCTCTTCAGCCCTCGTCTTCCATGGCTGTAAAGGGAAGAAGACTCAACGTTTTGAATTGACCTTTGTATTCCACCTTGGGATGGTTTTATGGCCTGGCAGATGAAGGCCTTTTTCAGCGCATCTGCAGCCTGTAATCATCCATTTTTATGCAAGTACATATCCTGGAGAATGAGCCCAAAGAGAAAGCACGTCTGTGCTGCATCAGGCAGATCTCGCAGCGAAATGGCAGCCTAGTTTTCATTCTCCTACCATCTGTGGCATCACAAGGATAGCCACAGACTGTCGCTGCCGGGTGCCAAGCTGCTCACTGTGTTTCTACCTGATGAGCCAGAGGGCGGGGTTTTTTGTTTTGTTTTGTTTTTTTGGTTTATTTTTGCTCCTGCTCCACTCTGGTGTATTTGTTTACGGCTTCTCTCTACATAATCATTGCTATTCTGGTCTGAAGAAACTAGCCCCAAGAAAAGAATTCAGCAATACTGCTCCTGCTCCTGGGGACCACTGTCTCGGAAAGTTCCCATTTCCCTTCCTGTTTAACTGCATACGCACCTCCAGCGTTTGCTGTGTATTGTTTACTTTCTTACTTAACCTTATGTCCACATTACAAAATAAAATTCCAAGAGCAATCTTCCAGAAACTACTTCACTCAGGAATTTAAACATTGCTCGCATCGTTACTCGGCAGTCCCTCTGCTCGGCGTTTGCCCAGGAGAAATGATGACTAACAAACGCCTGCATTAACACATGCTCACAACTGTCCAGTGCAGCAATACTGATAATAGCACAAATATGGCAACAACCAAAATGTTCACCCATTAATGAACAGATAAGCAAAATGTGAAATAATCTGTATAATAGAATGCTGTCTGGCAGTGAAAACAGAATGCAGGGTCAACTAGAAAGATACTTCAATAATATTTAGTGCTTGCAGTGCAAATATGAGGCTCTCCAGAGCCCACGTAGATGCCAGGCAGGTGTGGCATGCCCACTAATCCCTATGCTCCCCCCAGAGGCAGAGACAGAGTCCCCGGGGCAAGCTGGCTAGCTAGGCTAGCTGAATCTGCAAGTCCCTGGGTCAGAGAGAGACCTAGCCTCAGTTAATAAAGCAGATAGTAATTGAGGAAGGCGCCAATATCAGCCTCTGGCTTTCACACACATGTGTGCTGACCCAGATTCAAAATGCAAATGCACATGTCCATTACATACATATACATACTAAAGAAGAGAGATACCTAATCTGTGTATGAAGTTCGAAAATATTTGTGGTAAGTAAAGGGAGTAAGCTATAAAAGCCATGTATTGTATAGTTCCATTCATTGAAGTGACTAGCGTAGGCAAATTTATTGAGACAGAAAGTAAATTTGTGGTTTTCTGGGGCTGGGGAAGGATGCGATAACTGGAAGTTGGAGAGACTATCCTGAGTTCCCCTGGTGCACCAAAAGTGTTGTAAAAATAAATCATGATCATGGCTTATTGGCGCTTGCCTGCATTTTTAGCACTGGGGAGGCTGAGGCAGCAAGATTTAGACTCTGAGGCCAGCATGGGCTACATGGCAAGACCCCATCTTAAAACAACAACAAAATGCCATGACGTTTCAAACACTCTGTGAGGATATTAGAACACACTGAACCATGTTCTTTAGATGAGTGTATTTTACAGAATGTTAACATCCCTTTGATGCTATAAAAATGTTCTTATACACAGAGAATTAATATTTGCATTTCTTGCCAGGTACTTTAGTGACAGCCATGCCATAGTAGATAGTCATGCTATCCAGTAAAGCTTGCCTCAGCTCGAGTGCTGCTGCTGCGCATCCCATAGCAGCTGCATGGCTTGAGGCAAGTGTCTCTCCACGGACCCCAAAATCTTTAGAGGCCTCTGAGATCCTGTCCAACTGTCTATACAAGGAGGCAAGTAAATATTGGGGCATCAGCCTAGTGAGGCTGATCCCAGCACTCAGGGAGGCAGAGGCAGGTGGATCTCTGAGTTCCAGGCCAGCCTGGTGTACAAAGCAAGTCCATGACAGCCAAGGCTTCACAGAGAAAGCCCGTCTTGAGAAGCAAAACAAAACAAAACATCAGGGCATCTTTGACAGCTGTGTCCCTTGTTATGCTTGAGCGTAACAGCAGTGGGCTCACTGGTGGTCTTCCTCGTCATGTTCAAGTGGACTTTATTAAGCAGCTAAAATGCAGAGCAAGTCTTCCCCACCTTGGGCACAACAGGCCAGATAACACTCAGCTTGGGTGCTGTCCTGCACATTGTTATGTGTTTAGTGGCACCGCTGACATCTACCCTCTGGAAAGCAAATACTATCTCCCCTTCCTTTGGGACAACCCAAAAACCTCTCCAGAGTTGTCCAGCTATTGCCTGGATGGTAGAATAATTTCTGGTTGAACAGTTTCTGGTGTAGAATAACAATTTATCAAAAACAACCAAAAGGGTATGTTCTTTACCTATAAAGAGCTGAGATGGGAGCATAGGTGCAAGTAGAAACAATCACTGGAAGAAACTTGATTTTATTTTCCAGAGACAAGGAGAGAAAAATGACCTTGTTTTATGTTGATGCTTGCAATGTTTATTAGTTATATTTTATCTAGTGTGGTCGTAGGAGAGAAAGAGAGAGAGAAAGAGAGCGGGAGGGAGGGAGGGAGAAAAACAAACTAAAAGCTATGAGCTGGGCCTAGTGATGCACGCTTTTAGTCCCAGCACTCGGGAGACAGAGGCAGGCAGATCTTTAAGATCAACACTAGCCTCGTCTACAGAGCAAGTTTGGACCAGCCAGGCCTACGTAGAGAGACTGTCTGAAAAGAAGGAGAGAAAGGAGCTATGAGATCCACTTCAGAGTGACACAGACCATCCATAAACATACACAGACAGGATTTTAAAACAGAAAAATGGGGTGGGGAGTGGCGATTAGGATGAGAGCAAAAGACAAGTACGCAGCTTTATTTACCTATTTCTTTATATCTTGCTGATGTGTTTATATCCCATTCAGAGCCCAGGCTGTGGGTTAGGTGATAGGATCTTATAGAAAAAAAAGTGAACTGTTCTCTGGAGTGTACCAAGGTTTGCAATGGGCCTACCATAGAGGGCAGAACTTGAGCTAGTCTCAAAGTAGTTTGTCCCTCCTACTCAAGTTCAGAAAGTCCTTCCTCTCTTGTTCCTCCATGCAATTTTTAAAATTTGCATAATTTAATTGGGGTGCATTATTTAATGAATGCCAAGTGAAATATTTATGATCTATCTCTAAAGATATAAATTATTCAGATCTTCTGAAACCTTTCAGAGATAGGTAAAGTAGAAGGTGTTTGAAAGAGAAAGCTTGTGTGACGGCACAGGGAATAAACTCCAACTTAGAAGTATAAATGAAAGGGAAGCTGTCGCTCTGGAGTGTGTTTGACGTTGTCAACAGTTTACAGTTGTGTATAGTAATTAATCTCTCCAAACTAGAGTGACAGGTAGTGAGTGGGTAGAAACACTTGTAAGTTTTAGAATATGCCGCTTCGACTCAGCTACCCAAAGTGGTACAAAGCTCTGGGGTCCCGGTGTCCTTTCACATAGTTGGTAAAGCCTTGCTTTGCCCTGAGTGTCTTTGCAAGTGACCATGCAGAACTGAGCATGAGCTTTATGGGACCTGCTTTTAAATTCAGCACTTAAAGGATGTTCAAGCCTTTGGAATCAAGATTAGTAAGCCCTGTATCTTTGGTTGATCATCTCAGTAGTTTGTGTGGTTCTAATAAAAGAGTGCATGAAATGAAAATATTGTGCTCTGAAGCCTTAGATTGCTCTTCTTGAAAAATAATTGCCTGAAAGCTGAGGTGACTAATTTTATTCATATCTTAAGAGTGAGGCCGTGATAGAGGGAGAAACACAAAAATTGCTTTTCTTAATAGAACAGGCCATGGAAAATAGTCCAAGACCAAATACTCTTGAAAACTGGCCAGAAATCTTTGTGTCAAAGTGACACTGCTCTCAAGTCTGGATTGTTGTGGCTTGTCCTTGGGAGCAAGCTCTTGCCATGGCCAGATATGATAGTACATTTCTGTAATCAGAGCACCCAGCAGGCTGAGGCTGGACGACTGTGCAGTCAGGGTCATCCTGGGCTACATAGAGATGCTGTCTCAAAAATATAAACAGATAAATTAAGCTGCATGTGACTCAGCACACTGTCACATCAGTTCTCCATTCTCAGAAGCTTAAAACACAGTAGTGTTTACACACACAGTTTATCTGTCTTCATTCACATCTGTGATTGAACTCAGGCCACTGTCCCACAATCACTGTCCCTTTAGGCCACTGTCCCACGATCACTGTCCCATTAGACTAGTCTAAGCAATCTTTTCCATCTGCAAAGAGAACACCTTGCTGGAACACTGGGTTAAAATGACCACCAAACACCCATGACCTTGTTTCATATCATGAAGTGTGTTTTGTACTAGTAGAAAGATCTCTCTAGTTCAAGGGCAGAGAGAAACGATATAGAATAGCTATTATACCCAGTATATAAAGACAGCTCTGTATTAGGGAGAGTAGTGTCAGTATTGCTGTACTGTCCCCATGCCACAACCATGGATTGATTTCCAGTCTCACGTCCTAAGAGCTTCTTCATTTTTTTTTTTATCAGTATTGGGAAATAAATGAGAGTATCTGTGCAGTCTAGGAAGAGAGATTGTTTCAGTGGATGTGAAAAACGGGTAGATGATGGGGTCAAAGTCATTGGGAATAATACACAGTTACAGTACCAGCACCCAGGAGACAAGTGGTCTCAAATTTGAGGTTAGCCTGTGCTATGTAACCCAAGGCCAGCATGAGCTATAGTCCCAAGACTCTGTCACAAAACAAATACATGGATAATAATAATATCATAATCTCTTTTTCTATGTGTAGGGGTGTGCGCGTGCATGTGTGTGTGTGTGCACGTGTGCACGCGCACGCGCACACACATCCACACATGCACACTCCTGTGCTAACCCATGTAGGATAGATGTCAGCTTCTGGTGTAACGGTTCTCAATCTACAGCCACCTTGAATATTTGAGACAGTCTATCACTGGGACATGGTGGTCACTCACTAAGCTCTACTGGCAAGTAAGCACCAAGAACCCAGCTTCCCTTGTCTCTGCAGTGCTGGGATTACAAGTGCTTGCCACCATGCTCAGCTTTCCACAGGAGTGCTAAGGCTCAAACTTACATCCTGAAGCTTGCAAGACTAACGCTTCATCCACCGAGCTGTCTCCCCCAGGCCCTCATATTCCTTCTGTTCTGAGAAATCACTTTTGTTAGCCTGAAGGGACTTTTATAATGTTGACCTGAAACTAGTTCATTTTTTTTTTTAATCTAATCTCTTCATTAGTGAGTTTCTTTGGAAAATTCATTTTCCTTAGTCTGGGTTTTGTACTTGTAGACTAGGCCCTAGTGTGTGAGGATTGGCCCTAAAGTTCTGGAAGGCCAAAGGAAGAAAGGCAGACAGATGCAGAAAGTATTGGGGAATTGGCACAGAAGTGTGGCGCTGGGTGGCCGAAACCCCAGTGAGACCTCCTAAAGTGTGGGTCACAAAGGGGTATATTTATGGGGTGGTACTAATGTGGACATTTTATCTAGACTCCGCCTTATTTATCTTGAGGCTATTAAAAACTCAGACAGATGCCTAGAGCTGGGTCTGAGAGTGAAGCCTGGTGAGTCCACTGCTTTTGTCTGTGCTGGTGGGTGTGCTGGGAAACTACACAGGGAAGCTCAGCTTCCTCCTCAGGGTCAGTCACAGAGGCTATATCCTAAGATGGCTGCGGCTACGACAAGCTGCATGAATTTACACATTGACAAAATGGATACGAGACACAGTTGCCAAAAATTCAACCTAAGGACGTGCCTGAAAAGCTTAGTGGAGGTTGGTGGAGTAATAAATCGTCTGGAATCAGAAGCAGGGGTAATTAAAAACCGTTAGTGTTAGAGCAGGAGGTAGCAATCCTGGAAATGATAATGTGTGGAGCAAGAACATCATTTCTAACCCTGTAAAACTTGACAGTAAGATTTACCCTATTCTCCACGTCTGTATATTGGAGAGGTTGATTACATAGACCTTTCTGACTGGTGAGTATCCAAGCTGTCTTCTCCAGTTATTTGTTTACTGCTGCTATTCCATGGCTAGCTCTGGAACACTGTTTTGTTTTGTTTGAGGTAAGGTCTGAGTATGTATGTTGTAACCCAGGCTTGCCTGGAGCTTGCAGTCCTCCAGTGTCAGTGTCTAGAATGCCGGAATTGCAGTGTGCAGCATCATACCTTGAGATCTATATGCTATGTGATGTGGTCCTTTGGAAGTACAAGAGCCCTGTCTTAGTTGTTGTTCCATTGCTGTAAAGGCGCGTGCACACGCACACACACACACACACACACACACACACACACACACACACACACACTGGCCAAGACAACACTCCCCGCTCAAAGCATTTAATTGAGAGCTCACTTATAATTTCACAGAGTTAGTCCATCATTATCATAGGGGGGAACATGGTAGCAGGCTGGCAGACGTGGTGCTGGAGAAGTAGGTGAGAGCTTTATATCCTCATCTCTGTGGACAGCAGGTTGAGAGAGAGAGACAGAGAGAGAGAGAGAGAGAAGAGAGAGAGAGAGGGGAGAGAGAGAGACGGAGAGAGAGAGACAGACAGAGATAGAAAGAGACAGAGGCAGAGGAGCGAGACAGAGACACTAGGCCTGGAGTGGGCTTTCAAAACCTCAAAGCCCACTGCCAGCGACACACTCCTCCAAGAAGGCCACATCCCTAATCCTCCCAAACAGTTCATCAACTGAAGACTAAGCATGCAAATCTAGAGCCCATGGGGCTGTCTTCATTCAAACCACCTCAAGCCCCTACTTCAACCTACATGTGAGTGAATCCAAACAGAGCAGCACAGCCCACAGTAATGAGCACCTTGGCATCAAGCACAAATTTTTTCCCAATATAAAACCTGGTGCCATTATCCAAATTGTTTAATACTTCTGGAATTGTTATTGAATCCCTGTGAGCATCCAAACTATCAAATGAGAAGATGGAGGGAGAATAGAGCAGAGAGAAGAAGGGGGGGAGCAGGAGGAGGAAGAGAAGGCAGAGGAGGGGGAAGAGGAGGAGGGATGAAGAGGAGGAGGGGGAAGAGGAGGAGGAGAGCAGCTGTAGCTGCTGCCTGCACAATATCAAGCTAGTTGGCATTCTAACATGGAGTGGGAGGGGCCCATGCGTTCCCAGCCCTAAGAGCTATTGACAGTTGCTTCAGGGTGAGAGACAGATTTTCATTCTTTTCTTTCTTTCTTTTTTTTTTTTTTTTTTTTTTAGGGTATGGCCCCTGGAGGTGGGCTATACTCCAAGGGCACATATAGCCAGCACAAACTGGACTCTGTGAGTTATTTTGAAAAACAAACAAGAAGAGGACAGGAGGGGATGAGGAAATGGTAGTGGATCTTGGAGGAGCTGTGGGGCAGAGTAGGAAGTGAATATGATCAAAATTGTATGACATTTTCAAAGAATTGATTAAAATGTATTTTAAAGGAATAAAAGAATATTAGAGTACAGTTTTTTACCTGTTAAATCACTTTACAAAAGAATGGAGAAATCAACTTGAATTCCTCCTAAGAGTGATCAATGACTTAACTACAACATAGTGCCTATCTTTCCTTCGCATGCCCACTCCAGGTGTTGCCACATCTGCAAACTCCCGGGGAAAGTTATGGGGATTCGTGTGCTTCGTTTCTCCCTGGTGGTCATCCTGGTGTTACTGCTTGTGGCTGGAGCTTTGACCAACTTACTGCCCAACATCAAAGAAGACAAAATGCTCACCCTGCGCAGGGAAATCAAATCCCAGAGCAAGCCCTCCCTGGATTCGTTCACTCTCATCATGCAGACGTACAACAGAACAGACCTCCTACTGAGACTCTTAAATCACTACCAGGCAGTACCGAATCTGCACAAAGTGATCGTGGTATGGAACAACGTCGGGGAGAAGGGACCAGGGGAGTTATGGAACTCTCTGGGGCCTCACCCCGTCCCTGTCATCTTCAAACCCCAAACAGCAAACAAAATGAGAAACCGACTCCAGGTCTTCCCAGAAGTGGAAACGAATGGTGAGTCAGAGCTGGGTTCTGGGTCTGAAGGGGCTCCTGCGGGTGGGTGGACGGACTTCTGCCTTTCAGGGAACTTATCGTTTTTTTAAAAAGCCCTTTGCAGCACTTAAGAAGCAGTTTCCAGGACCCCAACAGGAAGCTCCCTGGGGGAGGAAATCACACACATCCTGAAGAGGTAGTGTTGAAACATTTTTAAAAGGCCTGCTGTGTGGCATAGCACACACAGGGTGTATATTACTCACTACAGAAAAAGCCATAAAACTGCCCTAGTCAGGGTCGCTATTGCTCTGACGAAACACCATGATCAAATGCAACTTGGGAAGGAAAGGGTTCCTTTGGCTTACACTTGCACATCACTGTTCATCCTTGAAGAAGTCAGGACAGGAACCTGGACGCAGGAGCTGATGCAGAGGCCATGGAGGGGTGCTGCTTACTGCTGTTGCTCCCCATGGCTTGCTCAGCTTCTTCTTGTTGTTGTTGTTCTTGTCGTCCTTGTTGTCGTTTTTTTAGTAGAACCCACAACCACCAGCCCAGGGACTAGCACCACCCACAATGGGGTGGGCCCTCCTCTTATCAATCACTAGTTAAGACAATGCCCTACAGGCTTTCCTACTGAGGCATTTTCCCAATTCAGACTCCCTCCTCTGAGAGGGCTGTAGTTGTGGGAAGTTGACATAAAGCCAGCACAATGACATTTATACTTAATGTAATGGTGTTGCTCTTTATAACAGTTTCTCTGGGGTGTGATTTTTTTTTTTTTTTAAAGTATCTCGGCTTTGCTTAAGGGTACATTAATTTTCTGGGTTGGTGGGACTATAATTGCATTATGATATTTTCCCCTTAGTCAGAACTTTTTTTCTATTAGACAAATCTCTCTAAGAATACATTTTAATTTTACTAATTGGGTTTAAACATAATCGGTTTGAATGGTCTGTGCAGACACAACTGTATCTCACTGATTTTTGCATTCATTTCCAAACTGTTCAATGTATTTTTTTTCCCTTTCCATTGCAGCCATATTAATGGTAGATGATGACACACTCATTAGCGCCCAGGACCTTGTTTTTGCCTTCTCAATTTGGCAGGTAATGTTGCTATATCTTTTATGATACTGCATAGCTAAAGTTTTATCCATGAACTACCTAGTCAGGGCAGCTTAGTTTAGGCAGTATCTAAAACATCACTGAAATTGTCATAGGCCAATTCAAGAGTTCCCAAGCTCAAGTAAGACAACATGGAAGTTGGCTTAACATTTTGGTGTAATAGGGAGAAAAATTGGAATTAACTTCCCCAAAACAATGAACTGATGCGGTGTAGCCAAGACTACCATGAAGAAAAGCTTTCCCAAACCATTTGTGTCTCAAATGAAACATGCATTTGTGTGCTAATAATGTAAAAAAAAAAAACAAAAAACAAAAAACAAACAACAAAAAAAAACTCTTATAAAAGAAAGCATTTCTCACCTTGACAAATTGTTTCCTAGTTGAGACCATGTTGAGGAATTTTGAGGTAATAATTCTGTGTGTGGCATTGTGGTGGCAGGTGTCTGTTTTGGCTTGATTTTCCTAAATGCCAGCTTGACTAGACAGGCAAATTGCTCACTAGTTCTCCCACTGAACCTATCGTGATTATAGCAGAGTTGTATACGCTACATTACAAATTACCTGAGTCCAGAACTCTGTGCAAGTCGTCTGACTCGATACTCTGCTACCTTGATGATCAGATTTGCCTCCCTAAGGCTACCTGGGACAAAACAGCATGGGATATGAAGGCCAAATGTCAATACAAGTGCTCTGCCAATACCAACCTTTTAAATGCTGCCGTTTTTAGTTTCTTGCCTGGCATATTGATTAGTAAATTGTACTTTTTCCTATATTAACAGTTTTCGCCTGCCCTGTAAACAAAATCTTCTTAGGCAAAAAGTTCTTCAGCTGTGGGATTTCTACTTAAGAGTTAAAAAAAAAAATCAATCTACCCTATATATAAAGATGGACTCAGTAACAATGTAAAGATTGTGATTGGTTGGAGCAATCTGAATAGAAGAATAAGGAAATATAATAGTATTTTAAGTTTTATTCATAAAATATTAAGAACCATTTTAGTACATTAACTAGGAACATCTGGCTGTGCGGTGAGCCTGATCAGTGCTCTGCATCTCTTCATAATTAGGTGTGTTGGCAAGTAAGACGGAGAGGACTATTACCAGTGCCTACACATGCCTGGTACTCCCTCACCCTTGCTGCCTTGCCCTGCCTTTCTCTAGCCTGTGAGACTTTTCAGAATCTGGACTGTATAATGGTACTTCTTTGAAGCCTTTGTCCTCCATCCATCACCTGAATATCCCCTCTGCCTCCAGCAACCCAACAACCTTTCCATCCTCTGACCTCTCAGGGTGTGGAAATTCCACACCTCCCCATCTCCCCACCACCACATGTGAGCTCTTTGAAGTGAAATTTAATTCATTAGATTGAGTGTGTGTATGTGTGTGTGTGTGTGTGTGTGTGCGTGTGCGTGTGCGTGTGCGTGTGCGTGTGTGTGGGTGCGCTCGCCCCCTTAGCTTCAGCAGATGAAACTCAAACTGGGTGAAGTTCACATTATTCATAATAGTAAATTAAACTTTTAAACTTTCAATACTTTAAATTCAGTGTTTTCTTTTGCTCACTGTTTCTTTGTCTTACCTTTAGTAAGTCCTTCCTTAATAGAATTTTTTTTCCTACTATCTACTCATATCTTCAAAAGCCATATCTTATCTTAAGTGTATGTAAATATGTAATTTATGTTGTATTTCCTTATTTAAATTCATATTTTTAAAAGAAAATATCAAAATTTGAGAAGGCATAAAATATAGCATTGTTAAAAATAAATCATGACTTTCAAGAGCATTAAAACCAACATTGAAAAGCAGTAAAAATCAGTTCTGTAGCTGGGCAGTGGTGGCACTCGCCTTTAATCCCAGCACTCTGGAGGCAGAGGCAGGCAGATCTCTGTGAGTTCCAGGCCAGTCTGGTCTACAGAAAGAGTTCAAAGACAGAACTACACAGAGAAACCCTGTCTTGGAAAACCAATCAGTTCTATGGATGTATAATTTTATATATACTTAAGAGGTTAAAATAGTTTTTCAAAATGCTCACTTACATCCTATAATAATATTCTTGAGATCAACTTTCCTCTTTGTTTGTCTGGTGGTGGTGGTGGTATCAGGGAGTGGGGATTGATTTGTTTCTTTGGTTTGGCTTTTTGAGACAGGGTTTTTCTGTGTAGTCCTGCCTGTCCTGGAACCCACTCTGTAGATCAGGCCGGCTTCGAACTCACAGAGATTCTTCTGACTCTGCCTCCCGCATGCTGGCATTAAAGGTGTGTACCTCACTGACCAGCTTGGTCAACTTTTCTTAGAGAAAACTTTGAAGGGCTAGACGCCCTGGTGACTAAGATTTGTTTGGGTCAAATGTTAGAATCCGGAGAATATTTGAAAGGTAAGAATTTTACGGAGAGGTTTTGGTTGTGGTAGAACTTAAGCTCTAGACTTATCAGAAGGCAAAGTTATGAAGTTGTCTAGAGTTCGAGGAAATTGGGGTGAAAAAAATCAAGAAATAAGGAAAAGTTGACAAATCAGCTACATCCTCTGTAATAAATAAGCCTTTTTGTCTCTGTCTTCTCTAAAGAAAAGCCACACTTGATTGTTCCTTTCCTCTTTTCAGCAATTTCCTGATCAGATTGTGGGATTTGTACCTAGAAAACACGTCTCTACTTCATCCGGTATCTACAGTTACGGAGGTTTTGAGCTGCAGACACCTGGGCCCGGAAATGGTGACCAGTACTCCATGGTGCTCATTGGAGCCTCTTTCTTCAACAGAAAATACCTCGAGCTCTTTCAGAACCAGCCTGCAGCAGTCCATGCGTTGATTGACGAGACTCAGAACTGTGATGATATTGCTATGAATTTCATCATCACCAAGCACACTGGGAAGGCTTCAGGGATATTTGTGAAACCCATAAACATGGTTAATTTGGAGAAAGAAACCAACGGCTATTCTGGAATGTGGCATCGGGCAGAGCACTTTCTGCAACGATCGTACTGTATAAATAAGCTTGTTAGTATATACAATGGCATGCCCTTAAAATACTCCAACATTATGATTTCCCAGTTTGGTTTCCCATATGCCAACCATAAAAGTAAAATGTGAACAGAAAACAAAAACAAACCCAAAACATTGCTAGGTTTTTGAGTGGCTTCTCCATGCTGTGTATTATTGTTTTGTAAGCAACACCATGAACTCTTATCTAGTCCACAAGTCTCTATAATAGAAAAAAAATACACATATGCAGTACTTCTAGTATATGAAACACAGAAGCCAAGAAGCCGATCTCACCTAGATAGGCTTTTTTGTGAAGAGCTTTTGTTCAAGGTTGTAAGTCCTTGGTCACGATACTATTGTTTACATCTCGAGACTGCTCTCCAATTTGTTTGAGCCCTGGCATTTGCCTTAAGGACCTACAGCAAGCTGCTTCTAGGACCAGAGACTCAAATGAAACATTTTTCAGCTTTTCAGTGAAGGTTGACTATTTTTTATCTGAAGCCTGAAATGCTTCTTCAGCTAGTTAATGCCTGCAGTATAGGGAAAAGCCATGTCAGGAGAGTTTAGTCTGAACCCTGGGTGGAAAACCAGGAAATGCCTGGTTGCCGGCATCCTTTCTGGCCATTCTAACCAGAACTGACTATGCCCAGCTTGGTTTTGATAAAGCTCTCAGTGATGGTATTTTTGCTGTTAAGCCTGTTGTGACTGGGAGTGTACGTTTTCATGGCTGACCATTGTCTGTTTATTGTTGTTGTTGGGTTTTCTTTCTTTTTCTTTTCGGGGTGTGTGTGTATGTGTGCGTGTGTGTGTGTGTGTGTGTGTGTGTGTGTGTGTGCACGCTCGTATGTCTACACTGCATGGATCACTAAAATATGCAGCCCATGTTTCTTATATGCAACCTATATGCAGCAAGGAGTAAATGTGTCCCTGCAATTTGTCACTGTGTGTGACCTTGAGAATGTACATTAGTTCTCATATTTTACAGATTGTGTTTAATAAATAAGTATAAAATAACTTCTGAAAGAATGGTTAAGTAGAAGCTAGCAGAAATTAAAAACCTTAGTGTCAAAGATGTTTATTATGAAAGCATAGGCTACCTTGTGAATACTTAATAACTGTATGACACAGAAATGTTTGCATCCTGAGCCCAGGATTCTGTTGGGATTTTTTTTTTTTTTTAATCCCAAGGCACTATTCATTATGATGAAATTTCAATTACTAAATTGTTTGGAAGAAAAAAAAAAAAAAAGAATGGAGCCATGATGGGAGAAGGCTGTGGGTACCCACAGGTGTTCATTGTTGCTGTTGCTCACTCTGTCTGCCTCCCTCCTGGTGTCCTTTTAGTTTGTCCTTGTTCATCACTGCTGAAAGGGAACACTATGTCATGCCTCCACGCGTCACTTTTCTTCTTCTCTCTATATATAAGGCCTAAACATTCTCAGAGGTGTGAAAATAGCAAAATAATGACAGCTGAAGTTCCACTACGAGTCCTTCCTGCCGTCTGTGCTCTGTCTGTCTGTCTAATAATGGAGTGTACATGTGTGTCTTAATGCAATCATACACATATTTGTTTTCTTTTAATTTGACCTCATTAAAATCCGTGTCAGTTACCTGCTTCCTCCAAAGCTGGTGGTCCGTTTTTTTGCCTCTTGGTATTCCACTATCAAATAGATAAACTTCAGCTGTTCTCATGTTCCGTGTTAATAGCTTAGGCTGCTTTTGTGGTATTTTAGGAATTTCTTTGTACTCTACAATACCACTCACAGTGAAGTTGAAAACTTGATACGCTCACCATGAGTAAGTTTCCTATTGAGAAGATATTCCCCTAATTGATTTCCCACTGACGTTTTAAAGTTTGCTTTAAGTACAACATTATAGCATGTGAATTACACCGAATTCTCACATACTACAGAGGAACAGTCAACAAAAATCTATTTTGGTCTTTACAAGAAAAACCCCTGCACTGCAGCTAGACCTCTAAAGACCATCTTTCCATGAATACCTCTTATCCATGCCTGGCACAATCCAAAATCACTCCTGTAGGCTCAAAACTACACCCTCAAAGCCACGTAGCTCAGAAGTGAGGCCTGCAGGCTCCGCCATTAGACTCTGGCCTGAAATCCTCACTAGATGTCACATTATAGCCAGTGCAAGCCCCTGTTTCCTCATCAAAATGTGGCTGCTTTTCTCCATTTTTCTTAAGGATTGCCTATATAGCCTCAAAATTGGGAAGCCGAGACTAAGTTAATAGTCATGGTTATGTTAGGAATTTATCTTAAAGGATGAGAGAGAGTGCGCCTGGATAGCCTCCAGGGGCTTTCCCATTTCAGATGTTCAAGCTATTGGGAAGATATAAAAATTAATGCTAGAAAACCTGACATCCACCAAGGAAAATACTGAGAGTATTGCCTGTGTCACAGCACACGGGAACTGCGGGGATTGGTCCTTGCTTTCATCATTTTTTCCCCCAGATACCTTTTCCCTCTTTGTTTTGGAGAAAAGAGTCTTGTTTTATAATCTAGGCTGGCCTTGAACTCATGACGTTCCTGCCTCAGTCTGCCAAATGCTGAGATTACAGACAGGAGCCATCACACCTTGCGAAATGCCTGTATTTCTAACATTAAAACAGGACATCTTTATCCTACCAGTTTTGTCATATTCACAGCAGTGTAAAGAAATTAAAGACCCAGATGTGACTCACACCTGTAATCCCAGCAGGCAGACGGCTGAGGCAAGAGAATTCTGTGAAGATCAGCCCTGCTTCAGAGTAAGACCCATATCTGTCCTTCTCCGTGTGTGTGTGTGTGTGTGTGTGTGTGTGTGTGTGTGTGTGTGTGTGTGATGTGAAGGTCATAAAACAACTTTCCAGAGTCAGTTATCTCCTTCCACCATGAGTGCAAGAAGCATCAAATCTTATTCTTAGGCTTCTTGGCCAGAGCCTTTACCCACTAAGACATCTCTCCAGAGCTGAACAGATGTTTTAATAGCACTGTTCCTTTGTTATTTCATTGTGTGAGTAGACTGTGATTCTGTATTCAGCATGTTCCCATTTCACTTGCTACCTTCTTACTATACAATATACAGTAATAAAAAAATATACAATCAACCCTAACACACACACACATGCGCGCACACACACACACACACACATTTTTGAGCATTTCCTGTGATTATTTCCTTAAAATGAGATCCAACAAAATTGAACACCTGGATCTACCTACTGGTATTCATCTCATCTTTTATGAGTTTTGATACATATTGCTAGATTCCTCTAGAAGTGTTGCCATGGTGACACTATTAATAGTCTATCTGATAGCATCTATTTCCCATCATCCCTCCTCATTTCACCATTTCTATGTACCTGTCATCTACTTATTCCACATAAAATGTTTGAGTACTATAGCGTTTTAAAGACTTCTCTTTCACAGACCTTTGTTAAGGCTAAAAGGGCAGACAAGGAACTGTCCAGTGACAGCTCAAGGGCAGTTGAAGCTCCAGGGCGCCTTGGAAATGCTTCTAGAAACTGTCAGGGTTGATGTACAGACTCATAATTCACTACCCTATCTCAGTTTTTGTCTTACTAAGACTCCTCACTTTGTTCTACACAGACACACACACACACACTGGTTTTTATTCACCCTCTATCTTCTCTCCTTTCCTTAAGTCCCTCACAACATAAAGCCCAATTATTCTCCAACACGCATTTGCACTGGATCCTGACCCTCCTATTTCCTTCCCTGTAGGATAAAAGTGAAACAGTTTTACACATTGTGCTTCTTTGGGCTGGGGCATCATGCCTGGCTCCAGAAAGGATTCAATGAAGTATTTATCTAACCACTAGGTGACTCATGCGCCTCTTTTTCTATCTCAACATTTTGTTTATTTCTGAGAGAAAATATTAAGTATCCAATTGGGGTTTTTAAGTGGTTTTGTTGACAAGAAAACACCTTTATTTCATACCAGGGGTTAATCTGGATTGTGTGTGTGTGTGTGTGTGTGTGTGTGTGTGTGTGTGTGTGTGTGTGTGTGTGTGTTTCTCGGTGCATCTGGCAATTGAGAAAATAGTTTTGGTTGTTGACAACTGCTCACCACTGATAAGGGTGCTCATCCACCGATGAGCAGGGTGGACTTGACAGTGACAAAACTGAGAAAAAGTCTGCTTGGCTTCAGTTCACAGGCCATTTGGTTATTAATTATCCACGAAACATGCTTTCTCGCATGTAAGTTGCACTCTGACATGTTGCCTGTGCGACAATGCCTATTGGAATGAGAAATCCTTTTTTATTAATTTATTCATATTATATCTCAATTGTTAGTCCATTCCTTGTATCCTCCTATTCCTCCCTCCCTCCCGCTTCCCTCCTACTCCCCTCCCCTATGTCTGTGACTGAGGGAGACCTCCTCCCCCTATATATGCTCTTAGGGTATCGAGTCTCTTCTTGGTAACTTACTATCCTTCCTCTGAGTGCCACCAGGCCTCCCCATCCAGGGGACGTGGTCAGAAATGGGGCACCAGAACTTGTGTGAAAGTCAGATCTCATTCTCCACTCAACGGTGGAGAATGTCCTGTCCATCGGTTAGTCTCGGTAGGGGTTCGAAGTTTACTGCCTATATTTTCCTTGGCTGGTGCCATAGTTTGAGGAGGACCCCAGGACCCAGATCCGCCTGTCATAAAGTTCCTCTTGTAGGTTTCCAGGATCCTCTGGATCCTTCTATTTCCCCATTCTCCCATGCTTCCTAATCCAAGGGGGAATGTGCTTGTTTGATAAGACATCCAGGTGTGTGCAGCTGTGAGCACAGCCCTGATCAGAAAACCACAGACTTCTCCAGTGGTGGCTTATTCTGACAGATCCCCCTGCCTCTGGTCCACATTCCTCTCTCCATTCTCGCTTCTGGAGAAATAAGCAGTACAGCCTGCTTTTCTGAGAAGGACTTGTAAAAAAGCATATTTTGGAAGCACCAGATAGCAACATTACATAATACACTGTGTATTCAAATAACACCTCTCGAGCTTGAGAAAGCTGAAATAAATGAGTTGGAAAGAGCTAAATATAAATTTTAAAGCATATTTACATGCATAATTCTTTTGTTTAAATCATAAGTGAAAGATGGAACACCATATACATCTAGTGAAGGATTCCCGAATGGGAGCATCAGATTTTTTTCTAGAATCCTTCAGGCATCCCAGTTATTTAAATGTACTTTTCTCCCCTTCCTCATTTATGAATAAGAGGGCAAGCTAAATGATCAGTAAATCTCTTTCCAATTGTAAAGCTGGATGCCCCGAAATCGGAGTGTTGAATGGGTTGTTCTTGAAAGGCAACAGCCTTGGGTTGCACCTGTAGTTACGTTAGGAGAGTGCTCACCTGGCATGCGCAAAGTTCCTGGTTCAGTCCTTGGCACAGCATGAACTACATGTGGGAGCACTCACCTACACTTCCAGCACTCAGAAAGTGGAGGCAGGAGGATCAGGAGCTCAAGGTCATTCTTGACCACTTGGCAAATTTGAGACTTAAGCAGAAATAGTAGCAGCCAAGTTTTACTTTCTGGCAGGAAAAAATGTTACCCTGCCATGTCCCCCCTCTTGAAACTTGGGGCCATCACTGACACCTAGGCCTATCTGTCCGGAGCAGTGCCTCACAGTGAGCTCTGACATAAGTGTAGCTTTATGCCCTAGTGGTTGAGGATGGAACGTCATATGACAAATAGACCCAGAGAAGTTATCTCTTTAGCAGCATTTCTGTTTATAGCCGAGATTCTCAACCTGTGGGTCGTGTCCCCTTTGGAGCCAATCAATGTTTTCATAGGGCTCACCTAAGACCATCACAAAAAGACCGAGATTTACTTTATGAAATAGATAACATAGGCAAGATTACAGTTATGAAGCAGCAATGAAAATAACTTTATGTTTGGAAGTCACATAAAAAACTGTATTAAAAGGCCGCAGCTTTAGGAAGGCTGAGAACCACTGGTTTATAAGCCTACGGAGGGTTGCCACAGGCTTACTAAGAATCTGAAATTTTTATTTAAACCCAGAATGCAAATACAAGTTTTGAAGACTAAAGTAAGGCCCTACTTATAAACACAATTTATAGGGATTGACTTTCTTACCAGCAGATGTCAGTGCAGTCCAGTAAACTAAGCCTGCTGTCAGTTTAGCTGCCTGCCAGTAAACTTAGCAAAGCTTTGCATTAGCAGTGTTAAAGCCCACTGTTCCTGGGTTTTTTTGCTTAAGAAGGACTTCTTCAGTGAAGTTATAGAGGGACTAAGTTAGGGTGAGTGAGTGAGTGGGCTCATCCGGGAAAGAGGCTTGCCACTAACCCTGCTGAAATGAGTTCAAACCCTGAAACTCACACAGGGGAAGGAGAAGACCAACTGCCTAAAGTTGTTCGTGGATCCATACATGTTTGCCATGGCATGTCCATGCCCTCATCCCATAGTAATTTAAATAAATAAATAAGTAAAGTTACTAAGTTATAATAAATCCTGGCCTAGGTTGATCATATTTAATAAACTATGGCATACATTAACATGATTGATGCAATACTGAGCTTTTTCAGTTAAATCAAAAGCATAATCAAACACAAAATTCTACTGTGATAAAGCACCATAATAGCATACTCTTTTAAAAATTAACCCATCCCAAACAGTAGGAACAAAAATTCATTCATCTCTTCAAGTATCACTCATGTAGAAACACTTGTTTTTAACAAATAATAAAACATACAGCATGTGTTATCATTTGATTTTTGGAACACAACCTTTTGCTTTTAGCCAAAGTCTTTTTTAATATAAACATTTATTCATGAGTAGACAGTTTCATAAATGCATGCAATGTATTTGATAATAGTCATCCCTTTACATTCTCCTCTCTCCTCCCTTTTCCCACCATCTCGGTAACGCTTTTCTTCCCCCTCATTCTTTCATGCCTTGGGGTTTAATTAAACCCTGAGTTTAATTAGAATGGCTTGCATCCACTTGGTTCTGGGTTTACTTACTGGACAATGGAAAGCTTGCCAACAGCTACACCACTGAAGAAAATGGCCCCCTTCCCCCTAGCAGCCATTAATTACCAGTAGCAGCCCTTCAGCTAGAGGTGGGACCTCATCAACCCTATCCCCAAAGCAGGCAGTAGTTTTAAGTTTAACAACAGTAGGAGCATCGTCTCTTACACACTGACCCCGAGTCTACCCCTAACCCTATTGCTACAAGCCTGCACTGAAGGTACTTGTTCTGCCCACAGGATGAAGGTACAGTTACTGGTCTTCATATAGGTAATTTGTTTATAATAAAGCTGTGCAGTAAGCCACACCACTGGCTTCAAGGCATATTCTTTTGTTTGTTTGGTTGATTGGTTTGGCATTTTGTTGTTGTTATTGTTTGGTTTGGATGTTTGTTTGTTTTTCAAGATAGAGTTTCTTTTACAGTCCTGACTGTCCTGTACTCGCTTTGTAGACCAGGCTGGCCTCAAACTCACAGAAATATGTCTGTGTCTGCCTTCTGCGTGCTGGTATTAAAGGCATGTACCATCATGCAGGGATGATGATGATGATGGTGATGATGATGATGATGATGATGATTGCTGCTGTTGCTACTACTACTGCTATATTCTCCCAGCATGTGTGCCTTCAAGACAGAAGAGGGCACCAGATCTCATTATAGATGGTTATAAGCAACCATGTGGTTGCTGGAAATTGAACTCAGGACCTTTGGAAGAACAGCCAGTGTTCTGAGCCTCTGAGCCATCTCTCCAGCCCCTGTATTCTTCTTTTGATGCAAAGCCCCTTTCTTTTTAAGTGTTAATTCATTACAACCTTAAGAAAATCTCTTCTTACTTGTTATTCTCAAGTAACATTAGTAATATATTTGTCCAAAGAACTTCTACAACAATGATATGAAGTATAGAAGAAGTACACTAAAATGGGAATAAAATTAGGTATATGAGGGGTAAATTACTTCTGAAAAGAAAAGGTCAATGTTTCTTATAAAGTGAATTATGAAAAAAATAGTGAATCATTCATCCAGGTATAGTGTACACATCTGAAATTCCAGCATGCAAGAGATAAAGGCAGGAGGATTGGCACAAGGCCAGTTGTGGGGACATAGTGAGTTCCAGGCCAGAGTGTCACACAGTAAGACCTTTGTCTCAAAAATAATAAAGTAAACAAGAGCGCTAAAAGAAACAAAAAAATTAAACATGTTTTTGCCATAAAGAATGTGTATAAAATTACTTTTGAAAAGCGAAAGACATTGTTTCTTATGAAGTCAAACATGTATTCGTCTTATAAGAGTACCCAAGGCCTAAATATTTACTAAGTAGACATGGAAATATGATTGCACACAAATATGCAAATGTTTATCAAAACCTTGTTGATAATCACCAAAAACAGATGTAAAGTTAGCAAGACAGAATGGAGTGGTCTATCACCCATTGTCCCTACAGAAAGGATCCACATCAATCAACAACTCTTTTACAGCTAGAGTGGCCAAGGAAGCACAAAAGTGCTGTGATCCTGTGCACCGTGACATGAAAGGCCAGAAGCATCCTCCCTCTGTCCCCACGCAGATTAGTCCAAAGACAACATGGACTCCTTTTTTTTTTTTTTTTTTTTGATTTATTTTATTATTATGTATACATTGTTGTCTGCTTGTTCACCTGCAGGCCAGAAGAGGGCACCAGGTTACATTATAGATGGTTGTGAGCCACCATGTGGTTGCTGGGAATTGAACTCAGGACCTTTGGAAGAGCAGGTGGTGCTCTTAACCACTGAGCCATCTCTCCAGCCCCCTTTTTTTTTTTTTTTTTTTTTTTTTTTTACCATGAAAAGACCATCTGGGATCCCAAGCAATTCTTTGGTCATTTCCTATATCTTTCCAGGAGAGCCCTGAAGCCTTCCCAGGCCACAAATACAGTTTGAAGAATCGCCCAGAATTCACATGCTTCACGAAGTGGGAACCCACATTTGTGCTTCTCTATCCTTGGTACCCTAAGTTTCTATCTTTACCCTGGACCCACTGCCCCAGCTCGTTCATTCTGGGGTCGGACAGTCACAACATGATTTTATTTCTGAGACTCAGGACTAGAGTACCATAATGCCCACTGCTTGGAGCTGAGGCTCGAAGAAAGACTGACATTCTGGCTTCCAGACCTATGCAGTCCTCTGAAGGCATTGTACTTTATTGCTTTTCTCTGTCCCTTTTGATCCTTACTAGAGATTAGATTGCTCAGCAGCAACTTGGCATGCCAGGAGACAACTTGACAATTTAGGTCCTTCTTCCAGGACCTAGATTTGTACCCAGGGGAAGCTGGCACACAGTGACTCAATAGGCAACTAGGCAGCAGACCTCCCTTTCACCCTCAAGTACATCCTACTCATTACAGTGGCCATATGGACCTACAACTGGCCCATCAGCCCCAAAATGAAGTGCTACACCACACCTGTGGGCCTGCAGCCAATTGTCCCCTAACTTACGTACATCCTATCCTGGGTGACCTCCCAACCTTCGCCCTCAGGTGAACCTGTTCCACAGTCACCTCTATAACCTACCCTCAAGCACCTGCAACAAGTCTAATGTCCATCTAGGTGACATCCACCCACCCATCCTTCCCCCTCAAAGCCTAGGTCACTGACACCAGCAGTCATAAGAGCGGAGAGAATTGCTGGATCTCCAAGTCTACCCAGCATTATAGCTAACACGCCATAGCTGATCCTCTCACACCCATGCACAGAGATGGGACTTTAAGGAAAAATGATAACAACAAAAACTGGGAACATTGGGCAATACAATGCTTGTGCAAGATGCGCACATGTCAATGTCAGGGGCAAAAAGGACCATGGAAAGCAAGGAAGCACAACAACCTGAAGGAACACTGGCTCTGACCAACACTTTGTAAGGAAGAATTGGGGATGGTGGATAAGGTAATAATCTCAAGGAATAAAAGAAAATTTAAAAAGAAATTGACAGGGAGAGTAGGAATGTTCTTGAACCAAGTGGAAATGGAAGCACATCATGCCAAAAGCTATCACATGTAGCTTGAGCGGCACTAAGTGTATGATAATAACTGCCTCTTCTAAAGCTGGAGATGTATCTCATCTGGCTTGCCTAGGACACACAAGGCCCTGGGTTCAGTCTCCAGAACCACATAAACAAGGCAGGACCACATAACCTGGGCAGGCTGGTGCAGTGCCCAGAAGGTGGGGAAAGAGGGTCAAAAGTTCAAAATCATCTGAATGAAAAGTAAAAAGATTTCAAGTGAGCAACCTATCAATACGACTTAAGCAATGAGAAAATCAAGGCCAAATTTTCAAAGAAGCAAATGAATAAGATCACAGCAAATGAATGAAACTAAGGCTAAAAAATGAATAGCAATGAAACCAAGACATTGGGCTTCAGCTGGACATGGCAGCACAGTGCCTTCAGTGACTCTATGAGTCAGCCTGGTCTATATAGAGCCTTTCAGACCAACTTGGGGGACATAGTGAGACCATTTCCTTTAAAAAAAAAAACCAACAAAAGATTAAATGGACACACCTTTATAGACTAAGAATGAGACTGAAAAGGAGTTTATATATATATACATATATGTGTGTATGTGTGTGTGTGTCTGCTTGATACATTTATATATGTACATATATTTCAAACAATACAGTTAGCAAATACAAAGACTGTCAGGTGGGATTTTATAGAACTAAAATGCTTTTGTACAACAAAGAAAGCAATCCCTTTCTCTATTTTTACCATGGAGTGAAAGACAACATACAGGATGAGATAGAATGTCCCCAAACTGTTCGCTAGATAGAAGATTGGTATTCAGATGATGCAAGGAACTCAACAACAAAAGGCCAAACAATCCCTTATTTAGAAGAGAAAATGATGTGATAGGCATTTTGCAAAAGAAGATACCCAGTGACTAGTCAACGTATGGAAAAATTCTAAGCATCACTAAGAGGTCAAAGCTATCAATGAAATATCCTTCTTACCCCAGTTAAAATTATTAAATAGTAAATGGATTGTTATAATAGCACGTGCATGTATGTGTACACACACACACACACACACACACACACACACACACACACACACACACACACCAAAACAAAACAAGACAAATGCTAGTAAGGAGGAGGCAAGAGTACTTTACTCTCAGTACTTATGTGGGAATGTAACTAATTTGGCCTTTGTGGGGCACAGTATACTTTCCCTTTAAAAAGCTAGAAATGGAGCTACTACAGGGCTCTGTGGTGGATAACTAAAGGAAATTAAACCAGTGTGTTGAAGAGGCATCTGCCCTCCCGTGGTTTCTGCAATACTATTCTGCCAAGAATAGCAAAGATATGGAATGATCCCAAGTGTCCATCAGCAGCTGAATGGATAAAGGAAAGGTGATATTATTCATGCTGGAATTTAGACATGGATAGAATGGAATCTATCATTTTCAGCAACACAGATGTACCTGGAGAACATTTTGTTGAGTAAATATGTCAGGCACAGAATGCCAGATACCACATGCTTTCACTTGCACATATGTGTGCTAAAAGTTAACTTCATATAAAATAGGACAGTGCCCTCTGAAGACAGAAGGTTCAGGAAGGAAAGAATAAAGAGAGGCTTTAACTAGTACAGGGGTTCTGCTGGGTAGGCCGAATAATGTCTAGTGTCCAGTGGGATAACTATGCTGCAAAACAGCTAATTGGATATTTCAAAATAGCTAGCAGAGAGAACCTTGAGTGCTTTTGGTACAAAGTGATGGTTAATGCCAGAAATAATGGGTAGGCCAATTGTCATGCTCTGATCATTACACTTTAAGTGTATCAAAATACCACAGTGTGCTTCATAATATGTACAATTACATATTGTACATAGGCACTGTCCTATTTTATATGAAGTTAACTTTTAGCACACATATGTGCAAGTGAAAGCATGTGGTATCTGGCATTCTGCGCCTGACATATTTACTCAACAAAATGTTCTCCAGGTACATCTCTGCCTCCTGAGTGCTGGCGTTAAAGGAGCCACCATGCCCGACTCCAGAGGATTATTCTTAGTCCTGCCTGTGATGGTGGTTATGTAATTTTACATACTAACCAAACACTTAGAATTGTGCATTTGCAATTGGTGGATTTTACTCTATCTAGGATTCATAAACTTTACTTCAACAATCTGGATAAATTCCACACTCAGCCAGCAGATGTCATGCATTCATTTATGAAAAACCAATAACTCACAGCAAAAATGCTTTTAAACTGAATGCTTGCCTAATAGCTGTATTTTGCCAGCAACACCATACTCTAGATAAATGGTTGGAGGAATAAAAATATCTTAAGTATTCCACCTGTTCCTCAGTCTCACCAAGTATGCTAAACCCATCGAGATAAAGAACAAAATGTAGCTCACTCTGTTTAATGTTTCAACGATTATTAGAAAAATCAGGACCTGCTTTAGAAATACTGCTTATTCAACCTTGGCAAACTCAGACATTTAATGCAATTTTCCTTTTTCTTCAATGTCACCTTCCAGTGAAACTCTGGGAGATCACATGCCGTAGAGCTTCACCCTGAGCAAGGTAACTTGTGTGTTGTCTGGTAACTTCCATACAAGTCTCATTTTTCTGACGCTAGCCTTCAAATCATAACGTGCTGCTAGTCATCAGTGCTAAAGACATGTAGTGATGTCCTCTCTGCTCGATGTCTGTTTGTGGTGGAAAAGAAAGTCAACAGTACTTGAACCAAACTTACATCTTAAGACCAGGTGAGAAGTAAAGGGTTCAAAGAGTGGTCAGAACAATTGAAAAACAGTTGCATGGGTGATATTCAAAGAAATGTGTGGCAACTTCAGAGTAATATAAAATATATTTATAGTTTTTAATTTATCATTTGAGGGGCTTGCATATATCATGACAAACATGTCCAAGTCAGAGAACAATTTGGGAAAATGGGTTCTATCCTTCAACCTTTTAGGTCCTGAGGATCTAAGCATCAGGCAATGGCATGTGCCTTCACTTTCTCAGACATCTCTCCGAGCCCAACATGTATTTTTTTTAATATCATAGATGCTGCTGGCTTCTGTAGTTTTTTCCTACATTGACAACTGGCAGAAACACGACATTTAGGTTAATGACATTAAAGTTGTAGTTTTCTCTTGAAAAACAGCTTTAAATGTGATCAATGTACCATTTGAGGAGGTCTATGGATGTAAAGTCATGAACTGTGAAATGGAAAGAAGATGGCATGGTGGGGAAGAGGAACTATGAAGGATGGAAGCAGAAGAAATTTCCTTCTACAGTAGAGACATCCCCCTTTCTTCTTCTTCTTCTTTTTCTTCTTCTTCTTCTTCTTCTTCTTCTTCTTCTTCTTCTTCTTCTTCTTCTTCTTCTTCTTCTTCTTCTTCTTCTTCCTAGAAAGCTGTCAGTGTCAAGAATCTAAAAGTTGTGCTTTACTCTCCCCTTAGCCCCAAACACCAAATTGTCAGTTTTTCAAGCTCACTTATCCTTGAGATCTCCCGACTTACCCTCTTTTCCCAACTCTACAATTACTACCTTAGACTTTTAATGGCTGCCAATCACTCATTGCTTACAGTGTGTCAGGTGTGATGTGGCATTTCTAACATGTTGTCTTATTTTATCCTTCATCATCCCGAGAGTAAGAATAATTATGCCTATCACACAAATAAAGAAACCAATGGTAGTTTAATGCCTTGAGGTTTTTAAATGATAGAGCTGGGACCAGAGTGACATTCTGTTGACTCCCCAAAGCTATATATTTTTTCTCCAAGTTTCTACTATTCTTGACCTCAAATTTATGCATCTTGTTACCACACAAGTTCTTTCTCCCTAGAAACAAATCTTATCACTGTATTTGGCTACTTATGGTCTTTCAGGGTTCTTGCACACCTTAAGAAGATTACTCTGACTACTGTGTAGGGTATAGATTATAGAAGGGTAAAACTGTAGCAAAAAGACTAATAAGATGATGGGCAATAATCATGCAGACCTGGAATCACTTGGTGCCTTCTAACTCCATAGAAAGCATTTGATAATGTTGGAGAGACTTTGGGTTCTACAGCTAGTGCAATGCGAATGCTACTGGCATCTTGGACTCTAAAGAGAAACATTAATGGTTTGATAGTGACAGACTGATAGTGATGGAAGCTGTGAGAAGCAGTTATTTCAGGTAGATTTGGAGGTGGCGGGTAGATAATATGGGACTTGTTGACCCCTACATTTTTAAAGATCAGTCTTGCTATGTAGCCCATGCTGATCTGACCTTACATTGACTATGTGGCTCAGGCTGGCTTTGAGCTTGTGATGATCATGTCATGAACTGCAATTAGCAGCATGCTCTACCATATGACTCTTCTGGTTTTGGCCTGAGCAATGAGCTAGGCAGTAGTATGATGACTGAAAGGAAAAATAAGCAGCCATCCTCAGAAGGCATGATTTGGTTTTTATTGGGAAATATAGTAATTTTGATAACTTTAAGTTTGCTGCCCATGTGTTCATATACTTGACAACGATAATTATTTTTAAAAATGACTAAAATATGAACCTTAAAGTAAAGGTTGACAATCTTCAAATTGTTTTTAAAAGAAAATATGTTTTCTGAGTAAACATTAATGTAAACTTTAGGAACTTTGAGTTTCTTCTTAACAAATATTCTTTGGGTAATGTCAAGCTTCCAGGAAAAAAATATAAGATTTTCTTTCATCTTTACTATTGATTAATAGCATTCTAGAATTTTCCAAAGTGTTATAAGCTATGCATTCTTATAGCTTTCATTGTGAGCCTAGCCTTTAACATCTGAGCCATCTCTCCAGCCCTGTTTTGCAATCTTGAAGTGATCCAACTTGATCTCAGTGTAATCCTCATTATTTAATACATTGACTATTGATTCTATTTTTTTTTTTTTAGTATTCTTACATCTATGTTTATAACTAAAATTTACACAACAGGATAAATGTAATTTATTCTCAAAACCCTGAGCCTTTCAGAGGGTCCTATTTCTTCCCCATTGACTTGGGAGAACTCTAACAGGGGGGCAGGGGAACCATTGGAAACAACTACTGCTTCTCTGTCATGCCTGTGCTTGGGTCGATGAAACTATCCAGTATGGTCTAGCAGCCTCAGATAAGGAAGAGTCAGGGTCAAAATTATACAGGAGCAAGTCATGAAAGCCTCACAACTTTATTTTATAAATAAAGATTTTGTTTGCCCTTAAAGTTTGAAATAGAATGTTTAAACGTAAGTGGAGCCATGTTTTTCTAGAAACCTGAAATACACTTTTGAGAATGTAGTTCATTTTGTCACATGGAAAGCCCTGCTCCTAAGCTTCATATTCTGCCAGTAGTCTTGTGCTCAGGTGGTAAAGCCTGAACATGTACACATTTTACAGTTCTGTCTCCTCTCTGTCTTCATCAACCAGATTCAGTACAATGGTTGATGTTTCAGATAATATGTCATCTATCTCCTAAAGTCTTCTTTGTCTCCTTAAAGTTGAGCTATATGTTCCCTGACTACCATGTATTTACTTCTAAAGCAGTATTTACTTCCCTGCTACCTGCATCTCTTACTATCTGCAAAGTCATGTAGACTGGGTCAAGATGTGCACTGCTATATCCTCAATGGCTAATTAAAAACTCCAAGCTGCCACTTGCATGGGAAAATGGACAGGATTGGTATTCTTACAAGCTCTCCTCCTTACCCATGATGTGCGAGGGGAAGAGACTAGAAAAATTGCTATGGAGGTCTCTCAGTCCTAAGCCCCAAGTAAGGATTCTATATATAGCACCTCTACAGAGTCAAGTAACTGCTACAGTATTTCCAGAAGCGGGAATATACTCAGCTTTTTTCCATTTATGGGTAGTTCACATTTTTAGAAAGTGCTTTAAAATTTGCCTCTTTGGTTCTATCTGTCCCGTGGACTTTTATAGATTTCATTTCTGTAGTATTACTCTTCATATTTTTAAAAGTCATAGAATCGAAATGAATTTAACATATCGTTAGGATGGCTTGTCTCACTTAGACATTACCACCAATAGGACGAAAACCTTTTACCTGGCCCTACCCAGTGAAATACACAGGTCTTCTTTTTTAATTCAGACATGGATAGAGTATGAAATAGAAAGGGACAAGAACAATGGTGAGTTTGCTGACAACTTCCAGGGAGAGAAATCATCTTGATGTTCTTATCCTACATTCTACCAAGAGTTATTATTATTATTATTTGGGTACTTAATGACATGTAGCATATGACATGCTCTGGGGAATCACTTATGGTTGGAATAGTTTACATTTAAATATGTTCATCAGAATTTCTTTATGTAACTTTGTAAAATTATCATACTGCTGTTGCCCAGTTTCATTGTCGTGTCAACTCTACATGGGAGAAATCAAATTATTCTATCTAGTTCTAGCTCATGGCCTCTGTGCTGTCACTGGCAACATGGTCTCCCAGGCACTGTAGAGCATGGAGTTCATTTCTCCTGTCCATCCCTTCATCTTGCTGTCTATCCAGCTGTGGGCATTTTCTTCTCTGTTGTGTTCCTCATCCTTGCCTCTTTAGCAATAGTGAGAGGAGGCCCTAATCACTTTGTGATACAGTTTCTGCTCTTCTTCATCACTCTGGCTTCCTACATTCCCCCTACAAGGGTACCACAGGCACAGCCATTTTCTTTCTGTTCCACTGACATCAACTTGTAGTCCAGTGGTTCTCAACCTGTTGGCAACAACCCCTTTAAGATTGAACACCCCTTTCACAGGGGCCTCATGTCAGATATTATGCATATCAGATATTTACATTAAAATTCATAACAGTAACAAAAGTAGCAGTTATGAAGTAGCAAATGAAAATAATTTTATGGTTGGCAATCACCACAAGCAAGGAACTGTATTAAAGGGTTGCAGCATTAGGAAGGTTGAGAACCTCTGCTGTAACCAAATTAAAAACCTATAATATGTGAGTATCTTAAATTATGCATGAAATGTCTTCCTCGCCTCTAGCTCAAGTCATTCAACCTCCTAACTCGCCTCCCAACTTTCCAATTGTTCAACTTTACTTTTGGTTCTTGACTTTCCCACAAAACTGCAAGTCCAGCCTCCTTCAGTGCACCCCTAGTCACCCACTGTGTTGACAACGGTCTGTTCTTCTCTTTGCCAGATCTAATGCCCACAATAAGTCCTTTTCCTGCACAGTTCCCCCCAAATCATTATAGGTCTTATTCATCTCCTTTTAAGATTCTTATTGTGAATTGTAAAACAAACAAAGTGGATAAAACTAATGTATCCAGTTGACCCACTGGTTGTAAAAAGAACACCCACCCATCCATCCTTCAGAAATAGGAAATGGATTTCCAGAATTCTGGGAGCAAGTCCTGGACTTCTTGTATTCTTCTCCAATCAATTGTGTGGTATTAACAGTTTGTACATTATAATTTAGCACTTAAAGCAATTAAGTACCATCTTGTTTTGCCTTTTGCTTTAAATATGTTGATTTTAATCTTTGCCCTTAGTGGAAAGCTCTGTAAAGGCCGAGTATTCAGGTTCTTGTGTAGAAACCCCACTGTCTCAAGCAGTGCTAAGCATTATGAGTCAATAAACACTTTTCTGTTGATTATTGACTAGAGAAATCCAACACAAGAGACAGCAATGCATACACCCACGTCTAAGAGAGAACATTATTATATCTTTCAAAAATACCACAACTCAGAAAAGGCCAGACTTCTACTTTCTTGGGTCGATTTCCCATATATTGTATTCATACAGACTTTCAGTTTTATTTCCTTTTAAATGGCATGCAGCTTTCTGGGAAAGTTCTCAGGGAATTTCCAGTCTCGCAAAGCATAATACACAGGAATGTCTTGCGAATGAATAGAAGTCCATGGCAACATGGCAGGAGCACAGAAGACTGGCTCCTTTCTGCAGCTTGCAGAGCTCCCGCACTTGCAAAGCAGCTGTCGCTCCTCCACTGCACAGCTTTCTCACTTGCAAAACTTCATATTGTATGCAGTGTCTTTCAGATTAAATGCATTAGCAAATGTAAGTTAGCATCCCGCATCTTAGACATTTTCTCACACAGGCCTTTAGGTTCCCATCCTACAACACAGAACTTATATGACATCCCTATAAAATATGCATTGTAAGAAACAGTTTTTTAAAAATAGGAAATCCACATTTAAAAGAAGTAATCTCTCGGGCTCTTAGTGTAAGGAAAACATTTAATTGAAAGAAATGGTGCATCATGTAGGGAGCTTATCTAATATTTATAAAGCCCCGAGTTTGAGTTCTCAGAACTATATAAAATGAGTGATGGTACAGACTCATAATCCTAGCAGAGGGGAGGCGAAGGCAGGAAGATCAGAAGTTCAAGGTCACCCTCAGTAACATAGACTGAATGAAACCCTATCTTAAATAAATTTAAAAGGGGGGAGGGTTATAAGGCTGAGTAAGATTTTAAATTGAAGTCCAGTCTGAGCTACATAGAAAATCTGAGGTGCCTCTGAGCTACACAGACAGAGTTGGTTTGGAAAAAAAAGATGCATATAATATGTTAATAATGACATCACAGGATGGTATAGATACTACTGCCTGGTCACACAGCTGCATCTCTGAACTCTGGCTAGCAGTATACAAAAGAAAACCTCTACTTTTGTCTTATCTTTGTGCTTATGTGATGGGCAAAATTCATTGCTTTGAGAAGTCATTTCCAGCTTAGGTACAGTATAGTCACACAGTAGGATAAGCAGGAGGATGTTTCATATTACTAAAACGGATTAACTTATTACACCTTAGTTTTATTTAACAACAAGTAAAGGGCTACATTAGGAAGAATAGTAATCTGCCTCCAAAGCATCTGACCTTCATGTTCGGATAGGCAACTAAGCCAAACATCAAAGCTTCACATATGAAGAGAAGATGAAATTGAAGGTTTCCCTCCCATTTGTCCAAGCAACACAGATGTGTTGAATCCCTGACATGAGTTAAGGCCAATGACCAATTCAGATACAGGTGTGAATGAAACAGACAAGAATCCTTATTTGGAGATTCTACTTAAAATGTAGAAATGCTGGCAGCAATTCATACTATGTGATACCAATTTTCTGAATTTCAAAACAAAAATATATTCCCTGGATTCTGAAATCATGTAAGTACAAGGCTTCAAGTAATGCAAAGCTCAAGTTCACAGTTGACTCTAGCAAGAGATGGAGCAAAGGGACCAAGGAGGAAAAAACTTAGTGGTGTGATAGCTAATTCTAATTGTCAACATGATGCAATCTAGAATCCTCTGGGAAGCTCATCTCTGTGAGGAGCTGACTGATCCACTGGGCCTGTCCCCATTGTCATATGCTAATTGACATGGGAGGACCCAGCCCACCATGGTCAGCACATTTCCTTGGACAAGGAATCCAGACTGTAGAAGAAAAGAAGATGCTAAGCACACTTGACTATGGACGTGATGTAAACGGCTGTCCTGTGCTCCTGCCGCTGGTATTTTTCCCCAGTGGTGGTCTGTAGAGCGGAACTATGAAGTCTTTCTTCCTTGAGATTCCAACAGGGCTAAGCAGAGAAGCTTTTTGAAACTAAATTGTGCAAGGAAGTGAGCTATTTATGTTCCATCAAAGAGCCTTGGCTGCTTTTCTCTCAGGACGGAAGGACGGACACCCCTTGCATGTAAATAAATCAATCGAAGAACTAGTCTCTCCTTCTAGAGACTGAACTACTGCAGTATTAAATGATAAGTGTCTTTGATGAGACAGAATGATACTGAGAAAATCCCTGAATATTAAATAAAATTTAGAGGCAAATTTCTAACTACACAGCAAAGTTTTCTCAGAAAGCAAAAAGGATGAGGCGGGCTGGGTAATGTAGTCTTCTGCATTCTTGTGGAAATTAGATTCTAATAATAAAACATGAACTAAAATATCTTAAAAGGAAACACCAGTGAGCCCCAGGTTAACTTGCTCAATTTTTAAAAGATGTAAGAGAGTGTTGGACTAATCATAAATGAATTAAAAACAAACAAACCCTTCAATGTTCTAAAATAAAGAAGGTATAATATTTGAAGTAAAAAAAATCACATTTGGTATGTTTAAGAGTAGTTTGATCACTAGAAAAAGGGAGTGATGAACTTAGGAGCAAGTAAATAAAAACTGTCTGGATTAAAACCAAAATACGTCACTGAGATGGCTCAGGAGGTCCAGGCACTTGCTGCCAAGTCTAATAGCCTGAGGTTAATTCTGGTCCCAGACAGTGAAGGGAGAGAGCTGGCTCCCACTGGTTCTCCTCTGACCTTCACATGAATACTATGCCATGCACATGGCCTCCATAAATAAATAAATACAATTAAAAAATTAAACCAAGACATAAAAATCATTTAAAAAATAAAGCACAAAGTACTGTAGGATAGTATTAACTATAATATAATATATTAAATAAGTATAAATAAGAATAACATAACATTATAAACAATTGGATTCTCTAAAAGGGAAAAGGTAAGGGAGAGATCAAGGGGCACAGAACAATTTTGAGGAAATAGGGATCTAAAATTTTCCAAATATGATAAGCTAAAAGATTATTCATTCTGACTGATAAACATATAGGTATTTTAAGGTATTTTATAGCAAAATATGTTTATTTGTGTCACAAGATTTCAATACTAAAAATCAATAACACTGTGTTAGTCTTAGACTGTTGTGATGCAATTCTGAGAAGAACAATGTAAAGAAAACTTACTTTTTCTCACAGTGTTAGAGGTTTGAGTTTGTGGTAGCTTGGCTTCTTTGTTTCTGAGGTGATCTGTGGTGAGGCCAAACAGCATGGCCAAAGGGCACAATGAAGAACTGCACCCATGGGAAGCCAGGAAAGTTGGGAAGAAGACAGGGACAAAATTTAGTCCCAAGTACCCAATTCTCTTCCATGAGGTCGATCTTCGTTTTAACCGTCAACTTTTCACAATCTAGAGTCATCTGAGCAAATAGGATTGCCCAGATCAGACTGTCCTGGGGGAGGGGAGGGATTGTCCTAATTAATTCAATAGGTCCAGCCCACTGTGGGTGGCACCATCCCCTAGGCAGGTAGTTCTGGACTGCATAAAAAGTGTAGCTAAGCATAAGTGAGCCAGCTGGTGGCCCTCCTCCCAGGCTTCTGGTTCAAGCTCTTGCATCAGTTCCTTCATTGACTTTCCTCAGTGATAAACTGACCTGGAAGCATAAGCCACATTAGCCCTTTCTTTCTTTTCTCTGTGTTGTTTTGTTTGTACTGTAGACTGATTTATCATGAAATAAAAGAAAGAAAAGGAAGGAAGGGTGAGGTAAGCAAGCAAACGAGAAAGGAAGACAGGCAGGTAGAATAGAATGATGCCTCACTTCCCAATCTGCATCATTTCCGTGTAGCTCATCAAATTATGATGCCATTAGTTAACAATTAACTCGCAGATGAAGCGAGTCTCCATGATGCACTCAGATCCCTGCAAATCCCTGCACATGGGGAAAGAGGGCAAGTCTTCAACACACCCGTTTTTGAGGAGTTGTTTCAAATGTAAAACACAATAAACATCTGAGAGAAAGGGCTTTAGCAGTAGGTTGCTTCTGCCTAGATCTCTGCACTCATTAGAGAAACAGTGGTATCAAGAAGACTGTGGTCTTTGAAACACAAAGCAAACCCTGTTACACACAACCTCAACTGAGGACGAGCTCCAGACCTTCCAGAACCGTGAGAAAGAATGGTTTCTGGCTTAAGCCAACTAATCTTTGGTATGTTATTGCTGCATTCCAAATGGACTAAAGTGACATGTTTGGGTAAATGATGCAATATCTCTGGCTAGCATTTTATATGTATGCTAAGATGCTTTAGTTAGGGCTGGGAGTGTATTTTAGCGGTAGAACATTTCCATAGAATGGGCAAAACCCAGTTCCCAGCACAGCACAAGAGAGAAAGGAAAGGTAATTAGGTTAAATAAGCTTTCTTTCAGTCCAAATATTCTATTATTTATTTAGATTTTCATTTGCAATAAAATTTGTAATCAGTAAACAAGCTTAGAAAAAATTAAAAAGTCAAATTATTATTGTTGGTATTAATAGCTTGATTTAATGAGTTTGTAAGTGGGACTGTTTATATGAATGCAGGAAAAAGTAACACCCAAAGGTTTATTATACTAGGGCCTGTTTTTGTCTACAAAAGCAGCAGAAAATTCCCTTTAGTATTTTCTGAAGGAAATGAGACAATTCATGTCAATGGCAATATCAACTAAGTGAAAGTCTGGCACACATGTTCTGCTTGAAGAGTGCTTTAAAGAAAGATCAAAACCCTTAAAAAGTTCCTGTGGCATCAAACACTCTCGAATTCCTTGGGAAATCACCATGGTTCATCAAATTTGCCAAATTTAAACCAGAAGAAATGAAAACCAGAAGAAAATTCACCAACAATGTGTTTTAAAACTGATCTTAAAACAATAGTGGGTTGGACCAATAATGAATTGGACCGGATGTGAGAAACTCAGTCCATTTCTCTGACTTGATTCCTATCAGATATAAAAGTCAATCCACCTCAGTGTCCAGGACATGGTGCTGCATGAGGTATTGGAAAACCAAAACTAGTCAAACTTTCTGCCAGTAAGGATTCAAAAGCATGCCATACTGAATAGGCGCAAAGACAGAAAGGAATGTTCATTAAAATAAGTCAAATTAATTATTTCTGAGACAAGGTTTGCAATGTACCCCTAGCTGGCATGGCACTTGCTCCCCAGACCAAGCTGGACTGGAACTCACAGAGATTCACCTGCCTCTGCCTCCCAGCTCTTGGGATTGAAGGTGTGCACTACCACTTATAGAAGAAAGGAAATTTTAAATCAGAGGAATCTACCATATAAGTTGCTGGTGATAACTTTCAATAACAACAGCACCATGTATGATACTTCTACATAGCAGCAGTCCACCTGGTTTTACATACATGCATGAGTGGACAGCTCAACATGGGTTTAAGAAAAATCCACTCATTTAGTTTAGGCATGTTGACCATTAAGGTGCTGAAAAGATGGTCTTAGCAGAGAGCTTACCCAAAGGAAGAGTCAGACATCACTCATTCAAACACCAATCAGAAGAGAGGGGACACTAAGGTTTTTCAACCCCAAGTCACTTAGACTTGTTTCTTCAGACCCTACTTGGGTCAGAGAGAAGCAGGAGTGATTTCCACTAAAACTCAGTAACATATAACTAACAGCAACATGAATCTGAAAGACCTGTAATTCATGTCACACAAATGGACACATACCCCTTTAAAACACACACACACACACACACACACACACACACACACTACAATGTATAGCTTTGGTTTTTTTGAGGGAGAGAGATGAAAGTGGAAGAAGCCAGCAGGTGACAACAGCCCCTTCCCGAGGGCTCGTGGATATGCATAGTAGCTAGATATATTATCAGCACATTTAGAGATCCTCTATTACTTTGAGAACACCTCCAGGTAAGGAGGTAGCTGTATTAGTCAGGAGACACTGGGTCATCGTAACAAACATGATGCTTCTACTTATACCACAATGATCTGAAGTTTCAGGACTTTAACAAACTGTGACTACACATTGTGGGCATTCTCAGGAAGCATCACTGTCCCTATCCCCAAAAAGCATGGATGCTAAAAGAAGCAGGCCAACATCTCAACATCTCACCATATTCATTCTTGCATAATAATACTAAGAGACCATTGAAAACAAACTAGTCACATCGTAAGCATGGCACTTTTATTTAATCTCTGCAACAGTCACAGTAAACAGATTCAAAGTCATTAAGGAATTTGCCAGAAAGTCACACAGTTCAGGTCTACTGGACTCCAGAGCCAGTCACTGTTCTAGTTCTGGAAGGTATATGTTTTGTCACTTGTAGGGCCATCCTCTAAGTTCTTGCTCCCCACATGGTGGCACTGTTTTCAAAAGGCTGTCCAATCTAGGATGTTGAGCTGACTGGTGCAAATAGGTCACTAGGGGTGGGTCTTTGAAGGTTATATGTAGCTCAGCCCCAGGCCTCCTGCTATACCTTCTGCTTCCTGGGCCTCCATAATGTGAGGAACTATTGTCACCTGTTCTTGCCATGAATTCTACCATGAATCCTCTGAAAGTGTAAGCAAGAATAAACCCTTCTTTGTCAAGTATTTTCGTCACAGCAATGCAAAAATAACCAATACATTCTCTCCTTTTAAATTACCTCTTTACTGATTTCCTATTCTTTCCATAATTCTCTCTCTCTCTCTCTCTCTCTCTCTCTCTCTCTCTCTCTCTCTCTCTCTCTCTCTCTCTCTCTCTCTCTCTCTCTCTCTTACCCACAACTCAGTGAGTTGAGATTGATATTATTCCCTAGTGGGCTCAGAGAAGGTTAGTAACTTCATCAAAGTTACAAAGCTTGCAGGAAGCAGGTATATGGTTTGAGCTGAAAACTGCCTTCAACAGGATGGCTACTTCCATTCACTAAAACAACTGCATTTAGGGTTAGGGATGTATCTTCGTGGTGTAAAATTTCTCAATAGAAAGTAGGGTCAGCTCACCTGTTCTCCTGGTCTCAGGGCTGGGCTCACTTGCACCCATGCCTCCAGTGCCAGCTCCACTGTGTTGCCCAGTGGAGGCTCAGGGCCCACTCTCCCAACGTCTGCAGCCATTGAGAAACTGGGACATCTCTCCTGCTCTCACACCCTTGGGCTGGCTCACCTGTGCTCCCTTCACCAGGGCCAGATCTACTGTGCTGCCCAGGAAAGGTGCACAGCCCACTCTCCTGAGAGCTACAGCCCACAAGAGGCAGGGCCAACTCACCTACTCTCATGGCCCACCTCAAAAATCTATGTCATTTGTGAACTGTTGGGGTGCATAAAAGGACCAGTCCTGCTCACCCAAAGCTGGAAGATCTCCATGACACAGGGCAAGAACAGGATAACAGGAAGGAGTTTCAGCAAGGTTCCACTGTTGATAGTATCACAGAAGCCAGAGACCGCGACCAGACCAATGACTTGTTGCAATGCACATTTGCAAGTGAAGATGTGTGGACAGAGGGGTGTACTATGGAACCCACTGTGATACATTACAGCTTCCACAACTAGATGTTTTCTATGCTTTGTTTTGTTTCATTTATTTTTTTTGATTTTGATTTTGTTTTGTTTGTGTGTGTATGTTTTTCACTTTGGGAGGGAGGTTACAAGGGTGAAGGGTGGATACGAGGGGGTGGGGAAATGAATGGGACTGGGATGCATGATATGAAACACACAAAGAATCAATAAAAAGTTTAAAACGAGGATGGGGCACTCCACGCCACAAGCAATTATACCTAGAAAGGTTAAGAGTTTTCCATCATCATACAACTAGCAAGCTGCAGACTGGAATTTAAAATCAAATCAAGTCTAATGTCTTTTCTATTTCCTTGTTATGATGGAGATGGTTCGGTTTCACCTGTCATCGGTGACCTATCATGGCTCATAAGCATACTGCTGAATTTGATGACTCCTACCCTGGAAAATAATGGATATTTTATTGCTTCCATTTTTATTTTTCATCTGAGGAAGTCATTGAATATTTATTTCTACTTTTTGCTCTTCAAATATCAAATGATCAAAACTTTCTCATTAATCATGTTAAAGATATATTAATTATGTAAAATAGATACTTAACCCTAATACCTAGGATATTTTTAACATAAAAATCTGTATTAAAAAAGACCTCAACAATGTCATTTGACATAAGTTGAGAAGGAAAAAGAATAAAAGGCTTTCGAAGAAAAAGAATGCAAAGAAAATAGTAAATAATGAATAAAATAGGCAGGTGGTGGTAGCACATGCCATTAATCCCAGCACCTGGGAGACAGATGCAGGCAGGTCTCTGAGTTCGGGGCCAGTCTGGTCTACAAAGTGAATCCAGGCTACACAGAGAAACCCTGTCTTGAAAAAAATAAGATAGTCTTTTAGTGTAAATGAGAATTTATGTCATGAAAAATGATAGGAAAATATGCCAAGAATTTATTACAGTTTGGGATCAAACCAAAGAAGAGACTGGGGTGGGAGATACTGTCCTAAGAAAGCCAGCAGAGTTGTCAGAATATCAACTAATCTAGGCTTTCTTACAGCTACAAAACTCAGTTCATTTTCAAGCAAGGCTTTAAACTGATTAAACACTGTTTATCCAATAATACACTGAGTTTCTCATATCCTCTCTGTACTGCACAACTTATAAAACAGTATTTATGAGGTAAACCAGAGTAATCACTTCATCTTCAAGTTATTTTGAAAATATCTGGCATTGTGTTTAGTTTTTAATATATTCCTTAAAGACCCTATAATTAGGGCTGAATCAGAGAAGCCATCAACATAACTGTATTAGGGCTGGGAGTTGGTTCCATTGGTTTCTAAGTACTAAGACATAAGCTCGCTCTCCCAGGATGCACATTTAAAAGAAAAATGGAGGTAGTGGCCAAGGCCTCGTAATCCCAGCCTTTGGGAAGTAGAAATAGGCAGATCTCAGTGGCTTACTATTCAAGTCTAGGCTATTTGTCAAGTTCTAGGACAATGAGAGACCTTATCTCAAAGAATAAAAAAAATGAGTAAATAACTGAGAAAAGATGCCTGAGGTTGTTTTCTGACTAACACACACATTCATGCATGCACGCATGAGAGGGGGGGGGGCGGGAGAATTTAAATCCTAAATCAACATGGAATTTTATAATTGGATCTCAGTTCTAAGTGCTCCATGCAGTCATCTGGAGAACTGCCAATAAGTAGCCACCTGAACTTCTGGCAAAGACTAACTTAATAGGTGGAGTTGGGGCCACACTGTTAAACCTCTTCCAGGTAGTCTGAAGCCCAGTTCTATACCCTTGGCCACCAGTCTTGGATGAGCCTGGATGAGCACACATTTCTTTAACTAGCTACCCAAGCAAACAAACAAACAAACAAAGAACCTGGACACTCCCAAAGCCCTGGCTCTTAGGAACTGAGTCATGCCTTACTACACCAATGCGAGTTATTAGACTTTCTTTTTTACCTAGTTAATTTAATTATTAGCATCTCCTTACCAAATACATAACCTGAGTGACAGTGAATCATATTTCTAATGAGAGATCGTAACAACTTAGTGTTGAGCCTTTTATATTAATGAACACGATAAAAGCTCCTTTCCACGCCTTGGTGTTAAATTAAAGGCTTTGTCTTTAGCAGCTCTCTCTGCTCATCGTTTTATGCTCGACTCCTGTGTGTGGTGAGGTGGTGCTCAGCATGTCTGCCGTCTTTGTTCTTATATTCATGCATTCCTTTGTAATGCAGTAATTAGTTTTAAGATGAAAAGCTAATGCTGACTACAAGTGTATGGAGCTATTAATGCTGCTGGCTAATGTACCACTTAGAAGACCAGGCAGTTAGATAGAGAAAAAGCCTTTCTTTTCATTCTTTTCTTTTTTCTTTTTTTAATGTCCTTTCATTAGTTTATTATGACAATTAGGGGAATAAAGTGCAGAATTTATCTCTTTTGCATAAATGAAAGCAGAGATGAACAGAGTGAGCATTAGTCAGATGAGAGACAGTGAGTATGCAGAGAGCAAGCAGTATGCTTCTGTCCTAGAAGAACAGGAGTCTACCGTTCAGACACGATTCACTGAGAGAGGCAGTCTACACGGTTCCATACAACCACTGAAGTGCCAAACAAAATAATGGCTGGTGTATGTACACTGTTCAGGGGAGAGAGATGTATGACTTTTGTCCAAGGCTTAAGGTAAGGCATCTACAAACTTACTCAGAGAAATATTATCTCATCAGTGACCACAATGGGTGTTTGTTTGTTTGTTTGGTTGTTTGTTTTTAACTGAAAGTAGACTTGCCCCCCCACCACACATAATATATCCTGATTACAGTTTCCCCTCCCTCTACCCGTCCCAATTCCTCCCTATCTCCCCTCCCATGCAGATCCACCCCCTGGTTAACTAGAAAGCAACCAGTCATGGTTTGTTATCTTCCTCAATTGGAGTCCTTGACTTAATCTTTGTAAATGCTATGTTGAAATTCTCTGTAAGCGATCCCATTCTTTACCCATGTGATGCTTTCCATGCCAGTCAGTAGATATAGAATAAAGCCCTTTGTTAGGGACAAGTGCACTGAGCTCATACAACAGAGAGACACAGGGACAGACGTAAGGACAGCCTTCATGATGGTCCATGCAGACAAAGAGGGCAGAAGACACCAAGACACCTGGGGCATGAGCTAGAGAATTCCAATATGGCCTTGATCTTGGTTAAGTAACTCCAAGGGAAAATGCTTTTATTTCTTCCTTTAATGTGACACCAACGCATTAATGGTGACTTGAAGTTAATCATTACTTAATCTAATATACACATTTTCTCATCGCAACAGAGTGTAACATTTCCTCAAGAAACCATTTGATACATTTTTTTAGTTCGGTGTAATTACTCCTCATGTATAATTGTTAATGTTAGAAAATGCTTGGCTGTATCATATGGCTCCAGTTAAGTGACTGTTTCAACACTGATAATGAACATTTGTGGCCTGTTCCAGAAACACGCCGAGTTCTGTGGGGCTCACTTTAAGGTGTGGAAGGAGACAGAGTTATGGTGGAAGGATTGGCTGGAGCCAGGGGCTGTTTGTCATTTAAGCCGAGGGGATCAAAGGAATTCCTTGGCAGAGGACTGACATTATTTCCCCGCTTCTAAGTTCACACCAGTTGGATATTGTGCCAACACTGTGACATGGTTTGAGAGAGGCACACATCACTCAACCATGTGACACAGTCATCCTGCTTATGAACTACAAAAGTATTAACATTTCTATTTTTATCTTTATTTTTAATTGTGTGTGTGTGTGTGTGTGTGTGTGTGTGTGTGTGTGTGTGTGTCTGTATGCCTGGTTCTGGGTGTGGGATGTCCTTGAAGGCAGAGGAGTTGGATTCCCCTAGACTTGGAGTCATAGGCACGTTTGACTGGACCAACATGGAGGTTGGGAACTGAACTTGGGTCCTCTGCAAGAACAGTATGCTGTGTTAACTGCCAAACCATCCCCTCAGCCCCAAGATGGACTGTTGTTGTTGTTGAATGAGAACGTGTGTACAGATTTAAGAAGTCAGTTTGCAAGTATTAGAAATAGGTTTTCATTTATATTCGTCTTCATCCCTAATGCTTCTATTACAAATCATTTCAGAGGTTAAGCTCACTTAATATGTGGACAGTATTAATTAGAGATAGCTAATTAAAGCAACTTAACCAAAAGAACAGACATTATTAGCCATGACAAATGCTCTGATCCAGGCTTTCTTCCTCTAATTCTGGTCTCTATTCCTTTATAAACTGAAGACTTCTTTCTCACAAAGCAGCCTGCTTCATTGGCCAGAACTCCGGCTTTTGGTAGAGTACACAACATGTTACCAGTTCTAACATGACAAATTTGGTAGAGTAAAAAATAATAATCATACTAAAATATAATGAATTTCAGCTTCTGGCCTAGTATGTGAGGCATTTGGAATCAACATCCCATCCTAACAATAAATGAAAAGCTAAACAAACTGCAACCCAAAATGTCCTTTTCCATTTTCCAGAGAAGTGGTGTCATAGTGTTGTCATTGCTCTCAAAGTTAGAGAGACGGATAAATATGAGAGTTATAAGGCAGGTGCTCCTGTGGAAGCAGAACGTGGTAGGAAAAGCTAAACCAATCCATGTACTTCCAGAGACAAGTCTGAAAGCTAAAATCTCTAGGAGTGTGCAGTCACAAGGGGGAGTCCCACAGTTCTGTGCGTTTGACTGAAGGAGCTCAACAAGGTTCTCACAATGAATAATAGAGAAAACTCCATCCATGCTTCTGACAGAGACTGGGGAAAGAAGCCTTTAAATATAATATGACATACAGTGCTACATACATACATATATGCATGCATATATACAAGTATGGTGTGTGTGTAACTTGTCCAGGCTGTAGGAGCATAACACCACATAGAAAATGTATCTACATAAAGATAGAAAAAACCCAAGAAATATTAGGCATAATTTTCTAATTTTAATCTCTTTGAGTTATTAGTGCTTAAAGAAAAAGTGCTAGTATCTTTCTGGCACAGCATAGGTCAGTCCAGTGATGATCATAGTGAAATGCATGGACCGTCCTTCCTTACACGACACATGAATGTAGGATTTGAAGAGTTAAGGATGCATATGTCATGCTTCTGAGAAATTGCTATAGAAGAAGAAGTGGAGATAAGCTAATATTATCAGCAGAAGCACAGCAGGTAATAACTGAGCAAGCAAGGCTAACACAAAAACACATGGCAAAGGGTTTGACTTAAACTGCTTATATGAATAATCTCAGAAATATAGTTTAAACACTCCAACTTAAAAATCAGAAATTGTTAGATTGGATGAAAAATAAAGATCATGTGACTTCTAAAGAAAATCTCTGCTTAAATACAGAATCATATGTAGATCACAATTAAAGTGATATGATTTTGTAAAGTAAAATGATACTGCAAACACTAAGACAAAGAGACACAAGGTTGCTTTATTAACATCAAAGTGGGCTGTAACACAGGACACTTGCCACAGGTAAAGAGGACTTGTGTAGGGTTAAATCTTTGAGAAATTAGAAAAATCCAACATGAGCTATATATACCTTAAAACTATATTTAGAGCTAATATGATTAACAAAGAATGGCAAATTGTGCTTATAGACCTGATTCTTAGATGCTGATAAACCTGTAGATAAACATCAGTAAGATGTCAGTCCGTAGGCCTGAAGTGATGCCTGAGGGACAAGAACACTGACTGCAGGGAGGCCTGATGGCACTCAAAGAATAAGCAGGCTACCAAGATGAGACTTGATAGCCTATGACCATATAGGGGTGGAGGAGGTCTCCCTCGGTCATAGACCTGGGGGAGGGGAATAGGGTGAAAACGGGAGGGAGGGAGGGATGGGAGGATACAAGTGATGGGATAACAATTGAGTTGTAATCTGAATAAATTAATAAAATTAAAATTTAAAAAAAGAAGACTGACTGCTACTGCAGAAGACCAGGGTCCAACTCTCACAACTGTCTATAACCCCCCCAGTTCCAGGGGGCTCTTTGCACTCCTCTAGCTTCTTTCAGCATCAGGCATATATGTAGTATACTTATATACATGCAGGGGAAGCAATCATACATGTAAAATGAAAATGATTTTTAAAATTAAAAAACAAAGATTCATAAAGAAAACCTGAAGATATTTTCTATGGAGTGAAATCAAAACCACAATACAGGGAAATGCTGCCAAGCTGAAGTTTACCCGAAACTTTTACATTATTAAATGCCTCCATTAGAAAGATCTGAAGTCAATTGTAAACATTTCCACCTTTTTAGCTCTTTAAAAAAATTAAGATCAAAGTGAGGAGGGACTTGCAAACTAAAAAGCACTGAAATAGGAAGCAGTAACAATCGGGGGAAAGTTCAACTTAGACCTTTGTGAAGAGCAGTGTTGTTGGCAATCCTCTAGATTAGCAGACTTTAATCAGAGGCTAGTTCCTCCCTACGGTTCAGGGTACTTGGTGATCTCAGGAGAAAGTTTGGTCCCACCATTATGAAGAAGCAAACAGATGCTTCTCCCAGCTAAGAATGTCACTTTTGACCCATCAAGATTGCTAGTATTCCAGTTGAGAGTCCTCAGGAGACACTCATAACAATTTCAACATTATGGCTTGAATAAAGGCATCACAGAGTTTGTAGATAGTGTATTATTATTCTATTCATAAGTAAGTATTATTATTTGACAATGCATGACATAAATCTCAATGAATTAAGTGAAATAGACAAAACTCATGAGCATAATTAAACAATAAATAAATAATTGGGACACATCTATATTCTGTTAAAGAAATTTTAATTTGTTCTTCTCTCATACACTTCATCCCAGCCCAAAGCCTCCTCTCAACCCTCCTACCTCCCCTCTCTCCAAGACCTACTTCTCCCTTGCTTTCCCTTCAGAAATGAGCAGGCTCCCAGGGCTATCAACTGAACTCAGCATAACAAAGTGCAACAAGACTAGGCATATACTCTCATATCAAGGCTGGACAAGGAAACCCAATAGGAGGAAGTAGGTCTCTTGAACAGGCTAAAGAGTCAGAGTCATCAGGTGCCTCACATTTGACCATGTCCCCTGGAGGGGGAGACCTGGTGGCACTCAGAGGAAGGACAGCAGGTTACCGAGAAGAGACTTGATACCCTATGAGCATATACAGGGGGAGGTAATCCCCCTCAGGAACAGTCATAGGGGAGGGGAATAAGGGGAAAAGGGGAGGGAGGGAAGAATGGGAGGACACAAGGGATGGGATAACCATTGAGATGTAACAAGAATAAATTAATAATTAAAAAAAAAAGAGTCAGATTCATTCCAACTCCCATTGTTAGGAGTCCCAAAACAAACAAACAAACAAACAAACAAACAGTCCAAGCTAAACAACCACAGCATGTGCACAGAGGGCCTGGTGCAGACCCATGCAGCTTCTGTGATTGCCACTTCAGTCTCAGTCACAGAACCTGCTTAGTTGGCTCTGCGGGCAGTGCTCTCCTTGTGTCCTGGACCCCTCTGGCTCCTATGATTTGTCTTCCCCATCTTCTATGGAATTCCCTGAGGTCTGCCTAATGTCTGGCTGTGGGCCTCTGTATCTGTTCCCATCAGCTCCTGGAGGAAGCTTCTCTGATGATGACTGGCCTAGCCACTGATCCTATGAGTATAGCAGAATATCATAAGGAATCATTTCATTGGATTTTTAAAATCAGTCGTGTTTGGCCCTATCTAGGTCTCTGAGCCACTCAGCTTATGGATCCTGGCCATTTAGGCAGTGTCCCCAGCATGTGCTTCCTTTTGTGGTGTGGGGCTCGGGGTAGACCAGTCATTATGGTTGGCCATGCCCACAAGCTCTGTACCACCATTGCAGGCATGGCAGGTTTTGAATCATTGATTTTGTGGCTGGGTTGGTGTCCTAGTGTCACCACTCAGAGCCTAGCCTGGGTAAAGAAGATAGCTGCTTCAGGCTCCATATCCTCCATTGGTAGGAGTCCTCACTAGGGTCAACCTCTCAGGTTCCAGGAAGTTCCCACCACCCTTGGTTTTCCATATTGCTCCCTAATGTCCATCTATTTCAGTCATCTCTCCCCATACTCTCTCCCTCCCCTTGATCCCTCCTACTCCTAGCCCCACCCACCTCCAGCCCACCAACAAAATCTATTCTATTTCCCCTTCCCAGGGAGACCCATGCATCACCTTCTAGACCTCACCCCTCTATCTAACGTCTCCGGATCTGTGGATTGTAGTGGGACTATCCTTTACTTAACAGCTGGTATCAACTTACAAGTGAGTGCGTACTCTATTAGTCTTGCTGGGTATAGGTTACTTCACTCAGGATGATTTTATTTTCTAGTTCTGTCTTTTTGTCTTTAAATTTCATGATTCTTTTTTAAAACAGCCGAGTAATACTCCATTGTGTTGGGTGTTACTTTTATAAATGTGAGTGTGTTGTAGTTTCTGTCTTAACCCAACTATACCCAAGTAATTCCGACTGGGCTATTATGTTTGTTTAATAAGCTTTATGACACAATAACTGAGCAATATAATTCTATATTAACCCTATAAGCTAGCCTGGCATGTACTTTGCCAAAATCCCTGAGATACTTGCATTTTTTCACTTTCTTTGCTCCAGCTTCTCTTTTCTCACGGTTTCTCCTGGACCTCTGCCTGTGGCTTAATCCCCACTTCTTCCCTCTTTCTTCTCCTCCCCTGGCTGGCAGGAAATCCATCTATAGTCTCTTCTCTCCTCAGTGATTGACTGTTAAGTTGCTTTATCAGGGGGTAACTGGGGAGCAAAGTTTAGACAGGAGATTCTCAGAACAAGGATTACAATCACATATTGGGGACACAGAAATCAGCTTTTGAATTTTTACAGAGACCACAATAACACTATTCCTATGTCACTGTGTAAATGTAGTGCATTTTCTTTATCCATTCTTCAGTTGAAGGACATATAGGCTGTTTATGCTTTCCAGCTATTATGAATAAAACCACTATCCACATAATTGAGCAAGTGTGGTAGGATGGAGCACTTTGAGGTTGAATGACTCCCAATTTTCTGAAGAACCACCATATTGACTTCCATAGCGGCTGTACAAGTTTGTACTCCCAGGGGCAATGAAGAGATTTAATCTTAATACTTCCAACAAAAAAAGTGGCATGATATTAAAAGGTAATTCTACTAAATCATTAAGAAAGATATAATAACTAATTGCACATAGCTTCTTATAGACAATAGAAGGGAAGAAATACTTCCTAATTCATTATAAATGAAGATTCTTATACATTATATACATGTGTAAATCTATCATAAGTAAGCCTATAATTATGTGCAATTTATATATACTAATAAAACATTTTTTAAAATGGTAAAAAGAAAAAGATAACTTTGTGTTTTTCTCAGCTCGCTTTTGCTTCTCAGGTGAAACACAATTTTATTCCATCCTCAGCCTGTACTAAACCTGCCCTCCTCAAGGGCATGAGTGAAATCTTAGCCTCCAATCTAAAAGATATCTTTTACCTTTAAACTACAGTATGTTACCTAACCCCCCACCGCCACCACCTACTTTCTTGCTTTGGTGTCTATGACATCATCATGTGCTAATTCTCCCATGAATTCTCTGTTCACGCAACTTAAGTATTTTCTTTAAAAGATATTTATTATCAATGTCTCTAAATGGTTGGTTCTTCTATGTTTGGACCTCATTTCCTGAAGTCCCACACACCTTGAAATTTTGGAGAAATGAAAAGTACATTGTCATTAAGTTCTAAGAAAAAGTAGGAGTTGAGAAACTTTAAAATATTTTTAATGGATTATTTGGTGGGTTACTTAATTTATTAAAAATATACAATTTAGAAATGTTATTATGTGCTCAGCCATATATTATACATATCTCCTATTTACTTTTGAGTATTATATTAAAATTAATAATAGTTTTCTTATTTTATTATCCATAAACTATATCACATATCTACCAATAGTCTACAAGACTGATTTTATGCAGTCAGTAATGAGAAATTGTAAGATGCTAAAAAAAAACCCTTTAGTTGTCATTTTAATAAAATAAGAAGAACAACAACATCAACAAATCTCACTATAGAACCGTGCAACATTTTTTGTGCTTAAAAGCGTCCGTATGTGATAGTAACCAGTGAAAAAAAAGAAGACAGATTTGTTCATTTTCTACACAAAATCAACATAGATTTTTTTTTTTTAATCCATGCTATATTTTGCAAATTTGGTCACCTATCAATTTTTGTTTTAGAATTTCCATTATTATATTTGAGAATAATCTAATTACCAACAAAAGCCTAGACAATTGTCATTATATTGTCAGTAACAGAGGAGTAGACGAGGAGAAATTATTGATGTCTAAGTGGCATGTGAACATGAAATCAAGAGACCTACCTTACAAATGAGGGCAATTACAAACACATGGCAAGAGATGCTTCTTCAATGTTGGGTTTGTCAGACCCACTGAGTCATAAGATTAGGTAAGACCCAATTATGATATTGTCATGAATGTCTGAAATAACGCCTGAAATAATGGCTGAGCATGGGTAGAGGACACAGGGTAGCTGCATGAGCAAGTGTTCCAGAACCACATTGTCATCAATGATTGATGCATAGTCCCTTCAGTCCTTAGCTTATACCTGCATCAACAACAGGCTGCTGGAAGATAAAAAAGGGCAGTCTTAACTTACAGTTATGTCAGTTCAGCGTGTGGCTACAGACTTCTAAAGACTGCTGCACCACGGTTCCGTGGTCCTATGGACAACTGGCCCTAACATTCAGCAGTAAGGGTTATCTTCTCAATGAGTATGTCACTATAGACGTAATCTTTCTCCTTGGGCAGAAGTATCCCCAAAATAAGAACATATAGATTTACAAGTAAAGTATTTTCTTAACTGTTTATTAGGGGGCCTGGAAATAAGAAATACCTGAAGGTGAAGGATAGGAAAGTTTAAAGGCAAAGCGTATGGGCCATCTCCTGAAGGACTGGACATGAAGTGTGAAGAACTTTCTTCTCCCCACATATGAACATCTGGTACTGAAAGAGGCACCCAACAACCAGGAAGACAGCTACTGTGACATCCAGCCTCTGTTGTCAGCCATTCTTGTGCAGGTACACCAGCACGTGAGCAGAGCACGAAGGCTAGATAGGGATTACACGGTCTCCACTCACCACAGCTGATCTCCCTAATGCTGCTTTGAACTCTCCAGTCTGAACTCTGAATCTTGAAGATATCAATTAGGCCCTTAGAATCAACTTGGAAGCAACAGGTCACCTGATTCTCACATACGAACTGACCCCAGAGTAAGCTATCACTATCGGTTTATATTTGGAAATTAAAATTTCCATTTTCACAGTCAGATATTAGAGACATTTCTTTTTAATAATTCCATTTTTATTTTATTATATTAGTTTGGTGCTCTTGCTCATCAGAGTGGAAATGGTCCCCAAATGAAGCAAGGCATCCATCAGTCCTTGGGGTGACTAACTGCTTTTGGTGAAATCTGAATATTGATGAGACCAAAGTTTAAATTCCTGACCTTTTTAAAAATTTTATTTTAAGGAGACATGTTTTATTTTTAGCATGAGCTGTCTGGGGCATGTCATTCATCTTCTCCTTCCTGTTTTAATTCCCAATGAAATTTGTAAAGTAGACAGAACATACTTTTATGCTTCCTTCTCTTTGTAGCCCCCCAAGTTAGGGACTATTTAATGTTATTCCCTGTGGACATAGTTCTGGTCAATATTTCAGTGGCTACTGCCTTTAAGTTCTCCAAAGGCTACTATGGGTTAAAATAATCATGGCTTAGATAATTTGCATACTCAGAAAGTATTTATCTAATTAAATTAATATAAATATACAGGAATAATTTTATGAAATTAATATTTTGTAGTAGCTTTAGGAAATATATTAAAATATCTATATCATCCATCTTTAATGTCCTATTAATTATTACTTTACCTTTTGACTATATTTAATCACCTGCTTCTCTCCAGAAGTACAGACTAGTCTTTAATCACTAGTTGGCCTCACTATGAATAAATGTACATCAAAAGATGCAGACCACCTGAGCTGCATCACTATCATCTGTAGCTTGCTGGACAGCTACCTGGACAGATGCCTCCTCTAATGTGTCATATACAGAGAAGCCAATGCGACATTAAAATGGAAACTTGGTTACTTTATGTCATTGTTGCAAAACATTTAATGACTATGCATGTAATAATCCCTGAGTTTCACTAGTTTGGGTTCACATAGCATTTTATTAGGGGCATCTGTCTGGAAAGTGAGGCCAGGAGACCTTCTTATGAGCTAAACTTAGAGAATAAGTATACTGCTCCAAGAAAGTTTCTATGCTTCTGGGTGGCTCTGGGGACTAAGGGCACCATGAAGACACCACTACTTTCCAGCCTTGGTTTTCCTGTATGCTCATCATCCTCCCTTTGCTCATCATCAGCTTCCCTTCAATTCTAAGACTATTTCACGAAGCCCTTGACTTGGTTTTCTCTCTTCCTATAGACATGTTGCAGCTTCAAATGCAAGGCATGTTCCAGTTCTCAGCATAAGCATCCCAGGGTAAATCATCCATAGGACGTGCTTTTATATTTAAAACATGTTCTCCCTTATTAGACCATAATTCTGAGAAGTGAGGAAAATGTTTATCATCACCACAGTCATATCCCTAGTGATCAGCCAAGTATCTGATTTTCTACTTGCATATTCCATAAAAGAATTGGCCATGTTGTGTTTGGAAAAGACCTTAGTCGTAGTGAAATTGGGTCAAATGATGATTCTGAACACTGTCTGTAGTCTTGTGGCTAATTCAGACCTTGAGCCCCAGTGATATAAACAGCTCTAACTGGACTGAAGACATTAGAAACACTTTCTCATCAATGAGTAAGGCTTCAGTCCCAAAAATACCTCTAAGTTCACCCAAGTTCACATTTCTGCCAAACCTCTTAATGACTATTGTTTGTGGTTGATCTCTTTCCTATCAATACTTTTCAGAATGAGTTTATTCATATTTTGTGTTTAATAACAAGTTCTATGTGTCCCCCTACTATCAATGACCTTTGTTAGCACTTAGAGTAATCTAACTCATCTCTCTAGCACAGTTCTAGAATAGGTGCCTGCACAGTGCCCCGTGCACTGCTTATCCTAAACTGTGTGTTCTGGAGACTGGTCCATTGAAATTAGTTTACACAGAGTCACATTTGAATAATGTTTCTCTAGAATATAGCCTTGGCATGATATTAAAATTTGCAAATCTTGAGCATGTTCATTATATGATCTATAATATATTGTACTGTAGAAGTTTAAAAGTATAACTCATAAAAGCAGTTAAAGAAGAATTACCCTATAAAAGGGCAAAAATGCTTCTATTAAACACTAGTGGCAAAGTCATATCCCATTCTCCACTCAACTGTGGAGAATGTTCTGCCCATTGGCTAGACATGGGTAGGGGTTTAAAGTTTACCACCTGTATTGTCCTTGGCTGGTGCCTTAGTTTGAGCGGGACCCCTGGGCCCAAATCTGCCTATCATAATGTTCTTCTTGTGCCTCATATTTGACCATGTCCCCCGGAGGGGGAGACCTGGTGGCACTCAGAGGAACAATAGCAGGTTACCAAGAAGAGACTTGATACCCTATGAGCATATACAGGGGGAGGTAATCCCCCTCAAGAACAGTCATAGGGGAGGGGAATAAGAGGAAAATGGGAGAGAGGGAAGAATGGGAGGATACAAGGGATGGGATAACCATTGAGATGTAACAAGAATAAATTAATAAAAAAATAAAAATAAATTAAATTAAAAAAAAAACACTAGTGACAAACATAAAACATGGTGCCAGTAAAGGGTTACTTCTTAAGCAACTGTGGGCCAGTGAGGTCCCATAGACCCCAAAACATTATATTCTATTGCCATTGCTTTGGTTACCTTCCAGAACTGGATGACAAGATCCTACAAACTTGAGTCATAAAACATAGCAAAATCAGGCTGGTATGACCTGGAAATGTCATCCTTTACTGGCTAGTTTTAATAATGAAGGAAAGTATTATGCAAGCTACCAGAGTCGAAAAATAATTATCAGTCATATCCAGCCATGAGCCTTTTGAGCCACAGCAATTACTGCTCTAGAGGGACAACCCCACTGACGCTGTCCTGGCATGGGCATCATGGGAACAACCAAGAATTTTCTGATTGGATTGAAGCCCTGCTCCGTAAAATGAGATTCACGTGTTGCGCCATTACTAGGCTCAGAATCTATAGCTAAACAAATCATAGGCCCTAGTGGAGAACCTGCTATTATTATGCTACTGGATGAACATAGTATTAAGCTGACCCCTTACCATTATACCTAGAGGTCAACATATCTCTTTACCTTCATCTCAGAATTTTCTATTTGCAGTAGATGGTAAGTAACACAGTGACCCACAACTGGCCAAGGTGTAGAGAACAGGAGACTGCAGACTATTTGGTACTAAATGGAATATACATACGTGTGGGCGCGCGCGCGCGCACACACACACACACACACACACACACACACACACACACACATATATATATAGGCAACATTGAGGAAGAGTGAATGAAAAGAGTATAAAAGCTAGAGGTAGTAGACAACTACAAGAAAACAGTGTCTTCTGAACACAGCAGAACAGTGGCACACATGGAGTCACAGTGCTTGTGATAGAACATCCTAAACCTGTGCAATCCCAAGCCAGACCTGATTCCAGAATGGACAGGGGAACTGGTCACAGAACCCTACACCTAGCCATGGATCTATTGGTGACTTTTAGCTGCTGAGAGAGGGAGAAATGGTTTTCTCTAAGAGTATAGCCCCTGGTAAAGTCAACCACGCTCCAATGGAAGACCATATATGCAAGGATAATCGGGTAGCACAAATTGGTCTTCAATTTTTTTTTAAGGACACAAAGTTGTGTGAGTAGGGAAGGGAGGGCAGATCTTGGAAAACTTGGGGCGAGGTGAATACGATCAAAACACATTATATGAAACTCACAACTAATGTTTAAAAAAGAAAGCAGTGCATAAGCTATGACTTATTCAAAACTGATTTATACAATGAAAAACTTTTATTTTTTTCAGACACAATACATTTCTTAGAGGCTTTTTTTCTTTATGACAATTGTATGTTACCTCAATAGTATCAAAACAGGAAATTTTTTCTTGTTTTTCTATTGAGTTACCTTCACTCTGACAATGGTAATGCCTTTCTTAAGCATGTTTCCTTCCTTTTGTTTCTTTTCTTTTGCTTTATCTTCTGTGTGGTCTATTTTCATTTACCTTCTTCTGTCCACTTGAACTTTACAGTCCTTGAACTTGGCTATATTTATCCCCCCCATATATACTTTCAATTCAGGAAGGGATGCTAGTTTACAAAGGCTGTACATGTTGCTATCTTTGTTTTCAGGCCCAGGACAAGGATGAGATTATTTTACACAGGAATTAACCTCTTATCACAAGTCATGTAAGTGTCACCCTCAGCAATCTGTTCCTCGTGATATCCAGGGTCTAAACTTGTTCTCACACAGAAATTAAGTAAAACTTGTAAGTGTAACTCCCTCTGATAAAATGTGTTCATGTAAATAAACTCACAAGCAGCGTATAGTACTAACATGTACATAATGCTCACCAGTTACACAACTGTAGTTAGAGACAGCAGCAATTAACTAAAATTGCACAGCAGTACTGATTCTGGAGTTCACATCTCCAGGAATTAAGCCATTATTTAAATGCCCAATAGCTAAAAGGTGGACATCGGGAGACTCTTGAGACACCACCCTAGGAAATGAGTCTTGTCAGGAGAGGTGTATTCTATTTGTACTGTCACTATTGTGAGAATCAAGCGCATAAGCAAAGATCAACTTTCAAATTGGGCCCATGACACAGCAATGTTAGTTTGACTGGCATTTCTTTCTTAATTTCTGAGGTTTTTCCTGTCAAAATCTAAATTGCCCTCCCCCCCCCTCTCTCTCTGTGTGTGTGTGTGTGTGTGTGTGTGTGTGCGCGCGCGCGCTCACGCGCATGCCATTGGGAAGAAGGGGTAAAACAGTGCCTCTTGTAAGACATTTTCCTCCTCTTATGAGCTAATCTCTGTTCTGGCCAGCTGCACTCTACTGTGGTCAGTGTTGTTATTTTTCTTCCTCCTGCCACCTTCCAGTGTCCAGAGCCAACTGAGTCATAGTACGGCATAGTAGTTGATTGAGTTCCACTGCTCCTGCATCAGGCTAGAAGCTGCCAGTTACCTTCTCCTCTCAGGACAGCTCAGCAAAGAGACTTCAAGGGAAGTTCTCTGAATACACTGACATGTACCAACGTTAGAGCCCGGGTATGCAGATGGCGGGGGATGTGTACCACAGTCATACGATGGATGTATATAACTGGAGTGGCACAATGGTGTATATTAGGTGGCAATGAAGTCAGTGGACTCCTCTCTCCATGGCACTGCACTGAGAACTTTAAAGGACGGTCTCTGGGGTGTTCTGTGAATCTAGGGTTGCCCTTCCTCTCTATGAACTGCAGTCTTGCCAGATTTTGACAGAAGTCTCACGTAACTACAACTGATGGTCACCCCCAAGAACAAATGCTCTAGTTCTAATCTGGAATGAGAGGCAGATGGAAGAATACAAGCCAGTTCAGTTGACTTTACGTTACTAAGCATCAAGCCCCAAAGTTCTGACCTCAGCATCTCCTCAACAGCTTGACAGTAGTCACAACGCATTACAAAATTTTCCTCCCACTGAACTACCTCAGTACCTGTACAGCAACCACTACCCATCCTCTGGCATTTCTGGTGCCAATGGATGCTCTGTGTTACTGTGGTTATTTGGTAGTTCTATGAGGATCTAGTGAGAATTTTTGATTTAATAGGTTTAGTATTTAGAAATATAAAAAAGCCATGGAAACTATTCATGCATAGGTATTGGTGAGCATGGGATATTTAGAGTTAGAAAATATATACATGAATATATCTGCACAAATGCAGAGAACACATGTATATACTAACTTTTGAAAAGTGACTGAGGGGGACCTCCTCTCCCTGTATATGTTCATAGGGTATCAAGTCTCTTCTTGGTAGCCTGCTATCCTTCTCTGAGTGCCATTAGGTCTCCCCATCCAGGGGACATGGTCAAATATGGGGCACCAACGTTCATGTAAAAGACGGACCCCACTCTCCACTCAACTGTGGAGAATGTCCTGTCCATTGGCTAGATCTGGGTAGGGATTCAAGTTTACTGCATGCATTATACTTGGCTGGTGCCATAGTTTGAGCAGGACCCCTGGGCCCAGATCCACCTGTCGTGATATTCTTCTTGTCGGTTTTTAGGACCCTCTGGGTCCTTCTATTTCCCCATTCTTCCTTGCGGGAGGAGGTCCTCCTCAGTCACAGTCATAGGACAGGGGAGTAAGGGGAAGATGGGAGGGAGGGAGGAATGGGAGGATACAAAGGATAGTATAACAATTGAGATGTAATATGAATAAATTAATAAAATATATTTTTTTGAAAAAGAAAAGTGAATAATACCTATTGAAGGGAGAGCAGATGCCATTCCTGTCCAGGCCTGTTTCAGAGTCGCTTTCCAGGGAGAACTTGTGACTCTATAATGCTACCATTAATGAAGAATTGATGGATCATGGATAAAAATTACTGGCTTGCTAATCTCAGGTGGACTCTACATCTCTGTCTTATATCCAAAGTCCACCTGTTTGATCAATGTAAGAAACACAGAATCATGCAGACGAGTTTAAAAGACATTGTCATAAGTGTTCCAACTCAAGTTTATTATTTTAGGACAGTTAATCCCATCTCAGGCTTAATGTCAGGGCCATCATCAGTACTATGTGTCAAGTATTCCTGCTTCTGCTGTGTTTTGGACAGGTAGATGCTTTTTGTTAGGAATGGGACCATGCAATTGATTCTGCCCCACAAATTGAGAGTAAAATTACACATGTCACTTTGAAATTAAAATAACTTCATTTTTTTGTGGTATAACCTTCCCTTCCACATATTTTTCTTTTTTCCCTTACATAATAATAAACAAATTAAGGATAAGGCTATCCTATGGACTCAGATCCCTGACTCTATTTCAAGAAAATAGAGCACCAAACAGTAAGTTTTAATTATTTCAACCTACTTTCCAGGTCATTCAAAACCAGGCTGGTTGGTATTTACACCCAGGGAGAAGCAAAGCTAGAAATTACTAGCTCTGTATGATGGGATAAGGATAGCACTCTGGAGCAGGGCATCTCCTTGGAGCTGAGCATCATTTTTGTTTTTTGTCTTATATATCTTAGGGCAGACTCAGTCCACCACCTAGCCAAGGATGGCCTTGAGCTGCGTCTCCTTCTCCTTCCTTTCCACTCTCCTTTCCCCATCTCCTATGTGTCTTGGAACTCACTATTTAAACCTGACTGGCCTGAGACTTAGAAATCTGCCTGCCTCTGTCTCCTGGGTGCTGGGACTAAAGGCTTACAACCACCACGCCCAGATCTTGAGTTGATTCTTTCGACCTTGTCTTCCAAGCATTGGGATCACAGGCATTCACCACTTCCACCCCTAACTCATGAGATTGTTGAGCGTTTTGCCTCCAATTTCACAATCATTGCTTGGCTCAACTCCCATTAAGATTCCTTTAGCAGTAGCATACTTCAGCACTAAGTGTGTCACTAATAACAGGCTTCTCAGATAGCGTCCCAGGAGGGCTCTGTACACGAGATAACACAGAAAGGCCTAGAAATAATGTGGCTAAAGTATGTCAATGCCTTAAAGTGACCCTTCTGAAATTTCCAAATTTATTCAGCTTATCACACTCAGTACAATGTTGAAGACAAGTACTATGTGAAATCCATTTTTACATATAAGAGCCCAAATTTGTGAATGGAAGAAATCAATTTAGATTCCTAAGTATCATGCTATGACCATAAATGCACTTCCTCAACTGCTGTAGTAGTGCATGCATTTAATCCTAGCACTGGAGAAGAAAGGTAGGCAGAGAGCAGAACCAAACTGCTCTAAATTGTGAGTTTCAGGCTAGCCAGAGGAACACAGTAAGACCTGTTTGGTTTGGTTTGGTTTTAGAGCATTACTCAATGAATCCTGAGATTTTTATGGGATAGTTTGATTCACAGGCAGAACAGCAACTCCAGAATAAGTTTAATAAAAAGTCTACAGTGAATCCTACCAACAGCAAACGTGACCCTTCAAAGAATTTCTAGACTTGGAGGCAGTTTATAGACTCTGAGCCTCTGATATGAAGTAGAGGTCAGGTCCCCTCGAGGAAGGACCTTGCTACAATGCTGCAAAGGCTTTGCATTTCCCCCTGAAACACTTTATAGCCTTTCACTAGGGTAAGCAAACAATCAGATTTGTTTAGGGCCTGCTAGACACTGGCATAAAGAAGTTTTCCAGTTTTCTCTTCTGGTCCTAGACTCTGCGGGAGCTGCGGGTTACCGTACAGACGTGGCCAAGTCCAAGAACCACACCACACACAACCAGTCCCGCAAATGGCACAGAAATGGCATCAAGAAACCCTGGTCACAAATACAAATCTCTTAAAGGGATTGACCACAAGTCTCTGAGGAACACGCGCTTTGCCAAGAAGCACAACGAGAAAGGCCTGAGGAAGATGCAGGCAAACAACATATGCACAGAGACGGCAACGGGCCCCAGCCGCAAAGCCAGCCATCTTGTTTTCATCAATCACCCTAAGCTTGGGAAGCGGATTTGAAGCCACATGGCCAAAAGTCCTAGGCTCTGCCCACTAAAGCCCAAGGTTCAAACCAAGGCAGAGACTGCAGCCCCAGCTCTGGCCCAGGCTTCAGCCCCAACTCAGGCTCCCAAAGGTTCCCAGTTTCCTGTGAAGGCCCCATAGAAAAGGCTTCTTCCAATGCAAAGACAGATGGACACCTACCTACACACTGTTTACAGATGACCAGTATCCTATGCTGTTCTTACAAATAAACCCAAGGCAAGGGAAAAAAAAGTTTTCCAATTGCCTATTATTCCTATTACTAATAAAATGCCTTCAAGCATGCATTTTTTGGCCTCAAGGGGTGTTCTCTATGATCCATTTACTGGGGGAAAGACTAGAACTTGGTTCCCAGAAGCAGGTGCCACTCAGAAGTGGACAGCTGCAGTTCTACAGCCCCTTTCTAGGACAATCCTGGAGGACACCAGTGAAGGGAAATCTTCACAGAGATCAGAACTTCAAGAAGTACCTCATAGTTGTACAGTTTACTTGGAAGGAGAAATGGACAGATGTGATTGACTCCTGATTCCTGATTCCTGGACCATAGCCAATGGTTTGCCTGGATAGTTGGAGCCTTAGGAAGAAATATATGGCTAATTTTCTTAAAACGGACAAAGGTTGTGACATTATTGTGTTCCCTGTAAATGCTCATGAAATGGTGCTCTTAGTAGATGAGGAGTTACACAATCTAGTAAAGAGCATGACTCATTCTGTTAATGAAAGCTAACCCCCCCTCCCTTATATTTGCCCACTGGTCCATGAGCAAGTGACCATGGTGACAGGGGCTGGGAGTTTGCACACAGCATGGTCTAATGTAGCATTCATATCCAGCTGTAATTTCAGAGGCTGCAATTGTTCATCAGTGTAGGATGTGTTGTGTTGTGGGGTAGGGTGGGGTGGGGGCGTCATGTTCATTAGCTTCTACAGGAAAGATGACCAAACAAGACAGACATTTCCTCAGGTGAAACTGAGATGATTTATCGAAAAGTTAAGTAAACATGTCCAGTAAGCATGGTTCTTCTTGTTGTTGTTATTGTTTTGTAAAAAGAGAAAGAAGAGGAGGAGGAGGAGGAGGAGGAAGAGGAGGAGGAGGAAAATCAGCTATTCCTCTGCAATAGTCCCTGTATGACCATTTCAACCATTAGCTTCTCATCAGATTGTGGGTAGCCATTAACTGTAGTTAATAAGCAATTACCACACATTAATCTCAATTGAAGACCCCAACTGAGGATCCCTCTTCCTGTGCACTGGATCTCAGCTGCTCTTGCTTTACCCAGGGTTATCTTTTAAGGCCACATCTTTGAATTGCTCTCCACTGTTTATTAAGCTTAAATCTGATACTGCGGATACAGTCATGCCACAGCCCTTTCCTGCAAGTGTTGCTTCTCCTGACTTAATTGGAGCCATAAAATCTAAGCAAGCAACGGTTGCTTACTCTGAAATTTGATTTAGCACATATAAGCTTGAGAGATACTAGGCATTGAAGGAAGAAGAATACGCCATAAACATGGGCAAAACATTTGACTTTCATTTGTGTTCAGCTCCTTTTGTTGAATTCTCTGTGCTGTGCTCTCCAAATATAACTCTTCCTGTAAGTACACTGCTTTATAGACAGCAGTACCAATTACTTTCAAGGTTAATGGTTTTTCTGCTCTCGTTACCAGCTCCCACTATCTCCATGCCACTGATTTCTCCCTACTCAATTCATTTTTTCCCCCATAGCCTGAATTTACATGCTTAACCATAAATCCAAACATGTACTTTTATAGTTACAAACCTTTGTTAGCTTCCTGCACCCTTCAGGGAAAGTAACCTAGTGTCAGCATCTGGCTTGGAAAACACCTTACAATCTAGACCTAGGTTTCTCCTTGAACCATCTTCCCTAATAGTCTTATCTAGAACTGTTTCCTTCCCCAGTCACAGGCTAATTGCCAACTGTCTTTTTTTTTCTTTTCAGACTATCTCATTATCTTTAAGTTCTGTCTGGATGTCCAACCAAGGACAATGCATACATTGAACCTAGACCCTGTTCAGATCTAGACAACAGACAGCCTATTCTCCATGGTTGTGGGGAGAAAAGGGACTTCCTCTGACATGAGCTCTGGTGGCCCAGATTTGATCACTTTCCCTTGGTAGAGAGGCCTGGCAGGCACACAGAGGAAAGGGAAGCAGGCTATCTAGATGAGACCTGATTGGCTGTGGTCAAATCGTTGGGGAAGAAGTCCCCTTATGTCAGAGGTTTAGGGGAGGGGAATAGGGTGAAAGAAGAAGGGAGGGTGGGAATGAGAAGATACAAACGAAGGGATATCAATCAGGATATAATCTGAATAAATTATAATACATTTAAAATTTAAAAACTAATAAAAATTCTATTTTTTAAAAAAATTTACTTTTTATTTTATGTGTATGTGTATTTGGTCTGCATGTATGTAAGTGTACCATGTGTATGCCTGGTGCCATCAGAGGCCAGAAGATGACCAATCCTCTGGAATTGACATCACAGATGGTTGTTAGCCACTGCGTCAGTTTCTAGGAACCAGACCTGGGTCCTCTGCAAGAACAGTATGTGTTCATACTCACTAAAACCATCTCTCCAGCCTCCTGTCTGGCTACATTTGATTGACATGCAAAAGCTTTACATGTTTAATGTACTCAAGTGGGTGAGTTTGTGGGTGAGTTTATTCTCATGAAACTGTAAGCATGGTTGGTTCTATAAACATGCCCATCTCCTCCAATTCCTTTGATCTTCTTTTTCCATCTAGGAATTATCTTGAAACTGAGTTTCCATTCAGCCCTTACATAAAACCATCCTAGAAGCTGCAGGCCAAGCCCATCTGTTTAGGAGACTAGCAGAGCACTTTGTTCTATTTATAATATGCATTTCATTGTGTAATAACTTATCTGTTCATATGTCACTTTCCATAAATTGAGAGCGCCACGTAGAATAGCTCATGCTTTCATGCATCTGTATTCTCTGTGACTTGCATAGAGTTTGCCGTGTAGCAAATGCTAGAATTTGTCTGCTGAATAAAGGGAGAAAATTTCCCACTTGGTTAACAAGTATATATATTGCTATTCTCGAGTGATAGCTCAATCATAAGAGATAGACGCCATGGTCCTGGCACAAAGCTTCATGCCTCTGATAACTAAAGCCTCAAAAGTGTTTCACTGAAATAAACAGGCATCTCTCTGGCAGGATTTTGACACAAATAGTTAGGTGAGCAGCACTGCTATTTTAGGCCTGCTGTCATCTCCCACTCACCTCCAGAACAATTGTGGAATGAGCTTTTGGCTGGCACTGATGGCTTAGGAATTCAAGCTCAGGGAGATGCCACCACTTTTCCCGCCCATCCCCCACAGTTCTTTGGGAAGGCCTGGTAAGGCATGAGAGCTCCCAAGTCAGAGCAGAGTTCTCAAGCCCAAATAGGATCATTAGGCATTGGAGCTATCGGTTAACAGAGCACTTTCTTTCCTTTCCTTTGTCCATGAATATTCACCACCACTGTCCTTCTTTCCAGAATCATTAATAAACAGAAAGAGGCACACACACACACACACACACACACACACACACACACACACACACACACACACGCATGCACGCGCGCGCGCATGCACCCACCCACCCACACACACACCCCTATAGTCATTTACTTTGGACAAGTTCTGAAGAGATTTTTCTTCCATTTGTCACCTTTTTACCATCCAAACAGGCTCAACTTAAAAATCTCTCTGATCCAGGAGGAGTCCTGGCTGCTTAACTAGCTTTATCAATGTCAATATTTTCCTCAGCTATTGCCAATTTTGAACAGAGGCCAAATTTCATGTATCAGTCATCTGTGAGTTTTCCCCCATAGACAGTCTGTTTATAAGCTCATATCCCAGTGACAGAAAACATATGGGCTGACTCATTGTGCTGTAGCCAGTCGAGTATCAACAGTTTGCCTTTACTCGGCTAATTAAACCTTCAAGCCATAGCTGGCTACGCTCTTTTACACACATAGCCAGAGTACTTGGGAACAAAGAACTATCGTAGTCCTAGCAACTGACGTGCTTTATCTTGTGTTTATGGCTCTTCAGTTCTTACAGCTCTGAATAACATGCATGCTATGGGGTCACTCCATCACTTCAGCAAGCACCAGCAAAGTTGAGTCATCAGCATCGTTGTGTGATAACACAGGCATGCACACAACAGCAGCATGAACTTCCTGTTTACAGTAGCACATAGCGGAGAAGATGGATGACAAGTTTAGTTTCTTTAATTGTGTAACAAGGACACCGATCATTAGATCTCTGTACCATTTCGGTTGTCGAAGTTAACTGTCACTAAAAACCAGTTTAGTTTTTTGAAAGCGGGCCTCACAATGTAGCCCCAGATGCCCTGGGACCCTCTATGTAGAACAAGTTGCTTTCAGACTCATAGAGAACCACCAACCTCTGCCTCCCGAGTGCTGGGATTAAAGGTGTACACCATCACATCAGGCTGAAAATCATGTTTACATCAAAAGTAAAATGGTAAGGAACCAGAGTCAGGATGCCCACGTCACAGATCCAAAGCCGGAAACTGGATTGTACACGATGTGGGGATTTTCAGTTCTCTGAAACTCCATTCCCTTTAGTAAGAGGAGAACTGGACACAAGGTAGTGTTTAACTTGTTACTGTTTTGCCACCTCACCCTTTGAGAAATGGGAAAGTTGTATATAACCACTTGCCACTAACAGAACCTGCTGATTCAACCAAGCCAAACTGGTCAGTGAGCTCCAGCTTAGCCATCTGCTTTCTGCCACATTCTCAATGCTGGCATTACAAACACATGGCATCCTGTCTTGCTCTTTGCTGGAAGTAAAAAATGGTCAAACTCTGGTTCCCATGGCTAAGTATTTGATAGGTAGATAGATTCAGAATGGGTACCCACATACTTTTCAGATTTATTTATCACACACACACACACACACACACGCACACATATAATCAACCATATCATATATATAATACATGATATAATGATATATATATACTTTTGAGAGTATATATATCATACTTACATACTTATATATATTCAGATATATTTAGAAACCAAAGAATAAAGAAATATCAGCAAGTGAAAGGACCATCATCTTTGCTCCTACTATAAGAATGTGCTTATTTGGCACACAGGAGTCTGTATAGACTATTACATAAAGAAATGTAAGAACAAATATATGTTCTAGGGAGGCGTTTCACCTGCGTGTGTGTTTGTCTCGTTAACTTACACTAGGCAACAAATGTTGTTTGCTTTTCTTAAATCTTTCATTGTGGGAAGATTTCAACAAGGTACACAATTGCAGAGTCCAGAGCCCTCTAACCCACATTGTTAAAGAAAGCCTGGCTCACTGGTCCAAGCTGGATGAAGTAAACTGCTCTTTGAAAATCGCATTGTGGAGGATGGTCTTGTGGTCCAAGGAGATGGGTTTTGACATTAGTAACTTTCTGTCACTAAATGCAAGGTCGTAGGCAATTTAACCTCAGTCCATTACCATCTAAACCCTGTATTTCAGGCTTGTGAAATGCCACTGTGTTCAGATTGGGGGTGGGAGGAGGGTTCATTTGATTTGCTCTGTCTTCTGACCACATGTGAGAGTGCTAAGCATTCTTTACCCTGTACGGGGTGGTCTTTTCAATTTACCCTCATCACATGCCTTTGTTCTAGAACATGAAAGTATTCGCTATGGCCATTTTTGCTCACCACCTTCCCTGTAGGATGCCATCCTTCAGGGCTTGGGTCACCTGACCTCAGGGCACATAAGTTCTCACTATGGTTGTCTTCTTCTCTCCTTTCCAGTGTTGCCAGTTTTCCCTTCTCCTTTCTCCTCGGTGAGGGAGAGTATTCTGGTGTGATTGGACTCACATGATAGCCTCACCCAGATATTTAACCAACTTACCAAACTTCAGATATACATTTTAAAAAGGCTTCTGAGTTTAGTTTCCTGAACTGCTTTCTTCAATATTTTCCATCTTGGAAAATAGCATCACTTCACAGATAGCGGAAGACTAGGGAATCATCCTTGAATCCTCTTTTACATTCCTTATGCCATGTTTTCACCCGTTTGCCCTTAAATCCAATATTCACCTCTCCCTGCTTTTTTTGTAGCTCAGAATTTCCTGCAGGCTTTATGGTCTAGGGTCCCTTGACAACCAGCTTCCAAATAGACTTTCACTGGAGGCCAGGGCAGCAGAATAGAGGGTAGAAAAAGAAAGAAGCCATACCACTTTGTTTCTCTATGTGTCTCAGCCCCAAGAAGTTTCTTGAGTGATCCTCAGGTATGTTTGCCTTTCTAGTACCCTAAGGGGAGGACCCTCCATGAACTGATTTGGTTGAATGGTTCTGGCTTATTTCTGACATTGCCCCTTTCCCAGCACAAGGGCAGCAATATCTTTCTGTATTGTCACCTCTAAGACAGGATGACATCAAAGCACCAGCTTTAGCATGCCACTGAGGAGAATGAGATGGACACAGTTGCCTTACATTAGCTCACTAGGTCTAAGGAAGTGCTCATAACATTTTCATTTGTAACTATGGTCTGAATGTTTGAGTTTCATCAAATTCATATGTTGCAATGACAATCCACAAGGTAACAAGATCAGCAAGAGAGGATCTAGAGATGACCAGGTCATGAGGGCAAATCATGAGTGGAGTTTGTACCTTTAGAGTAAGGATTCTGCGCAAACCCTTACTCCTTCTACCATATGAGGGCAGAGTCTGTATGAGCTATATGTTAATCAGAAAGTTGCCCTCTTTCAAACATGAAACTTGCGGGGGATTTGAGCTTAGGATTTCCTGCCTCCAGAACTGTTATAAATGCTTGTCTTTTCTGTATAAGCTATAAGCTTATAAGATTTTGTTATAGTAGCCCAAAAAGACAAAGGTGGTTTGCTAATGTTCATTTCCCATTACACATAGTTATACCAACGGTTTTCCCCACTGCTCCTTAATCAAAAGAGATTAAAAAAATACATACTCAGCTATATCTCTAAATATTTGGAAATATTAATTAAATATTCTGAGGGCCTTTTCTGTTCCCTGATAGGTTTCTGGGGGTGTATGTGAAGTTAGGAATTGAGATTGAATTGCTGTGTTGTGTGTACTCAAGAATTTTATCTTACTCTTTATTGCCATCAAAAAACCAATTTATTGCATTAGGTTATGCATTTATTTGATTGTTGAGAGTGGGGAAACAATGTTATATCTAAAGGGATTTTTAAAATTTAACATTAAGGAAGACATTCTAGCCAGGCATGGTGGCATATGTCTGTAATCCCAGCACATGGGGAGGCAGAAGCAGGGGGATCTCTGTGAGTTTGAGGCCAACCTGGTCTACAAAGTGAGTCCAAGACAGATAAGACTACACAGAGAAAACCTGTCCCCAAAAAAACTAACCTAAAACAAACAAAAAAGAAAGATCAAACATCAAATAACAGCTACATCAAATCAGTTTAATAAGAGGCAGCAATCGGCTATAATGTTTTAAGAGATAAGAGTATAAGTCAAGAGGCTGAATACAATAGACGCTGGTGCGGTGAGGATTTCTATGGGGAGGAGTGGCTGTGGTCTGGAAGAAATAGCAGGTACAGGGAGGGGTGTTATACTGGCACTATTCTATGCCTAGACTTTTGTCAATGGATAATTTTTGCTTTCGTAAATACTTACTAAACTGTGTGAATTTCTTTTGTGTCTTTTTACTACATGTGTTATATTTCACAATTTTAAAAGGTTTGAAAAGTACATTGGTTCACATCAGTAATCCTAGTACATGGGGCCTAAGGCAAAGGATTGCTTTGACCTTAAGGCCAATCTGTGTTACATAGTTGCTGCAGGCAAGCCTGGGCTACAGAGTGAAAAATCTGCTGCAAACAAGCAAGTAAGCAAACAATCAAGGGAAAAAAACAAAACAAAACAAAAAAACAAAACCAGGGGCTGGAGATGTGGCTCAGTGGTTAAGAATGTGTTCTACTATTGTGGGGAATCCAGTACCACCTCAGGGGGCAGACCTCTTCTTCTAGCCTCCAAGGGCTCCACATGCATGAGGCAAACACTCACCCAGATATACATAGATCATAGAACCCATCTAAGACTGAAGCTGCGCCTCGGCTCTGGCCCATAGCACCCCATGAAACTTGCAGCCCAGTGTGACTCACGAGAAGTCACGAACCCAAGTAAAACATGTTAAATTATTAAACGTCTGCTCAAATAATTTTTAAATTCTTATTACATTTTTTTTTGTTGTTTTCTGTGTATGTATGCACTCACGCATGCCATGGCAGATATACACGAAAGGACAACCTAAGATGGCGGATTCTCTACTATACCAGGTAGGTCCCAGGGATTGCTGTCATGTTGCAAGGCTTAGGAGCAAGTACCACATATACTGAGCAACCTTGCCAGTTCCTTTGTTCAGCTTTGCAAAATGTCTATGTGAACCAAAGAAGAGCCACAGGTGGGCAGCATCTGGTTTGATATTTGGTATAACAAGGAGCAAAGAGAACTGCCTACCAGTCATACCCCCTCCCCTGAGGCAGAGTGTCCAGCCTGTTACCACACCGGATGGAGCAACATGATTAACAGAAGAGTGAAACAAAACCTGCTTCCATCTCAATGCAGTTCTGCCACTGGGGGCTACTGATTCACAGTCTGTGGGGACTTCTAGTGACACTGAGGGGCCAAGCACAGGCCTTAAAAGGAGTGGAAAGAAGGCCGAGTTTTATTTGGTTTTCATAGGTAAAATAAGACACATGTGCACACTGAGGAAGGGGAGAGAGCTGGAAATGGAGGCTCCTTCTTACAAAGCCCATTATGGTTATTTTTAGGGTAAAGTGAACACATGTGTCAAGCAGAAACCCATTATAAACAATCTGTGTAAGTGACCCAAGGAAATAAGACAACAAGGAAAGGAGGCGGGTTGGCAGGGAGTGAGTGTAAATACAGACATTGCAGGGGTAAGTCAGGCAGATAACGGACACCTTCAAGAAAACACGTGACACTGTCAGAGTCCATGGATATTTTGATGACTTAGCAAAGTCTTGAGCTGTGTAGCAGTAGCTGCCTCTATCATATAATTATCACACACTATTTAGGCAGAATATGATTAGCCTGCCTGGTTGAGGGGGGGAGGGGAGTGGGGGGTGGGTTCCCTTCACAAACCAGCATATTAAGCCTGTAATCCCAAACCAGACATTTTCATCCTAGACGCTCTGCACAGATCTAGCCAAAGGACAGCCCATTCTCCATGACTGTGGGAAGAGTGGGGACTGCCTCTGACATGAGTTCTGGTGCCCTGTGCCCAATTTGATCACTTCCCCTTGGTGGGGAGGCCCAGCTGGCACACAGAAGGAAGGGGAAGCATGTGGTCATATGATGTGGGAGGAGGTCCCCTTCTGTCAGAGGTCTATGGGAGGAGAATGGGGCAGAAGAGGGAAGGAGGGTGGGAACAGGAAAATAAGAACAAAGAGATAACAATTGGAATGTAATGTGAATAAATTATAATAAATAATTTTTTAATGTAAGTGAACCAGATCCTGAGATTGTTTTCTCACTAAGAGACAATGGCAAGTGCTTGCATGTGACATTGAGCTGTGCCTGGCAGAGCCAAAGCTACAGCCCAATGAGAAGCAAAGAGGTCTGGATGTTAATGGTCACCGAGAGCATCAACATTGGCAATACAACTTAAATGTTAGAGGAGGGGACTTGTATAGAACTCATAGTAAGAACCAAGATAAATGAGCAAGGAAAGAAAACAGAAAAGGAAAAATAGTATTAGCTACAACCCAGGAACAGGGGAAAGGTGGAGAAATGGGGGGGGGGATCAAGATTACTAATTCAAAACCATAAAGTATTTAGGAACAGATATGTACATACATATATGCATGCAATGTCAAGCAATGAAAGAAGAGGCCATGAATTTGAAGGAGGGTGTGGAGGGGTATGTGAGGATTTGAAAGGAGCAAAAGCCAAGGGAGAAATGTTGCAATCATTTTATAAGCTCAAGAATAAAAAAAAATTAAAAAACCAAACAAACCACGAACAACAACGAAGTGGAAAGGATGCTCTGGAGATGAGAAAGAAAGGGGATCAGGGTTAGGAAAGATGGCAATAGTAGTAAGAAAACATTTGGTTCTCAATATGGAATTGTAAAATATTTTCAGAGACACATGAGTATCTGTAGGAGGTCCCTCTGGAGGATGTGTGGCTGCAGTGGGGTTGTGCCTCTCATCTTCCAGCACTGACCTGTGGCTTCTGTTCCTGGAATTTCTGCTCTCTACAAATGGTTCAAGTTGGTGGGAGACTGAGAAGTTGTTGCCAGTGTGTTTGTGTGGTCTCAGTCCTAGTGTTCTATCAGCAGCATTGGCAAAGTGACGCCCCTTTCCCAGGAAGGATTCTGAAGTGTGTGACAAGAGACTTTATGAGATTGCTCATAAATGATATCTGTCTTCAGAGAGCGCTGGACCCTCACAGACCTTAAGAACTAGACAGTCATTGGAGCAGAACTAACTGCCGTTAATTATGATCCCACATGTGGGGTTATAACTATAAAGCCTTTCTCTCTGTATCCTGTACTGTTAAGAAGGCCTTTTAATACATTGCTTGATAAAGTCCAGATGGTATTTTACTACGTATTTTACTCTCGGCAGGGCACGAGCACAGACCTTGAACTATAAACATACTTTAAAAATCCAACTAGACTATAGAAAGAGAATTAACAGTAGAAATCATATTAAGGGAAAATACCACTTAGAAGACCTTTGCATATAAAAAGAAAATATTAAAAGACAACAATAAGCTAAGAGAAATGGTTTTTTGTATATGTACACCTCAGACTCACTACATTTAATACAGAGTTAATTATACAAAAAGCCTAAGTGATATAGAAGATGTTTAAGGAAGAGAGAACATTAGTTCTTCCCCCCTCCCATCCTCCTGGTAACTGTTTCTGATTATTTGTTCTGTGCACAGACAAACACTCAGAACCCAAATATCCCCACCAGCTCTCAGCCCTCTCCCATCTCTAGAGGGTGACTAGTCAGCAGTGCATGGAGAAGGAAGGACAGTGCCTGAGTAAGACTGCCTTAGAGAAATGTCTACTCAGAAGAGGATCTTAATGTCTTAATGTCTTGTGATCCTCCTTGGACACACGCACATGGCTCCTGGTCATCTTTTACACTACTGTTTCTTAACCTAGGGGTCAAACGACCCATTCACAGAGTTCATATATCAGATATCCTCCATGCCAGATATTTACATTATGACTCATAACAGTAGCAAAATCACAGTTATGAAGTAGCAAGGAAAGTAATTTTATGGTTAGGGGTCACCAGAACATGAGGGACTGTTATTAAGGCTCAGAGCATGAGGAAGATTGAGAGGCACTAGATTCCCAGAGACACCCTCAGCAGGGAGCTCTTTGCCCTTCTGAAATGCGGTTCTCCTCCATCCTGGGGGACTGTTGGCCAATAGCCCACAAAAGCAGGAGCAGCAGGAGGCGAGGCACAGAGCTTGGAAGGCTGTGATCATGGCAGAGATCAGACACTCCGGGAGCTACTTCATGGAGCTAGTTCAAATTTAATCAGGGAGAACAAAGGCTTTATAGTTCTTGGGGAGTGGGGGGAGGAGCTTGCAGGGTAGGGGTACATAATCACTTGAAACCAGGCACTTTAAGGATGACTGTTTTGCATTTGGCAGCACACTCCTGTGATATTAATGGGAACACAGTACGTAATTATCCTATAGGCACAGGGAGGTGAGGGCTAGCAGGGAGCTGTGTCAAAGGCCCAAATGTGGTTAGGGGCATCTATGTCTAAAGATACTCTCCAGATGGAGTCAGGCAGAGAGCCTGAGGCCCTGCTGGGGAGAGGGAGTCCTACACCTTATACAGAACTCAGAATAGCTATCCAGACAGTGAGGACTGTAACGTCAAACAGCAGGGTCCTTCCAACACCTACACGAGCTGCAAAGGGGCTGGAGTGGAGAAGTGTGCCTCTGGGTTTTACTGAAAAGAATGGAGCATGCTGTATTTTTATTATGACTTGCCCCAAGGTTCAGAGAGAGGAGCAGCCTAGTGGCTAACACCCTTATATGCAAGATATAAGACTCAGTATCTAGCCTGGGTCCCTGAACTGACAGCAATGCTTCCTAAGAGATTTTAACAGGAAATAAGTAAGTAATAATTATTAACAAAAACAAAATGAAACAAAAAATAAAACAAAACAAAAAACTCTTTACAAGTGTGGGCATGGTGGTACACACCTTTAATCCCAGCAGAGGCAGCTGGATCTTTGTGAGTTCAAGGGCAGCTTGATCCACAAAGTAAGTCCAAGACAGCCAGGGCTATTACACAGAGAAACCCTGTCTCAGTCCATCAAGCAAACAAACAAGACAGACAGGTTGGGAGTGGATGGATATTCTAAAGTTTGTTCCCTTTGAGATCATCCTTGCTAATGTTACTCGGAGAATTCTAACTTTTAGTTTGTGATTTAGAATGAATCATCAAGAACAGGGGATTTATACCATGATTCACGCTTAGATCAGTTGTTTCCAGATTCATATCACATTCATTTCCCTCTAAGTAGTCACACACACACACACACACTCACACACACACACACACACACACTCACACACACACACTCACACATTTTCATTCAGGCACAAACAGGCACATACTCACACACACAAACAGATTCACACACACAGACACACACATATTCATGCACACAGACACAGAGGTACACACAAGCACACAAAGGCACACACTCAGACACACAGAGACATATACCCAGTCACATTCACACACACACACACACGAGAACACATTTTTTGTGCACATATACCCACTGGCACACAAAGGCACACACAGAGACACTAACAGATTCACACAGGCACACACAGACACATAGAAGCATATACACAGTCACACTCACACAAAGACACACACACTCACATACACAAACACAAGCCCACTTATATTCTGTGAATCAGAGACAGTACTATGTGAACCACTTGGAAGAACCTGAAAATAAAGTCTCAGACACCTCCACACTGGCTGTGCAAGGCGTAAATGTTTCATTTTCAAGTCAGCATTTCATTCGCAGGACAAAGGTCGTTGCTTTCCTTCATCCTCAAATCCCTTCTATTTTCAGTCTCCTTCACACCCGCCACATACTATCCATGTGCAAGAGAAGGAGACTTTGAGGATGCACAAAATCATACTTAAAAGGCTACACTTTTAGCTAAACTTTATATGGCTTATGATAATCCAGCTGAGTCCCGAGTTAAGAACTTTTAATTTGGGCGAGGGAACTTTATTCTTCCAGTTACATTGGTACACACCCATACTGAGTGATGTGCTGCTTTACAACAAGAATGAGTGTAGCACATGTTCTGCAAATTGCAGGAAAATGTGTATGAGAAAAATGCAAGACGCTAATATCCTCAGCATTATAAAACCTTAAGGAAAAGACCCTCAATAGCAAACTCAGTAGAAAGGAGTACTACTTACAGAAAAAAATAAACAATAAAATAAAAACGTCGATACAGTCAAAGTGAAGCCTAAGGAGAACATCATTGCTAGCCCTTACATTTACAAAATGTGTGACAGAAGTCTCCCTTTTAGTGCCCCCCTGAGTTAATTAATTAGCTAGTTGTGTGTGCACACTCATGTGTGTGGGCACACAGGTAGGCAAGTGCCTGTGCATGTAGAGACCACAGGTCAACCTTACTGCTGTTCTTCAGGAGCAGTCCAGCTTGTGTTCTTGAGGCAAGGTGTGTCTCTCAGTGGCTGGAACTGGCCAAGCAGGCAGGCTGTCTGGTGGCATGTCTCCACCTCCCCAGCTCTAGGATGACAAACATAAACTACCAAGTCGAGCTTTTTACCCGTGTCCTGGGGATCGAACTCAGGTCTTCAAGCTTGTGCAGCAAGAATTTTATCAACCGATCTCCTAAAATCTGCTTCTAATGTATTCATGTTTTAAAAGAAATAGTTGATAAGAGTTAATGCATAAATTTTCAGTATTAGTTAGACTATCTGAAATTTAGGAAAATCTGTTAAATATTAAGGGACAGTACAATTATTCTGTGTACATGCATCACATCTTATATGCAAATACTTTTCAATTAGTAAAATGTAGTAAGACATAAAGAGTCACATATTGATAATGCAGTAGTCTGACAGTGGTAGTTAGGTTATTGGCAGTCTTCACTCAAGTCACAAGCAAGGTCTTCATTCACTTTTGACTTTTATGACTCTTTCCACAGTTTTCCTTCATGACTATGTGTCATTTTTATCCTCAGAAAGATAACTTTGTGTTTAAAGACCACATATTAAGTAAATACACAAAGCCTAGACAAAATTTCAGTGACAGATGGGAAAAATGCAGAATTAAAATTTGCTCTATGGTTTTTTTTTTTCACTCTACAAATACTACATTTTCAAAACACAGGAACTATAGGTTTAAATCTTTCTCACAGGTAGAACAAAACAAGTTGTCACTCCCACACACATAGCACACAGGAGCACTCTTACAGTGACATGTCCTTAAGTCCAGTTGCCTACTTTGAAAAAGAGCACTTGGCCATACTATTTTTTTGTAGCTTACTCTAAAAACATATGTAAGCATTGCCACTGTTCTGACCTAGATGCTAACATTTACAACAGTCACACATGATACAAATAGATGGCTAATCTTTATGATGTTAGAACACATTGTTGTTTATATTAACAGATACATAGATTTAAAAAAATAACTAGATACCCCAGGAAGTTTTTAACTATAACTTTCAAAGCTGCACAAATGATTAAAAAATACAGTCCCCAAGAAAGAGTCATGTACAATGAGTTTGATTCCATTAAACGGGTTACAGATTCCTATGAGAAGCTTTCACAGTGAGCTGGTTTGTAAATTTTATTTATTAAAATCTAGATGTCTTGTGCTAATCCCACTGATCTGGCAGTTAACCTACTAATGCTTAGTGAGCAGATTTGAGCATGAGGTCAGCACTTCTGTGAACAAGAAGTTCAATGTGAGCTGAGAAAGCAGAAAGCGTCTTGTGCCCTTTAATTCGAAGGGCAGAGAGCTAAACAGGAAGTTCACGGAAGCTGGACTTCATGTTAATCTGCTGTGCAAATGACAACAACAAAATAATTCACATATTTATTCTTCAGGCTGAGTTTATCCTGCAGGATGTTTTCCAGCATGGCCCGGTAGTGGGAAACATAAAATACAACAATATTCTATTTGGAAAGAGTGGAAATATCTGAAAGGTCTTTTATGGTCTATTTCATCATTTTAATTGATGATTAAATAACTAAAACAAACCCCAGAAAAACTGTGTCTAAGGCTATTCACACAAGCCACAGCGCTCACTGAATACTCTACTCCAGGAACTGCAGATACAACAACAACATAGCACTCCCGGTCTCGGGAGCTGGTGTTCTGCTTCTGAGGACACTAAATAAGCTCAGAATTTATAATGTGATATCAAGAAATAGTGCTATGAAAAAGTCAGGATAAAGGGTTAGGTGACAATATACCTGTGTGAGAACCTGCTTTTAGAGAGTCTTAAAAGGCTCTAAGAGGGTGCCTAGTTTAAACAAAATTCATAAGAAAATGAGAAAACAAGTCATTATACAACATAAAAGGTAAAAGACTTCGGGTATAGAGTAAGGGTAAGTAGAAGCACCCAGCACCAAAGCAGGTTTGACACACGTGAAGAAGGAGGAGGCTGATGGACAGGTATCGAGGGGTGTGTTTGGCCAGTGTATTAATTATTTTTCTGTTCTTGAGATAAAGTGCTGTGACAAAAGCAACTTGAGGAAGAGATTATTTATTTTAGCTTGTTGTTCCAGAGCAATAGAGTCTGTTAGAGCAGGGAGGGCTTGATAGCATGATTAGGGGACTGACTGATCACATGTTTATCCACACTGGAAGGGGGAGGCTGTAGGGTGGGAGGAACAAGAAGCGGAGGAGGCTATAATCTCTTAAAGGCCACCTAACCCCAGCGAAACAGTTTCTCCAGAAAGGTTTTACCTCATAAAGGTTCCATTTCCTCTCCAGAGTGCCAGCAACCAGAAGTGAAAAGACAACCTACATGGTAGGAAAATATTTCAAACTATGTGTTATAGAGCGTTTAAAATCCAGACCATCTATCCATCTATCCATCCATTGATGGATTAGTTGATCTATCATCTTTCTTACAACTCGACAACAGCAGCAAAAGAGCAACCAAGCTTTCAAATGGGCAAAGGACTTCAGGTGACATTTTCCCCAAGAAGGTAGCAAGGAAGCTGGTGAGCACACGCAAGCCGTTCAATAGTATCGGTACTTTCTGCCACACAGGTAAGTCAAAGCACTGTGCATCACTTCACATCTACTGGGATGACTATAGTTTTAAGAAAGCAAAACAAAGAAAAAGAGCGTGTGCAGGAACATTAATAAATAAGATGTAGTGTGAAGTGGCAGCTGCTATGGAAATCAGCTTAGCCTATCCTAGGAAAGCTAAGCACGGAGCCATCGTGTGATCCCACAATTCTATTCTTAGGTGTGATCCTGGTCATTCTCAATTGCATACTTGTCTGGGTGTGGGGTCACCAAGTAGCACGCAACTGGGTGTGTCTTTAAGGGTGTTTCTAGAAAGAATTAACGGAACACTTTCCTTTAATGTGGCTACACCACCATATGGCTGGTAGTGCCAGATTGGATAATGAGAAAAAGAGAAAGTACCAGCATTTACCTATGCTTCCTGACTGAGGGCACAGGATGACCTGTCACCTCATGCATCTGCTACCATGTCTTCTCCACCATGATAAAACACATCTCTTCAAAATGTGAACCCAAAACAAACTCTTCCTTCCTTTAGTTTTGTTTGTCACAATGAGAGGATTAACTAATGTATTCGTAGACCACCAAACTTGAAAACGGAACTTTAGCAGTATTTATACCTTGTATTAATTTCACTGTTACAAGAGTAGAAAGGAGAAAACAACCCAAGTGCCTGGTAAGTGATGGATGGATGACCAAAGTGTGATATACAGTTTCATCACACAATGCTTTTAACAAACAGCCTCCTTATGTACCATTGGATCACCTAAATTGCTACATAGACCCAGCTGGACTTGAACTCACAGAAATCTGCCTGCATCTGCCTCCTACATTCTGGGGTTGCACACATAGATGAACACACGTGGCTCAATTTAGTCATAGAAAAAGGAACAACAAATTTATAGTATGTTTGAGACTCAAAACATACTTAATAAGTAACTCAAATAAAACACAACCACTGTATGGTTCTACATATAAGAGATCTTTAGAATAGAGAAAGAAACAGAGTTGAGGTTACCAAGGGTTAAGAGGAATGGCAAATTACAGTTTACTGATTGCTATAGAGGGGTTTGGGGTATGCTAAAATGTTTGGAAAATTAATAGTGGTAACGGTAGCACAGCATTCCAAATGTGTTTAATGAAACTGAACTGTGCACTTAACAACTGTTAAAGTTGTATGGCATATGCATTTTGGTTCAAAGAAAATATTTAAAGAAATAGGTTTCAAAAAAGGGAAACACACAAGACATTTTTAGATAATTAATAACAGAGTGAATCTGTTGTCAGTGTCTGTATACTGGAAGAAGTATAAGAGGAAGTGTTTGGCTTGAAAGGAATGAAAAAGAACAGAAATCTGGATGGAGAGGAAAGAAGTTTAAAAAGCTTTAATATGTTCATAAATGCAAAATCTGTCTTTTATTAATTTCTGTAAAAGATATTTGACTTAAAAATATTTAAAGTGCATTTGAAGCTCAAAACATCTGTAGCAGTAAAAGGAATAGCTGAATAAATTAATAATAAAAAAATGTAAAAAAAAAAAAGGAATGGCAACTTTAGCACAGGTCGTACATGAAGCAGTGAAATAGTAAAGGTAGGTAGGCTGACAAATTGAGGGTGCCTATTATAATCTTGAGAGAAACTACAAAATATAATGATAATGTAGAGGTTGTTCAGCACAAGAGGAAATAGAATAAAAAATTAAAAATACTCAAGAAAAGACAAAGGGAAGAAAAAACTTGCAAAACAAATGGCAAATGATAGATTTAAACCCTCAACATTTCAACAATTATATCACCAAGCCAATTCAATGAAGAAAGACAGTTCCCTCCAACAAATGTTACTGTAATATTGAGAAATGTATATAGGAAAATAAATATTAGCTGTTATAATAAACAATACATAAATATTGGAGATGGTTGATTGGACTGAACTAAAATGCTTAGAACTCTAGGGAACTACTGTGAATAAAACATAGGAAGCATCTCTCTGACTTTGAGAAACACAAAGACTTCTTAGCAATTGTCATAAAGAAAAATTGATGAACCTTTAATCCTAACTCTTGGGAGGTAGAGGCAGGCAGGTCTCTGAGTTTGAGGCCAGCCTGGTCTACAAAGTGAGTTCCAGGATAGCCAAGGTTACACAGAGAAACCCTGTCTCAAAAAAACAAAAAATATATAAATATTAAGAATCTTATCTCTCAGTATAATGCCCAGAAGTGTAAGACTGGGAGGAAATATTCTCCAATGTATATCTGACAAATGGCTTATTTCTAGGTCATAAAGAATCACTTTAGTTGGGGCTGGAGAGAAGACTTAGGTAGCTAGCAACCCTCTGTAACTCCAGTTTCACAGGATCTGATAACCTTTTCTTGCCTTTCTTGGCACTGCACACACATGGTGTATAGATAAGCATGTAATCAGAGCACCTGATTATGAAAAAATAATAAAAAACAAATCTTTAGAAATGAAACTCTTTAGTAAAAAAACAATAATCCATTTCCTGAGACAGTTAAAATGAAAAAGAACAGAAATATCAAATGTTGGTGAGGACGTGGAATAAGAGGGACTCTTACTGTGGTAGTAACAGGAAACTAAATGACTGTTTTGAAAAGAAGTGTGATAGTTTTTTTAATCAAATTATATCCCATGACTCCATTCTTTCTTTGGTTTGGTTCGACCTCTTTAAATGACATTTAAAAAATTATAATTTATTCAGATTATATCCTGATTGTTATCCGTCCTCACTTGTATCTTCCTGCCCCCTCCCTCTTTTGCCTTATCCCTTCCCCTATACCTGTGACAAAAGGGTGCCCCCCCCCCATCATATGATCACAGCCTATCAGGTCTCATCCGGATAGCCAACTTCCCCTTCTTCTTTAAATGACATTTTCATGAGCATACTTTCACAGAAGTTAATGCATACTTGCTATTTCCCCACCTGCCTCTCCTTTACTGCTCAAATCATGACTACAAAGCACCCAGCTGTCTTGACAGTACTTGGTGAAACTCCCCAGTGACCACTTAGTTGTCAAAGGTAACGATATTCTGTTGTTTTATAAGTTTCAGTGAGGCAAATGGTACAGAAATAGTTGCCTGTGTTTTGTCGATTATAGCTCATTTGTCTTTTTTTAAATCCTGACTCCTATCTCTACGTTCATCTATGTAGGTGACCTCTTTATTCATACAATCCAGGGTCTCTTGTTGAATCAAGTTTTCTATTTTGATTATTTTCATCTCCCATTTCATTTTGTCAAGTTCCAAGTCTAGGACTCTTAGATTTTTTTCCTTTCTTTTACTTTTCCCCTTATTTTTATTTTACATTGAATCTATCACCAATTTCATCAATTTGACTTTCTAATTTTCCATCTTTCTGTTCTGAATCGTCTCATCTTAGATCTCATAACTAGCTTCTGATTGTGCTAAGAACAAAGCTGGGATGTTTGCTCCCAACCTCCTGAAAGATTGCGCTCATCACCCATAGTGACTTACAGTCCCCTGGATGTGCCATTGGGGTAGACATACAGAGACAGTTAGTTAGCATTCCTACCATGGGCATGTCTCAGACAGGAAGCCTCTATTTTGGAGTAGTAAAGAAAGTATATCCATCTTCCTGACTTGGGGATTTCATAAAAGGAAAGGAATGTCTTTCTTCCCAGGCCAGAAAGTTAAGAGCTTCCATAAACTAGACCCAGTCTTCTGTCTTATGGAGACTCTCATCTGAAATAGAAACTTGGCCACCCAGAGGGACACAGATAAAACAAACTCTTCTTATCTATCTATCTATCTATCTATCTATCTATCTATCTATCTAATGTTAATTCTAATAATCTGCCCCTGTTCTTCTCAGTATTTAGTTAAATAGACTAAAGGAATTCCTATTTACCAGAGAGATTTTTTTCCCCTATCATCTGCAAAGACGTCACAAGCAAAGGTATATCTTTACCCACTCGTGTCTTCTAACTTGAAATATTGACTAGAAAGTTCTTCCTCATCTCTTCTCTGGGAGTAACATTTTCTATCTTTCCGGACCCAGTTTACCTCTCAAGCTCTTCCTATGAAATTTCTGGCTGTTGAATTAGCTTATAAAGGACAGCCCTGGTTTGTCACAGTATCATGGATAAATACAAGGTGAAATGAAGTGCTCTCATATCAGCTTGTATTTTAGGTAAGGCATTATTAGGAGCTAATTCTGTTCTCATGAAATAAGATGCTGTTCACTTTGTACCCATCCAAATGTTCACTGTAATCCCTCTGCCTTAAATGCTGTGCACCTTCTTGACAGCCTTTTCCATTGAGTCAATGAAGTCTTATGCTGTATTAAGAGATCCACTGAAATGTTTGGAAATATCCTTCCTTCATTATATTACAACTTTGAACTCCATCTCTCCAAATTTCACTAATGATTACAAGATTTTTGTCTTTCCCACCATGTGTTTAATAGATCACACCATATCCTCTGATCTTGACATTAATAAATAATAAACCTGTGGGCCATATGCCTTGATTCTGACTGCTTGCCCCCCTTCAACCTTTATGTTGCTCCCTCTCCACATCAGACAGTGTGAAGCTCTCTACCCTACAGAGTTCCTACTTATACTTCTCTGAGAACAGTGTCTTCCCTTCTCTCCACCTATTCAGTGCATCAGTCTTCACTGGCTGAGATTCAAATATCATTTTGACTTTCTCCAGGCTCATCTGTAACTGACAAAAAGCCACACAAAGAGCAAGTGCTTTCCAATGGAAGTGCTTCAGAATTCTTAATCCAGAGTCTCCTTGTTTTGAAGTCATCTTCAGCGAGTAAGATTTAGTAGGGCTGGTTGTTCTTGAGCTGCTCTGTCATAGCCTGATAGAATTTTCATGGACTTAACCAGGCAAGCTGCACTTGCATTAGCACTCTTGATTTTCTTCTTGAAGCCTATACTTCTGCTCCCTGCTCCCCTCAACTCCAATTAAAGCCAACATTATTTTTTTCTTCTCTTTTTTACTCTCTTGAGACAGCATCTCACTGTGTATCCTAGTATGGCCTAGAACTCTCTTTGTAGCTCCAACTGGCCTTAAACTCAATTCCCCTGCCTCAGCCTATACTGGGATTATAGGCATGTAGCACTGTACCCCAGCTATATACTTCTCTTTTTCTTTATATAAGAAACCTTATCTATTGGCCCTGTTTTTTATCCTAGTCATATTTTTTTACAAATATTAAATGAGTACTATTCCTAAAGCACACCATAGTTCAAAAGCTCTGAGAGCATCACATATACCCATAGAGCAATGTTCCTATTTTCTCAGATTGCGCTCAAGCCTCTACAACACATTCTTGACTCACTGTGTGTGATGGGTAGCTCTAATTGTCCACTTGCAACAACCCAGAACTACTGGGGAAGAGCATCTCAATGATGGATTGTTTACACTCTGTTGGCCTGAAAGCACATCTGTAAGGGCTTCGCTAATTAACTGATACTGGAGGACCTAGTCTACAGTAGAAAGCACTATTCCTGGGAGAGGGTGTGTGTCCCAAACTATGTAAGAGTGGAGAGATCAAGCTAAGCACATCAAACAGCTGTCATTCATTTACCCCTCTTGACTGTGGCTGTGATGTGTGCAGCTGCTCCTTGCTCCTGGCACTGCGACTTCCTCACAGTAATAGACTTGTAGCCAAGGAGTGTGAAGTGACAAAGGTCTCTTTCTCCCCCAAGTTGCTTCTTCCTGGGGCGTTTTATAGAAAGAACAGAAGTAAAATTAAAGCACCATGTCCTGGTCATTTGAAATACCTCGTTTTACTTAAAGGAATGTTCGACGTCTTTAGTCATCAGAGAAATGCAAATTGAAATGACTCTGAGATTCCATCTTACACCTATCAGAATGGCTAGGGTCAAAAATTCAAGTGACACCACATGCTGACAAGGATGTAGAGAAAGAGAAACACTCCTTCATTGCTGGTGGGAATGCAAACTAGTACAGCCACTTTGGAAATCTATCTGGCGCTTTCTCAGAAAACTGGGAATAAGGCTTCCTCAAGACCCAGCTATTCCACTCCTTGGAATATACCCAGAAAATGCTCCACCACACAAGGACATATGCTCAACCATGTTCATAGCAGCCTTATTCATAATAGCCAGATCATGGAAACAACCTAAATGTCCCTCAGTTGAAGAACTGATAAAAAAAAAATGTGTTACATTTACACTATGGAATACTATTCAGCCATTAAAAACAAGGAAATCCTGAAAGTGGTGGACTAATGGATGGGATTAGAAATGATCATACTGAGTGAGTTAAATCCAGAAGCAGAAAGACTCATATGGTATATACTCACTTATAATTGGACACTGGCACAAAAGTCTTCACTTACCAGGAGATTGGGATAGATGTAAGGACATCCTACTGAGACTCTAGGTAAGAGAAATATAGGAGATGGGGAAATAGAAGAACCCAGAGGGTCCTAGAAACCTACAAGAAGAATATCATGAGAGGTGGATCGGGGCCCAGGGGTCTCTGCTCAAACTATTGGACTAACCCAGTACAATACAAATAGTAAACATCGAACCCCTACTCTGATCTACCCAACAGACAGGACATTCTCCACAGTTATGTGGAGAGCAGGGACTGACTCTGACATGAACTCTGGTGCCCCATATTTGACCACCTCCCCTTGGTGGGGAAGCCTGATGGCACTCAAAGAAAGAATAAGCAGGCTACCAAGATGAGATTTGATAGCCTATGACCATATAGTGGGGAAGGAGGGCCCCCTTGGTCACAGACCTAGGGGAGGGGAATAGGGTGAAAACGAGGTGGGGAGGGAGGAATGGGAGGATACAAGTGATTGTATAACAATTGAGCTGTAATCTGAATAAATTAATAAAATTAAAATTAAAAAATGATAAATAAAAAGTAAAATACCTTGTTTTGTCTCATTTAGCTAGATATTTAAAACATAAAAGGACAAATAGCACATGTTTATTTAGAGTTTGTGCTGAGCAGAAATTATCTTTGATATGGTGGTCGCATGATCAGACATGATGTAAGCTTTTTCCTAACCTGACTTGAACTTAGCCATTGCTACCCTTCCCCAACACCTATTTTATTCTTTTTTTTTTTTATAACCCCTGTATGTTAGGCTTCTCTGGTTGTTTTTGCCATTATTATTATTATTATTATTATTATTATTATTATTATTATTGTTATTATTATCATTATCATTATTATTCCTACTACTGGAGTGCTGCTGTTCCATCATTGTGGCATTGGTCCAACTTTTTTGTTTGTGAGCTAACCCTTGGGCTTGTCCCCTGGATGCCCTCCTTTAGAATTACCACTACAGGAAGTTCTGCTGGCAAAGGCTCCAGCAATTTTGGGGTCTACTCCGGCCTTGGTCTTTGATAAAAGAGGAATGAGCCCCAGGCATTCCAAAGTTAGCCCTTCTAAAAAATCACACTACAATTTCCTACAGTCTCGAGTTTCAAAGAAATCCTGAAGTTCATCCCCTACCTCAGCATGTTCTATTATTTTTTCCCATTAAATAAGTATATTTGGAGGTGCATTTCATAACCCTAGCTCTTCTCTTTCCAACAGCTCAGTTCCTTTAATCACGGTCTCAGCCTGATTGACTTCCTCTAGCTTAGCGACATTTAATTACTGTCCTGTATACAAAGGCTGCTGTGCACGTTTTCAACACAGTGTTCCGATTATGTTCTGACAAGTTTGTACCAGCTTGATGCTTTCCGTGATCTATGATGATCCGTTTCCTTCCCTTTTCCTGGTGCAGGTTGGGATCTCCTTAATCACCTAGTGCGGGAATTGAACGTTCAGGGTCAGCCTCATCAAACTTCCGGGTCACAACACTGCCTTTGGGGGTAAGAGGGAGATTAGCCCCTCAGCGTGAGCTCAGCACTGACCAATAGCTTCTGTGCAGATTATCCCACACCGCTGTGTGCACTGCCAGGTTCTTTGTGGACACTTGGGGACTGTGCATGTCTTTCTCACTGGCAATTGCAGCTCCCTTCTTTCTCCTTTGTCCCCAGACCACCTGACTGCTGATGGCAAGACATTTCCTAGAGGCAAGCAGTAAGCCCATGCTAATTCACATTTTACTATCGGTTCCCAATCGCAGACAATTTACTGCCATACTTCGGTGCGCCGCCTGTCTATTCCTGCTTACCTAGGAAATGCCCTCTATGTGCCTGACCCTTCACCCAGACAGGACACTTTGTGTGGAGTCTTTTAATCAGCCATGATGACTGTTGGACATCTGCACAAAGGATTCTGCTTTCACTATGACTATCCCATTTCCCTCACTTTGAGACTTCATGTGAAGTGAAAAATTAGTTTAATTTGGCTTTATTCCATAGCCCCTTCCAAGTTGTGGTTATTGCCACTGCATTTTTGTCTAGGGGACAATGGAGTCTCAGCAAAGGGCCATGTCAAGCTCCTCAATAATGTTTTTTAGATTAGCAATTTTTAAATAACTGAGATATAATTGTCCTCTCTGGTAGCTCACTGCCCCCCTCCTGTGCCCCACCCAAGAACAACCTCTACCTTACCCACCATCCTTTCTTTTTTTTCTTTAATTCGTTTATTTTTTAATTTTTTCAACTTACATCCTGATTGTAGCCACCTCCCTCATCTCCTCCCAGTCCCACACTCCTTCCCACTCTTCCCTTAGTCCTTAGAAAGGGGGAGCCCTCCTCCCCTACCATCTGACCCCAGCCTATCAAGTCTCATCTGGACTGCCTGTATCCTCTTCCTCTGTGGCCCAGCAAGGCTGCCCCACCAGGGGAAATAATCAATGAGTGGGCAACAGAGTCCATGTCAGAGGCAGCCTGTACTCCCCATATTATGGGACCTGCAAGGAGACTGTGCTGCCTATCGACCACATCTGAGCAGGGGACCTAGGTCCTCTCCATGCACCACCGTCCTTCCTGTTATGTACACGGTCCGAAATACCTGCTCACTGTTGCTATGTCTCTGTGCAATCACTCCTCAGCTACCAGCAGAGCCTTTGTAAAGTGGGAGGCCTTTGTCACCCTTCCCAGTATCTATTGCAGAATATAGCCCTTAGGAGAAGTTCAGCAAGAGACTCTATCTGAATGCAAGAAAGAGAACACTAACAAGCAAAAACCCTTGTCATCTGGCTCAGACAGGAAAGACACTAGCCATGCAAGCCTGGAGACCTGAGTTCAATTCCTGGGGCCTACACAGAGGTAAGAAGGGAAAAAGTAGCTCCATAAAGTTGACTTCTGTCTGATTTTTCTATGAGCACCCTCCCACACACATCATGCACACACACACACACACACACACACACACACACACACACACACAGAGAGAGAGAGAGAGAGAGAGAGAGAGAGAGAGAGAGAGAGAGAGAGAGAGAGAGAGAGAAGTAATAAATACAATTTATTTTTAAAACCTTATTAGCTTTTCCTATCACTAATGCTGCTGCATATCCTAACGTGTATGCCCTCCATACCAGATCCTGTATTTTTCAACTGTAGAGAATATTCAGATGGAAATTATTTTCACTTTACTAATCATCGTTTCTAGGTGCCCTGCCCCAAACACTGAAGTACATCTCTTTCTCTCATAATAATAGGACCTCTTTCCCCATAGTTCCCTGCCAATCTTTTGTGTCTAATGTTAATATTTTATAGGCATCTGTTTTTCAAATAAAACTTCATTACTACATGTTTGTACTATTCTGACTTGTGTGCATTTTTATACTTTTGAAAACTTCTTTTTTTCCCCCAATAGGTACTTCACTGAAGAAAGTGTGTGGACACCCAGTGAACATGTAAGATAATCCACACCAGTAATCATTACGAAAATCCAAAATGTATCCTTAGAATCCCCTTTCTTTAAAAAATGTTTTATTATTCTTTTATACAATACATTCATACCACAATTCCCCCTCCTTCCACTCCTCCCCCAGGTCCCCCATCTCCCCTCTCCCCCATGTTCACTTCTCTGTTTCCCTTCGGAACAAAGCAGGTCTCCCAAAGATCTCAACTAGGCAAGGCTTTACAAGTTACAATAAGACTAGGCACATACCCCGACATCAAGGCTAGACGAGGCAACCCACTAGAAGGAAAAGGATCCCAAGAACAGGCAAAAGAGTCAGAGACACCCCCCACTCCCACAAGAACACCATGCTACATAACCATAACTTATATGCAAAAGACCCAGCTCAGACCCATGCAGGCTCCGTGATGGCTGCTTCAGTCTGTGAGCCCCTATGAGCCCTGCTTGGTTGATTCTGTGGGCCATATTCTCCTGGTGTCCTTGATTCCTCTGGCTCTAGCAATCCACTCTCACCTTCATCTGTGGGGTTCCCTGAGCTCTGTGTTTAGCTGTGGGTCTCTACATCTGATCCCTGTGGGAGGAAGCCTCTCTGGTGACAATCGGTCTAAGGCACCTGTAGGAATCATTTTATTGACTTTTTCCGCCAGTCATGTTTGGTTCTATTCTGGGTTTCTGAGCTGGTTCCTGACCATCCAGGTAGTATTACTTTGTGACTTCTGCTTTCTCTAACTCTCCACACAGGCTACTCACTTTCCAGTTCATTTACTCATCAGTTTATTAGCTTTTTGTGCATCATTAACATTTACTTACCCTTGGGCCTTAACAGTCCAATTATTCTTTCCAAATAAACCAATTTCTTCTTTTTTATTGTTGAATTTTCTACTTTTACATCTCATTTTATAACCTTAAATAAAATGTTACAGTTTTCTTTATAATCTGCATTATTGCTAAAGATCTTCCTAGCTGTTTTAAAGTGTTTCTTGCTGCTAGGAAAGGCTGCTTTTCTCCTTCTAAATTTTACTGCTAAGCATAAAACAAGGTATTGGTCCTTCTCATCCTATCTTCTAAACAACTACCTTACATCGTTTCTGTTTTGCTAAAATTGATCTGGTATTCTAGGCTTTCAGTCATTTGCAACTTGAATTTAATTTTTCCAAACCAGTCATTTCACGTTTGTATTGACTTGTATTCTCTGCTAGTTCTGAGGCATATTCACAAGTACTGATGTCAGTGTGTGCTCCTGCCCTACGTGGTTTCACTTCAAGACAGCTTAGTGTTTCGTCATGGAGTCTAATAGCTATTTTACTGAATTTAGGCAAATTATTTTATTATGGTTTGTTTATTTTTGTTCTTTTAAACAATTTGTGGAGGTGTGTATGGTTGTATGTGTGGGGTGTGTAGGTGGTGTGTGGAGGAAGGGTATGTGTGGGTGTGCTTGGGTATATGTATAAGTGTGGGTGTGTATAGGTGCCTGTGCATGTATGTGGGTGTGTGTGCAGTGAGCACAGATATCATTGGAGGCCAACAGTGTCAGAGCCCTCAGGAACTGGAGTTACAAGCATCTGTCAGTACAACTCGGTTGCTGGGAACTGAACTTGGGTCCGTTCAAGAGCAGTGTGCACTCTTCACCTCGAGCCATATTTCCATCTCCAATTTCTTTTTGTTCTCATCTCATTTGGTGCCGCTGTTAATAACAAGTACTGAACGCTATTTGATATTTTCCCTTCAAAACTTATTGTGATAAATTAACAAATTTTTTAAAGAGTCATCCTTCCTTCTTCCCTGCATTTTTCTTTCTCTATTTCTCTTCTTCCCTCCCTCCTACTCCCTAAAAGAGGACAGTTTCTCCCACGAGATTATTAGGGATTGAATCTGGTGGGGTGGAGTCCTCTATGTGTTGGCAGGTTCACAGGAGACTGAAAATAGATGCAGTTCTACCACTGGGGTTAGTGATAAACATCACACAGATTTCCTGGACAGTACAAGGTACCAGTTTGATAATCTGTCCCATTCTTCCCCATCCAAAGAGTCAGTCCTCTAAAATCATTGTCCCTTTTGCCTTTACGCTTATAGTGACTGATGGTTTTGCCTGCTCATAAAAGGGAAGCCATGAGTGATTCTCACTGGCACCAAGACTTACTACACTCAGTTTCCCATGATGCTTAGGAGCTTACATTATACTAATAACATGAGTTTCAAGAAGAAAAGTAGCAGAGAGGTTGCTATCTTCCCAAGCTCATGAAATCTGGTAGTTTAATAACCCTATAATTTATCAAATAACATATACATTTGACTATGGAGAGTCAGGTAATAGTAATGTATAAGACACTTTGTTTTTAATCACTTATATAAAGAAAATATGTGTGTACAGGAGCGATTGTGACAAGAAAGAATGTGACAGGTGCTTTAACAAGTTTACAAGTAAGGGTGTTTCAAGATGAGATTACTGACTTTGAGCTGAGAGATTTGAGGAAGTTTTCTACAGAGGGTAACAATTGGGATTGGTCTTGAAGGGTGGAAACAATTGTAACAGGTTAGACACCAGAAGCCAGAGCTAGTCAGTGGTTAGAGAAGGCTGTCTTTAGACTTGAGCTGCATTTATAGTGTGCGATGAGTTGAGATGATCCAGAGGTAGAAACGTGTGTCAGGCAGGAGTTGAGGCCCATGGGCAGGGCTTCCTGCTGTGGTTTTGGTGTGTTTTGGGTCACAGTGCATGAAAATACAAAGAATGGAATGAGAGAGTGTCCTGGATGTCACTGTGAAGGGTAGACCTTTATCTTTAAGTAGTATATATCCAACCAACTTTCTTTTTTATTTAAATAATTTATTCAGATTACATCCTGATTGTTATCCCCTCACTTGATCTTCATATTCCCCCCTCCCTCTTTCACCTTATTCCCCTCACTGTGCCTCTGACAGAAGAGGACTCCCTCCCCCACCATATGATCACAGCCTGTCAGGTCTCATCCAGATAGCCTGCTTCCCCTTCGTCTGAGTGCCACCAGGCCTCCCTATAAAGGGAAAGTGGTCAAATAGGGGACACCAGAGTTCATGTCAAAGTCAATATATACTCTCCACACCCTAGACCCCATATTCAATCTATCCAATGGCCAATCATTGTTCTTACGTAGCCACTTAGCAGTGTCATCTTGACACAGGGGGCATACTCCAGTTAGGCTACAGGGAGTGGAGGCAATAATCTAGAGAGAACAGGCAGATGCTGTTCGACTGACAAGGATGAGGAAAAACAAGGTGAAGAGATGTGGTCAGAGGAAACACAGATGGGCTTAGAGATAGGGAATTCATGTTTTTCTATAATGAAGTTTTGGATTCCTCTTTAGTTTTCTATTGCGACTATAAAACAATTATTACAAATTTTGTATCTTAAAACAAGGGAATGAATGACCTTAGAGAAGAAAACAAGCAACACAGAGCCGAGCTTCTCAAATAGAAACCAAGAATTGGAGGAAAGAATCTCAGGACTAGAAGATACAATCATAGAACTCAAAGCAACCATCAAAGAAAATGCTAAATCTGAAAAATTCCTGACACAAAACATCCAAGAAATCAAGGACACCATGAAGAGATGAAACCTGAGAATAATAAGCATCGAGGAAAGAGAAGACGCCCAACTCCAAGGCCCAGAAAATATTTTCAACAATATCATAGAAGAAAATTTCCCCAATTTAAAGAAAGAGATGTATATAAACATTCAAGAGGCCTACAGAACACCAAATAGAATAGACCAGAAAAGAAAATCTTCCCTCCACATAATAATAAAAATATAAAATATACAGAACAAAGAAAAAGTATTAAAAGCAGCAAAAGAAAAGGACCAAGTAATATGTAATGGCAAACCTAACAGAATTACACCTGACTTTTTAGCAAAGTTCATAAAAGCCAGAAGGGCCTGGACAGAGGTCCTGCACAGATGCCAGGCCAGACTACTGTACTCAGTGAAACTATCAATAACCATTGATGTAGAAAACAAGATATTCCATGACAAAAACAAGTTCAAACAGTACCTTTCCACAACTCTAGCCTTACAGAAGTTACTAGAAGGAAATCTCCAACCCAAAGTGACAAGCTACAACCAAAATTACATGGGAAATAGATAAGTACACCATCGCAAAAACATAACCACACAAACACTCTAGTGCAACCAACATCAAAATCAAGGGACTTAACAGTCACTGGTCATTAATATCTCTCAACATCAATGGTCTCAATTCTGCAAGAGAAGGACACAGACTAACTGAATGAATGCATAAACAAGACCCAACATTTGTCTGCATTCAAGAAACACAAGAACTGTTAACAAAGCTTAAACGACACATAGATTCCCACACATTAATAGTGGGAGACTTCAACACCCCACTTTCACTGAAGGATAGGTCATTGAAACAGAAACTAAATTGAAAAATAATGAAACTGATCAATGTCATGGATCAAATGGATTTAACAGATATCTAAAGAACTTTTCACTGAACCACAAAGGATTATACCTTCTTCTCAGCACCCCATGTTACCTTCTCCAAAATTAATTATATAGTAGATCACAAAGAAAGCCTCAATAGGTTCAAGAAGATTGAATTAATACCTTGTATCCCATAAGATCACCATGGTCTAAAGCTGGACTTGAACAAGAACAGAAGTAATAAAAAGCCTACACAAGTGTGGAAACTAAACAACTCTCTACTTAATGACCACTGGGTCAGGGAAGAAATGAAGAAAGAAATTAAGGACTTCCTGAAATTCAACGAAAATGAAACAACAACATATCCAAATTCATGGGACACATTGAAAGCAGTGCTAAGAGAAAAATTCACAGCACTAAGTGCCTTTATAAAGAAATTGGAAATATCCCATATAAGCAATTTAATGACACATCTGAAAGCCCTAGAAAAAAAGAAACAGAAACACTCAAGAGGAGTAGACATCTGAAAATAATCAAACTCAGGGCTGAAATCAATAAATTAGAAGCAAAGAGAACAATTCAAAGAATCAACAAAACCAGGAGCTGGTCCTTTGAGAAAATCAACAAGATAGATAAACCATTAGCCAGAGAGACACTATCCAAATTAACAAAATCAGAAATGAAAAGGGAGACATAACAACAGACACTGAAGAAATATAAAGAATCATAAGATCCTACTTCAAAGACATATATGCCACAAAATTTGAAAATCTAAGGGAAATGGACACTTTTCTTGACCAATTCCACTTGCCAAAATTGAACCAAAATCAGATAAACAAATTAAATAGTCCTATTTCTCCTATAGAAATAGAAGCAATAATTAATAGTCTCAAAAAAAAAAGTGCAGGGCCAGATGGTTTCAGCACAGAATTCTACCAGACCTTCAAAGAGAAGCTAATGCAGATAGTCTCCAAGCTACTCTGAAGGATAGAAATGGATGGAACATTACCAAATTCATTCTGTGAGGCCACAGTCACATTGATACCTAAACCTCACAAAGAACCTACAAAAAAGAGATTTTCAGACCAATTTCTCTGATGAACATTGATGCAAAATTAATCAAAAAATATTCTCAAGCCAAATACAAGAACATATCAAAGATATCATTCACCATGACCAGGTAGGTAGCCTTCATTCCAGGCATGCAGGGATGGTTTGATATATGGAAATCCATCAATGTAATCCACCATATAAACAAACTGAAAGAGAAAAATTACATAATCATCTCCTTAGCTGCAGAAAAAAGCTTTGACAAAATCCAACATCCATTCATGTTTGAAGTTTTGGAGAGATCAGGAATACAAGGCACATATCTCAACATAATAAAGACTAGCCAATAGCCAACGTCAAATTAAATGGAGAGATACTCAAGTAAATTCTTCCAAAATCAGGGACCAGACAAGGCTGCCCACTTTCTCCATATCTCTTTAATATTGTTCTTGAAGTTCTAGCCAGAGCAATAAGACAACAAAAGGAGATCAAGGGTATCCAAATGGGAAAGGAGGAAGTCAAATTATCCCTATTTGTAGATGATATGATAGTGTATATAAGTGACCGCAAAATTTGACCAGAGAACTCCTCCAGCTGATAAACACCTTCAGCAAAATAGCTGGATACAAAATTAACTCAAAAAAGTCAGTAGCCTTCCTATATACAAATGACAATTATGCAGAGGAAGAAATTAGGGAAACTACATATCCTTCATGATTGCCACGTACAACATAAAATATCTAGGAGTAACTCTAACCAAGCAAGTGAAGGACTTGTTTGAAAAAATTTAATCTCTGAAGAAAGAGATTGAAAATCACACGAGAAAGTGGAAAGATCTCCCTTCTTCATGGATTGGGAGCATTACCATAGTATAAATGGCCATCTTATCAAAAGCAATTACAGATTCAATGCCATACTTATCAAAATACCTACACAATTTTTTAAAGGACATTGACAGATCAGTTCTCAGCTTTTGGAAAAACAAAAAACCTAGAATAGCTAAAAAATAGTATACAATAAAAGATCCTCTGGAGGACTCTCCATACCTGATCTCAAGCTGTACTATAGAGCACAGTCATTAAAATACCATAGTACTGCCACAGCAATAGGCTGGTTAATCAATGGAATCAAATCGAAGACCCAGAAATGAATCCATACACTTATGGACACTTGATTTTTGACAAAGAAGCCAAATCTATTAAATGGAAAAGGGATAGTATCTTCAACAAATGGTGCTGGTCTAACTTGATGTCTACATGTAGGAAAATGCAAGTAGGCCCATATTTATCATCATGCACAAAACTCAAGTCCAAGTGGATTAAAGACCTCAACATAAAACCAGAGACACTAAATTGGTTAGAAGAAAAAGTACAGAAGAGCCTGGAACACATTGCCACAGGAGTCAACTTCCTGAACAAAACACCTACAGCCCAGGCCTTAAGGTCAACAATTAATAAATGGGACCTCATGAGGCTGAGAAGCTTCTGTAAGGCAGAAGATACTGTCAATAGAACAAAGTAACAACCTACAGACTTGAAAAAAAATCTTCCCCAACCCTACATCTGACAAAGGTCTAAAATCTAAAATGTATTAAAAAAAAAAAAAAAAAACTCATGAAATTAAACACCAGTCAACCAAACAACTCAGTTAAGAAATGGGGCTCAGAACTAAACAGAGAATTCTCAACAGAGGAATATCAAATGGCTGAGAAACACTTAAAAAACTCTCAATGTTCTTAGTAATCAGAGAAATGCAAGTCAAAACAACTCTGAGATTCCATCTGACACCCATCAGAATGGCCAAGATAAAAAACTTAAGTGACACCACATGCTGGTGAGGATGTAGAGAAAGGTGAGCACTCCTTCATTGCTGGTGGGAATGAAAACTTGTACAACTACTTTGGAAATCTATCTGGTGCTTTCTCAGAAAACCGGGAATAGGGATACCTCAAGACCCAGCTATTTGACTCCTTGGAATATACCCAGAAGATGCTCCACCACACAACAAGGTCATATGCTCAACCATGTTCATAGCAGCCTTATTCATAATAGCCAGAACCTGGAAACAAGCTTAATGTCCCTCAGTCGAAAAATGGATAAAGAAACTGTGGTACATTTACACCATGGAATACTACTTAGCTATTAAAAAACAAGAAAATGCTGAATTTTGTCAACAAATGCATGGAACTAGAATCATACTGAGTAAGTTAACCCAGAAGCAGAAAGACTCACATGGTATATACTCACTTATAATTGGACACCAGCTCAACAGAGATGTCCCATCAAAGTCTTCACTTATCAGGAGATTGGGATAGATGTGAGGACATTCTATTGGGACCCTACATGAGAGAAGTATGTGAGAATGGCAAAATGGAAGGATCCAGAGAACCCTAGAAACCTACAAGAGAAATATTATGATGGGCAGATCTGGACCCACTATGGTCTGCTCAAACTACTGCACCAACCAAGGACAATACAAGCAGTAAACATTGAACCCCTGCTCTGGTCTAGCCAATGGACAGGACATTCTCCACAGTTATGTGGAGAGTGGTGACTGACTCTGACATGAACTCTGGTGCCCCATATTTGACCACTTCCCAGTGGTGATGAGGCCTGGTGTCACTCAGAGAAAGGATAAGAAGACTACCAAGATGAGACTTGATAGATAACCTATGACCATATAGTGGGGGAGGAGGTTCACCTTGGCCATAGACTTAGGGAAGGGGAATAGGGTGAAAGCAGGAGGGAGGGAGGGAGGAGCGGGTGCATATAAGTGAGGGGAAAATAGTTGAGATGCAATCTGAATAAATTAATTAAATAATTAAAAAATTTAAAAAGTATTCTTGTGATTCTTCTAGACTCATTTCAATGATTCAGGAGATTATTTTAAATTCAAGAGCTCTTATTTACAATGTAGCAGATGTGCAGCTTGGTCTTCATATGGTTACCCCAGCAACTGGAATGGAGCCCTCTCTGACTTTGAGACCTGCCTTTGGATCCCATTCCCCTAACAGGGCTGCCTTGTCTGGCCTCAGTTGGGGAGAATGAACTTAGATCTGCAAAGGGTAGGTTGGTACCCATGAAGAACCTCTCTCTTCTCTGAGGATAAGTAGAGGGGAAAATGGGATGAGCAGTGCGTGAAGAGGAGGAGTGGATGGAGAGAAGGAGCTGTTATCAGGATATAAAGTGAATAAATAAAATTAAAAATCTTTCATTTGATTACATAAGCAAAGTCATTTCTGTCATAGAAGGTAACACATCCACAAGTTTTGGAGATTAGGACTTGGGCATCATTAAGGAGCCATGATTGAGAGCTTATAAAACATACATAATGTTTGAATTATCCTTTTCCCCAGATGACCACTTTTCCTGGACATATATTAAGAGGACCTTTCAGCATAATGCAGCTAGATCTGTCTATTTGGTCAGTTAAAGTTCTGTCTCTTGCCCCCACTGGTAAAGGACAATATGAATCTTTTAAAGTAATTCCTTTTATTTATTTAATTAGTTGCAACTTTCCTTTTGGTTTGTTTTTGCTTCTGTTTTTCCATTTTTCTTCTTATATACCCCCTTTATCTCTTTCTTTTAAGCTTCCAGATTGTAAACATATGATACACATTGAGATCAAACATGTTTTATACTTTTAGGTCCAAAGCAATTTCCTCAAGAATGGCTGTTTAAACATAGTAACCTGCATGCTTCAGAACGCAACACAAGGAGATAGGTGCCCAGTAAACCCATCTTAGAAATTCAGCATGGCATTCTGAGATTCTGAAGCACAAGGACTTCTTTCTTTCTACAAAAAAACAAACAAACAAACAAACAAAAAAAAACAAAAAACAAAAAAAAAACAAAAAACCTGAATATCTAAGTTAAATTTGCTTTTTTATATTTCTGACCATCTGTCCATCAGAGATGTCTAAGCTTATGGAAGTCTGCATATTGTAAATAAATTAAAAAGTAGCACAGCGCTTAGAGCAACAATGCAGAATCAGAAGCCAGACCAAGTGCTGTCAATCACAACTCCATTTTGTAATTGACCTTTAGAAAATTACATACATACTCATATAGTTTCTTATTGGTCAAATAGTAATGCTGAATTAAATTGTTATGGTTACTAGTTAAAACAATTCACTCAATGCCCTTCTTCTAGCACTTATGCATTTATTTCTCAACAAATATTAACTACCAGTACTTTTTTACACATCCATTAAAATGTGTTATGTTACCAAACATGTTGGCTCAATGATCTTAATTTTAGTACTTGGGCTACAGAGCCTGACAGACCTCTGTGAATTTGAGACCAGCCTGGTCTACATAGCAAGTTATAGGACATCCAGGGTTGCATAGTAGACCCCTGACACACACACACACACACACACACACACACACACAAATTATAGTGTATTTGTGAGGCATGCCAGAGTTCCTATCGTTTTTGGTCAGCTGGGGACCACATTACAGCAAAGGCAACCTTGAAGCAACAGAACACTGACAACAGGAAACTCAGGGACCCTCTCATCTTGTTCATTGCACTGGTCTCCATTTCATTCATTGATAAAAACAAAGTAAACTGTTTTGTGTTGACATTATCTTGAGATTCTGTGCCTGAATATAGTTTATTTTTAAAAAAGGGGAACAGGAAAGAAAAAGAACTATTTATCTAGAATTTCTGTGCTATCACATTTTACCTTAATCTTTCTGGGAATATTTCCTAAGAGTATCAACATTTATTTACTTGGTTTAGAGAGCTTGAAGAATTAGGGACTACTGCTACCCAGATAGATTCTAGAGGAGTCCATGCATCCATTGAATGGCAAAAAGAAAACCCATAAAGACCTTGTTCAAAGAGAATGAACCCAGAAGTCAGGTGTGGTATCTCACACCTATAATCTCAGCAGTAGAGAGGCTAAGCAGGTGGATCATCATAAATTTCAAGTCAGCCAGGCCTACATAGCAACAAGATTCTGACTAAATAAATACACAGATAAATAAGTAAATAAGTAATATATAGGTAAAGATGGAGCATACTAGGAAGACAGCTCAGTAGATAAAATGCTTGCCATGCAGGTGGACAAGAGTTTGGGTCCCCAGCATGCATTTGAATTCTTTACTGCCTGCCTGAATCCCAGTGTCTGTGGAGATGAGAAGGAATCACTGGATTTGCTAACTAGACTAGCCAGATTGGTGACCTCTGAGTGCCTCCACACACAAAGTGGACCTTTATATAGGAAGATGTTGACATCAAAGATTGGCCTCCATGCACACTGCACACACACACACACACACACACACACACACACACACACACACACACACACACATCCACCATACACATGGGAGCATATATGTATTCATACCACATACACAGGAAAAGATAAACAGTGAACCTGTAGAAGGTCAAGATGGCTCAGCTGATAAATGTGCCTTCACACAAGCCTGAAAAAGAACTAATTCCTAAGAGTTGTGCATTTTCTGACCTCCACACATGCATCAAAGATGAAGATTCCTGTATGAGAACACAAGCATGAACACAAAATAAAGTTTTTATTAAAAGATTGAACCTGAGATGTAGACATGAGGCCGATTTCTTATGTCTTCGGCATTGAAGTTATAGATCTGTTTGTTAGAAATTTTCCAAACAGATTAATAAGTTAGTCCGATGGCTCATACACAGCGATTTTATAGGACAGTCTTCTTTCTTGGGAGTTTTTAAAGTCCTCCTTAATTTATAAAAAAAATAATCAATTTTTATAGCTGTGAAGTATTCAATACTGAGACTCTTGAGGTATGGTATCAAATTTTGCCTGAGACAGCAACGTGAGGATAATTAGCTGGAGAATTTATGAGTGTACCAAACTCAAGGTTTATGCTTCATTGTGGGTTTTGCCAAACTGCTAAGCCTGGGACCTTCTAACCCTGAGGCATAGGGGAGTGTGGAGTGATGGTGTGCCAGCTGTTGATGCTGTCTTCCCTTCACCCAAAGCCATGTTTAGAAAGCCAGAGAGGCAGCTCAGTGGTGAATGGCTGCATGGGTTTTTACCTCTTATCTTTATTCTTTTTAGAACCGTCAGATATGCAGAAACCAAAGTGGTCTTTGGGCCTTCAAATCCAGAATATGTGTAGATATTTGAGAATGCCAGGTCTCAAATTCAGGTAAGAGCTTTGCTGATTGCTATCCTGAGATTACATCCTACAGTTAACACACTAAAATTAAAAAGCATGACTTTTTCTTACTAGCTATAGTTGAAATATAATCTAGTCTGCTAAGTGGGGAATCACAAATTAAAAAAAAAAAACCTTAAATCCTCATACCAATACTGACACTCTGATTTATTTTCTTCATATTGTATGCACATTGCACATTCTATTAAGAACTTCAAATGTACATACAATTTATACTTTGCTGTTACTCATTTATTTCCAGGCATGGTTTAGGGGAATTCTATTTTAGTAGCTTAATGTTTTGTTGTATTTGTGCATAGCATATGGAACCTTCTCATTATTCTCTTATTTCTCATTAATGTGGCAAAGCTGAAACTAAATAATAGAAAGGTAGCTGACACTGGAGGTGTGAATCTGGGAGGAGCTAGTGGAGAGATGGGGGGCAGATGTATATATGGCAACTACCAGATAAACATGACATTCTGGACCCTTAAGCTTCGGCCTTTTCTTGTTAGTTCTCATCAATTTGCTCTATGGTTGAGCAAAGCCCAAATCCCACTATGGTATTCAAGGCCTTCCTTAATTTACTGTAGCTCATTTTTCTAACCTCAGTTCTCATTGCATTCTGCTATATATCTTCCTATTTTCTCCAGCTTGCTGGAGTGAGCAGGAAATATGAAGTTGCTAATCAATAGATGTGAAGTTCCAAACACCAAAGATGAGTACACTCTAGAAATGTACCATTAAGAATGTACTTCCAGCTGGGTGCATGCCTGTAATCCCAGCACTTGGAAGGCAGAAGAAAGTGGATCTCTGTGAGTTCGAGGCCGGCCTGATCTAATCTGGGACAGCCAAGGTTACACAGAGAAACCCTGTCTCAAAAAAACAAAAACAAAAACAAAAAAATGGTACTTCCAATTATTAATGTTTTACACACTTAAATTATATTGAGGGTGAATACATGTTAAGGTCATCATCATAAGAAAATAAACATAAACATATGGGACATATAAAGAATATAAAGAATACACAGCAGTAGATTTAAACCCATCTATAACAATGTAATGGTGAAAACACTTCTATTAAGGGAGAGAGGCTATCATTTTGATAAAAAGATGAGGTTATACCTACAACAATGGCTAAAATAGTCACATTCATATATGGCAAGTTAGATTTAAGGGAATAAATTATAAAGTTCTTAAAGGCTCAATTTTTCAAGAGAACACAATTTTAAATAGGTATAAACTTATTAGAGAACTTAAAAGTACACAAAGTGAGTTGTTAAAATTGAAGGAAGACAAATTCAAAAGCGTGTTTGGAAATTTCAGTGGCCCTCTCTCAATAACTGGGATAAAAGGCAGACAAAAATGTAAAGATTTCAAAACTATCAAGCAACTTAATACGGCCAGTGGAGGCGACAGGAGTCTCATGGTCCTCACAGTGCTGTTAGGGTCTTCCTGGCCTCTGCTTGATGACTCTCATTCTGCTAAATTTGGGTGACATAGGAGGTCCTACCCATTCTTGGTAGGCATTATGCTATTAACTTTGGAAGATTCTCATTGTGTCCGATCCTCAGGAAGACTGTGTTTCGCTGACTCTGTTTCCAGGCACCCCTGGCCCTCTCCATCCTTCGGTCTTCTTTCCTAGTGCTACATTATTCTTACTTCACATCACATCCAGAAATTCTCAGCTCAAGTATGCTCTGTGAAGCTCCAACTGCCCAGAGAATATTAGCATTTGTGGTTCTGTGTTTCTTCCAGACTTACTGCGATAACTTGGTAGCTTTACACTGTGCCCCATAGTACTTGACCTCACAGTAGATAGTAACACAGATGTTGGCACCAAATATATTTTCATCCTTTTTCTTTGTTTGACATCCTCCTTCCAATGAGAGAGAGAGAGAGAGAGAGAGAGAGAGAGAGAGAGAGAGAGAGAGAGTTCTTGGCAACTTGACAGCAGAAACCACAGGGAAAAGCAACTCCTGGGATTTGCTCTTCTCTAGATGGGTTTTATTTGCACATAGTCAGATGTCAATGTCACATAAAGATGTTCAATCAGTGACAGGCTACATACTTCAAAGTGTATGTGTGCAACATAATGACTCTGAAAACGTCCTACTGCTGCTTATGTCATAGCCATTGTTGAGTCATAGCACAATGCATTTCTTATATGTTGATGTAAATAGGCCTTCTGCACTGCACTGCCAGTCATAGCATGGTATGTTAGTTATGTATATACAAACAACTTTAAAATGAGATAAATGACTATTTACTAATTTGTAGTTCCCACAATATTCTTATTTTAGAATATATTCCTGTTTACTTAAAAAATGTTAACTATGAAAAAGCCCCAGGGTGGTCCTTCATATCCTTCAGGAGGTAAGCAGAAAGAGGGTTCGTCATAGGTGATGACAACTCCAGCCATATTTCCTCTCATCCTCCAGTAGAATGAAAGGTAAACCTGAAGACATCACACTGGTCATCCCTACCTTAGGAAAGTCTCCGTGATGTGCAGTTTGTGTCTTGGGATTTTAACAGAAGCTTTAAAATACATGACTACATAGAATAAAAAACATAAGTAGGAATATGAAGAAAATGTTTTATAATGTATTTAAGCTGTGTTATTAAAACAAACCATGGTTTAATTTTAATAAAAAAAATAAGGGTTTTGCAAGTCTTTAATCCTAGCACTCAGGAGGCAGAGGCAGGTCTATGTGCATACAAGGCCATCCTGGTCTATCTACAGAGCAAGTTTCAGGATAGCCAGGGCTACACAGAGAAACCCTGTCTCTGTTCCTTGCACTTCGTGGGTATTCATATCTCCAGGGAGTAGACAAAACACTAAGAATGTAACATTCATATAATTCCTGATTGTATCATGGTTCTTCTTGCTATAGGTAGTTTATTGTAATAATATAAATGTATATGTAAAAAATAAGAAAGTATTTAATTAATAAAACTATTTTGTGTTGCTCTTGCAAAAGAGATCGCTTGATCTCTTTTAGCCTATTCACCATTGTCATGTAAAAATACAATTTTTGTGTTGGCTTTATAATATTTTTACTAGGTAGAATATACTCAATAGTGTTAGTGGGTTTTGTTTTCATTGTTCAGTTTTCTATATATAAGATAGGGTCATCTGCAACACTTGTAGTTTGACTTCCTCTTTCTTTATTTAGATACTTTGTGATTTTCTCCTGCCTCACTGTTCAGCCTAGAGTTCTTAGTAGCTAAATAAGATAGTGATAAACCGACTACCCTTGAATCCTTGTCATTTTCCTGGATTTACATAGAAAGCTTCCATATTGTCTCCATTCAAACTAATGCTAATGACTGAAATATTATAAATATCCTTTATTATGTCTAGCTAATTCTTTTTATAAAAAATTTCAGTATATTTATCAAGAAGTGATGCTCAAGTTAATAGAATTTCATTTCTACTTCCATCACGAGAGAGAGAGAGAGAGAGAGAGAGAGAGAGAGAGAGAGAGAGAGAGAGAGAGAGAGAGAGAGAGAGAGACCCTGTCTCCAAGGAAATGTTTTGTAGAGTAACAAGTCATAATAAACTAACATTCATTTACTATTGAAGAGAAATTCTGATGTAGGTTTAGTGCAGCCTCTGTGTTGGGCAATGGACAGTAATATCCTCAGTCTTCCCCTTTATCACCCACCCCTCACTCCCTGACTGGACATGGCAACTTCCAGGTCTACAAACTCTGTCTTCCTAAGTGCTCCATACAGCTGCAGGATTTGTATAATTTTTACTATACTTTTACTGCATCTTTTCTGAATTTAGCTGTATTTAGACACACAGACATGATGTGATCCGATTGCCTGCATGCTGGTATTCATACAGTAAGTGACTACAAAGCTTGGTAGTCTGAGTGGGTAGTGGGTTGCACCATCCAGGTTTGTGTATGCATGTTCCATGATATTTGCACAGCAATATAACTGCACCGTGCTACATGTCCTAAAATCCATTACTAAATCGTTCAGTAACTCGTGGCTGTGTTCTTAAACTCCTAAGCGCATAAATGGCCTCAAGCCAAAGTAATAATGTTTATTTTTTTAATCACTCATTTGAAGTTCTGTATTTAATAGCACTCTTTGTTGGGTTTTCAGCATGACAGCACTCAATGTCCAGGTAATTAAGTGCATTTTAATTGCATGCAAATCGAGTTAAGTAAAAGAAGTCATAACAGTCTTTAATTATACATTTTGCTTTCAAAGTTCTTTTTTTTTTTCCTTTTACAAGATTGAAACTTTCACTTGAGAAAGTTAGTTGAAAATTTCCACAATACAATTCAAATCAAGAGTGATTCACAGCATCTCCCGTCCCCCACAAAGTCAATGCCATTTCATTATTCTCTTCTGTTCAAAGATTAAAACTGTGCCTTTTCATTTACATAATCAACTTGCTCTGATGTCCACAATGCCTCTTAGAGTCCCTGGCAATAAAGAAAGCACTGCAAATGGTAAAATGCTCTGTGCCAACAGTATTGCCCTTCACTAAAGAGCTCAGGGCCTAATTTGTCACACCTCAAGCAAGACTCACACATTAGTCACGTTACAAGCTTGCACTTCAGGAATGGCAAAGCCTCACAAGACCCTGAATGCGTTTTATCTGTCAGAACTGACGTTCTCACAAATACCATGACTAAAGAAAATGCCATTTCAAAGGACTTTACAAATGCCTCATTTCCTTTGCAGGGAAAAGCAATGTTAATGAACCCGCCCCCCCCCCCCCCCCCCCCCCCCCCCCCCCCCCGGGTTCCGCCCGGGCAGAAACTATAAACTGGTCTCGGAACTTGTCTGTCTTTTGTTTTTCTTCTCATGACTGTTAAAGTTGATTAAGCAAGTATGAGAAAAAGCTGAAGAGGCCATTGTTAAAGTGAAATATAAAAAAGAAACTATCTAAAATAAGGAAGCAAAGTTTTACTGTGGGCCAGCTAGATGGCTGGGCAGGTAAAGGTGCTTGTCACAGCCCTGATAACCTGAGCTTGATTGCCACACAGTGGAAGCAAAGAACTGACTGTGCCACAGTGTTCTCTGACCTCCTTATGCACTCTAAGGCATGCACTTACCATGTACAATAAATACATAATTAAAGAAAATAGGTATCCAGACTCTTACCTTCTTAGGAAAGGTTAGTGACCGCATAGATGGATTTTGACCCGGAAGCGTTGGCCAAGTGAGCCACTTCCTCCTCACATGGCTTTTGGTCAGATAAATATGTCACAATGGCAAAGGTCAGAATAGGTCTGATACACAATGACCTGCACAACTTAAAGTTCACAAAGCTATGCAAACATCAAAACTAATGTTATGAACATATGTCCCCCCTAAAGTTTTTTTTCCAGAGGTCTTTGCAATTCATGTTTCCCTGCTTTCCACCCTGTCCCAAAGCAGCTGCTGACATATAACTTCATCCACTATTGATTAGTTTTCATGTTATAGAATTTATGTAAGTAATGTAATCTTATCCAAGTCCAGCTTCGACATCAACTGGGAAAAACTAAGGTGGGGCATGAATCCTGTGGCTGGCTGGCTGGTGACCCTGTAGACTTTCTCTGAGGGCAACTGATGGTGGCAAGCATCTAAAAAGAAAGGGAAAGGAGAGAAAAGAACCACGTGTACATGTCCCTGCACACGCGTGCGTGCAAGCACACACACACACACACACACACACACACACACACACACACACACACATACTTACACTAGATGACAAAGTAAGACAGACTCCAGTAGGTAGGTTTTAACAAGCTTCTTCTTCTTTTTTATTATCTTCTTGTTTTCATCTTTATCTGTATTCTTATCTGTTTTCTTCTTCTTCTGTTTATGTTTATGTTCCTCCTCCTCCTTCTCCTTCTTCTTCTAGTTTCTTCTTGTTCTTGTTCTTCTTCTTGTTTCTATCTTTATCCTTTTCCGTTTACAGTTTATATACCCCAATAAAATCTTTTAAGCAGTACAAAAAAATCACAATCTGTTTACATTCTATTTCTCTATAAATAAATGATTACAATGGATATACGTAAGAAACTCATGTTCCACAATACCTTCATATGACCAAGTGTTTTACGTATTGTGGGTAGGGAACAAACATGAATAACAAGTTATTTCTGAGAACCCACATACATTTGTACATAAGCAACTTGTTACATATTAACAGAGGATAAGCAAGAAAAGAAATTTCTCATCCAGTCTTTCTTTAATGGCAGACTGCAATTTGTGGTTAAAAAAAAAAGGAATCAATTATCTTTTTTAAAAATATTTTTTATTAATTTATTCATATTACATCTCAATTGTTATCCCATCCCTTGTATCCTCCCATTCCTCCCTCCCATTTTCCCCCTACTCCCTTCCCCTATGACTGTGACTGAGGAGGACATCTTCCTCCCCCTGTATATGCTCATAGGGCATCAAGTCTCTTCTTGGTAGCCTGTTATCCTTCCTCGGAGTGCCACCAGGCCTCCCCATCCAGGGGACATGGTCAAATATGGGGCACCAGAGTTTGTATGAAAGTCAGACTCCACTCTCCACTCAACTGTGAAGAATGTCCTTTCCATTGGGTAGATCTGGGTAGGGGTTTGAAGTTTACTGCATGTATTCTCCATGGCTGGTGCCATAGTTTGAGCAGGACCCCTGGGCCTAGATCCGCCGATCATAATGTTCTTCTTGTAGGTTTTTAGGACCCTCTAGGAATCAATTATCTTAAGAAGTAATCTTATGATGATCTTAAAGGAATCACAAATCTAAACTCCTACATAAAAATAATCAGCTATGTCCATTTTAAGTCCTAAAGGTGCTCATTTACTCATTAATATGTTTTATTAAATCATATCAGGAAGCTGAGGTCAAAAATAGAATAAGGAACTCAATCATAATCTCAGTCATCAGCCCAGCTTGAAAGAGTCACATCAACCAATGCTGCCATGGGCCATTGTTCTTGCTTTGTCAACATCAAAAAGTCTAGCTTTACTAATAAGAGTGTACTTTCTCTTAATGTCAATTGTCCCCTAAGATTTCCTTCATCAGGGTCAACAGCAAAAACATCTTTACCTTACTTTGCTAAACAATCTATTCTTCCCTAAGACTTTCTACATCAGAGCCACTAGCAAAAACATCTCTACCTAGCCTTGTTGAACAATCTATCTTTCCAAATCCTTTCTAAGGGTAGCAATCATTGTTAACAATCTACATCCATAGGTTGTTTTCAGAGATGGTGGTTGAATCATTAATATGCTTCAGCAGCAATGCCTGAAAGAGATCAAGCATTGATAATAAGTATGCCAAAGATACTGCCCAGTGAGGGACTGGGAGCCTCCTTTATAGTACTCACACAATTCACATATTAAGGGCATTATAAGAAGCGCAAAGGTAACTAGCAGAGCCATGCTCCATAACAGCATGAAGACCTCAGGACAAGTAGTTCTCGGGGGTTATGCCTTGCTGAGACACACCCATCGTGGGTTTGCTAACCGGTGGGCCACATTCCATGAGTTCTAGAGCTGTTTTGCTGTTCCTCTTGCATGGACTCCAACATAATCTGGCCATTACGCTGTATCCCACACTGATCTAGGACTCATTATGTAGCCTAAGGCTGACTTTGAACTCACTATGACAGCTTCAATTCATCATTCATCAAAGTAAGATTTGTTTATGTTTTCTTAGCTTTTCAAAGTTCATTACTTATTGAGGCTGTATAGTATCCTTCTGCACAAATACAGCATTTGGCCATCCACTTGTGGATGAACTTTTGGGTAACTTCTAGTTTGGGGCGGTCAACATTGCTGATAACAACAGGATCTTTCTCTGACTATTTTTCATTGGGTGTCTGACATATGGTTGGGACTAACCTCTCTCACTGCTGTATTCACATTGATGGGTTTTATTTTTCTCTGGGCTCAACATGGGAAATAGAAAATTTCACAATTATAAATGGATAACTGAGAATGCTGTCTGATTGACTGGAGGTACAGACCAAGAATAAATACAATACACAAGGCTTGAAAACTGTTGAGCAAATGATTAGACCTGATTGTATTTATAATGTCATCTACCCAAGAGCTAGAGAATACACATTGTTTACAACTGCACATCAAGAAAGATTGTATTCCAAACAATACTTCAAACTTCAATAAATTCAATTAATGTTTTATTCATGAGAAGTAAGATCACAGACTAAAATGGAATTAAACTAACTATAATTAATGGAAAGGTAACTGAATGAAAAGTTCCCAGATACTTGGGACCTGCTTTTATAACTCATTTTCTGAAGAAGAAACTATACAGGGATTTAGAGAGTGAGAGTGAAATACAGCACATTGCAATTTGTGACATGTAGCTAATTACATGGAACAATTATCCTCTCACTGCCTACTTTAAGGATATAAAAGGTTCCAAATTGTTGAATAAGATCACCCCTAAATGATATAGTAAAAGATAGCAAATTCAATACAAAGAAATCAGGAAAACAAAATCATAAAAATGCACAAAGGTCTGTGGTACAGGTAGCAAAGAGAAATAGATAAAAATCAAGGAAACAAAACAGTAGCTATGCAAAGATCTATGACATAGACCAGCCTCAACTTCTCTATCCAACCAAGAAGGAAACACAAGTTACCAAAGTTAGAAGCAAGTACAAGAGAGTATATCAAGATCCTCTAATCATTAAAAGGATAATAATATTCTATCTTTGTGTGTACGTGGTTTTGATTTTTCCTTTTGTTTTTGTGATTGTGATATAATTACATCATTTTTTCCCTCCAGTTTTCTCCTTACAAACTCTCTTCCAAACCAAACTTGTTTTTGCTCTCTTTCACTTTCACTTCTTTTTTCATTAATTGTTGTTACATGCATATATGCATATGTATATGCACATACATTTCTAAATATAATCTACTCAGCCTATGTATTGTTACTTACATGTTTTCAGGTGTTATAAAACGAGCTAGTATGCTCTTCCCTGGAGAACACAATTTCTCTCTATCTCAGCAACTATTGGTTTCCAATAGCTGTTCTGCTGGTGGTGGGGTCATATGTCCCTCTCAGTCCTGACATGTGGTCTTGCTTAAGCTTGTGAAGATCTTGTGTGTGAGAAATTCAAAACTTTTTGAGGCAAGATGGCAAAATTTCTACCATTGAGCAGAAGAATCTATTTCTTAATTATGACAGAACTCATAAGCCAACATGGAAAACTCAGTACATTTGAGTGCGATTAAAGTTAAATTATTGTCAGGAGTTCCAAGATGGCAGCACCTATCACGCACTGTATCTGATCTACTGCACTGAGACCAGGAACCTGATTGGGATCCACAGACTGCAAGAACTGGAGAACACTAGTGAAGGACACTAGAACCTACCATCCAACATCAGAGATAGCAAGATGACTAAAGGACAGCGTAAGAATGCAAACAAAAACCAGAACAATTCAGCATCCCCAGATGGAGCTATCCCAAAGAAAGTAACCCTGAGAACTCAAACACAATTGAAATATAAGAAAATGACCTCAAATCCATAGTAATGAAGATGATAATGGAATAAATGAATAAAATCATAATCAAATGCAGGAAGATGCAGCCAAACAGGTGGAAAACATAAAAGAGGCCTACACAGAGGCACTGGAAAAAAAATCAGGATAATACAAACAACCAGATGAAGCAAATCAATAAAACAGTTCAAGATCTGAAGATGAAAATAGAAATGGTGATAAAAGCACAGACAGAAGAAAAAGAGGAATGAGAGACCTTAGAGAAGAAAGTAAACAATACAAAAGTGAGCTTGTCTAACAGAATCCAAGAAATGGAGGAACGAATCTTGGGACTAGAAGATACAATTGTAGAACTCAGAGCAATCATCAAAGAAAATGCTAAATCTGAAAAATTCCTGACCCAAAACATCCAAAAAATTAAAGACACCATGAAAAGACAAAACCTGAGAATAATAGGCATCAGGGAAAGAGAGGAGACCCAATTCTAAAGCCCAGAAAATATCTTCAACAAAAATCACAGAAGAAGATTTCCCCAATTTAAAGAAGGAGATGTATATAAACATATAAGAGGCCTACAGAACATCAAATAGAATAGACCAAAAAAGAAAAATCTTCCTGACACATAATAATTAAAAACACAAAATATACAGAACAAAGAAAAAATACTAAAAGCAGCAAGAAAAAAGGCAAAGTAACATACAATAGCAAACATATCAGAATTACACCCGACTTCTCAGCAGAGACCATAAAAGCCAGAAGGGCCTGGAACAAGGTCCTGCAAACCTTAAGAGACCACAGATTCCAGGCCAGATTACTATACCCATCAAAACTATCAATAACCATTGATGGAGAAACAAAATACTCCATGACAAAACCAAATTCAATCAGGACCTATCCACAAATCCAGCTTTACAGAAGTTTCTAGATGGAAAACTCCACCCCAAAAGGACAAGTTACAACCAAAACTACACAGGAAATAGATAACTACACCATCACAAAAACACAACCACATAAACTCTCTACTGTAACCAACATCAAAAATTAAGGAACTTAACAGTCATTTGTCATTAATATCTCTTAACATCAGTGGTCTCAAATCTCCAATAAAAAGACAGCAACTAACTAAATGGATACATAAACAAGATCCAGCATTCTTCTGCATTCAAGAAACATATCTCACCCACAAAGACAGACATTACCTCAAGGTAAAAGACTGGAAAAAATATTCCAAGCAAATGATCACAAGAAGCAAGCTAGTGTAGCCATTTTAATATCTAATAAAATAATTTCAACCAAAATTAATCAAAAGAGATGAGGAAGGACACTTCATACTCATTAAAGGTAAAATCAACCAGATGGCATCATAATTCTGACCATCAATTCTCCAAATACAAGGGCACCCACATTTGTAAAAGAACTATTTAAAAAACTTAATACTGGGAGACTTCAACACCCCACTTGTACTGAAGGATAGCTCATTGAAACAGAAACTAAGCTGAGAAATAACATCATTAACCAATGCCATGAATCAAATGGATCTAACAGATATTTACAGAACTTTTCACTGAAACACAAAGAATTATACCTTTTTCTCAGCACGGCATGGAACCTTCTCCAAAACTGAGCACATAGGTGGTCAGAAAGCAAGCCTCAAAAGATATAAGAAGATTGAAATAATACCTTTTATCCTATCAGATCACCATGGTCTAAGGCTAGACTTCAACAACAACAGAAATAACAAAAAGCCTACACACACATGGAAACTAAACAACTCTCTACTTAATGACACCTGGGTCGGGTGAAATAAAGAAAGAAATTAAGGACTTCCTGAAATTCAATGAAAATGAAAGAACAACGTACCCTAATTTGTGAGACATAGTGAAAGCGGTGCTGAGGAAAATTCATAGCACTAAGTGCCTTTATAAAGAAATTGGAAACATCCCACATGAGCAACTTAATGACACATCTGGAAGCCCTAGGAAAAAATAAGAAACAGAAACACCCAAGAGGAGTAGATGTCTGGAAATAATCAAACTCCAGGCTGAAATCAATAAATTAGAAGCAAAGAGAACAATTCAAAGAATCAACAAAACCAGGACCTGGTTCTTTGAGAAAATCAACAAGATAGACAAACCGTTAGCCAAACTAACGAAAAGGCAGAGAGACACTATCCAAATCAACAAAATCAGAAATGAAAAAGGAAACATAACAACAGACACTAAATACAAAGAATCATAAGATCCTACTTTAAAGGCATATATGCCAAAAAAATTGAAAATCTAAGGGAAATGGGCACTTTTCTTCATCGATTCCACTTGCCAAAATTGAATCAAGATCAGATAAACAATTTAAATAGTCCTATTAATCCTATAGAAATAGAAGCAATCATTGCTAGTCTCCCAAGCAAAAAAGCCCAGGGCCAGATGACGTCAGTGCAAAATTCTACCAGACCTTCAAAAAAGACCTAATACCAATAGTTGTCAAGCTACTCCAAAAGATAGAAATGGATAGAACATTACCAAATTCATTCTATGAAGCCACAGTCATGTTGATACCTAAACCCCACAAAGACCCAACCAGAAAAAAGAGAATTTCAGACCAATTTCTCTGATGAACATTGACGCAAAAAAAAAAAAAAAAATACTCAATAAAATATTCACAAAATGATTACAAGAACATATCAAAGATATCAAAACCATGTCCAGGTAGGCTTCATTCCAGGCCTGCAGGGGATGGTTTAATATATGGAAATCCATCAATGTAATCCACCATATAAACAAACTGAAGGAAAAAAAAAACATATGACCATTTCCTTAGATGCAGAAGAAGCATTTGACAAAATCCAATACTCTTTCATGTTTAAAGTTTTAGAGAGATCAGGAATACAAGGCACATACCTCAACATAATAAAGGCTATATACTGCAAGCCAATAGCCAACATCAAATTAAGTGCAGAGATACTCAAGGAAATTCCTCTAAAATCGGGGACCAGACAAGGCTGCCCACTTTCTCCATATCTCTTCAATATAGTTCTTGAAGTTCTAGCCAGTGCAATAAGACATCAAAAGGAGATCAAGGGTATCCAAATGGGAAAGGAGGAAGTCAAATTATCCCTATTTGCAGATGATATGATAGTCTACATAAGTGACCTCCAAAATTCCACCAGAGAACTCCTACAGCTGATAAACATCTTCAGCAAAATAGCTGGATACAAAATTAACTCAAAAAATCAGAAGCCTTCCTATATACAAATGACAAACATGCAGAGGAAGAAATTAGGAAAACTATACCCTTCACGATAGCCACAAGCAATATAAAATATCTAGGAGTAACTCTAACCAAGCAATTGAAGGACTTGTTTGAAAAAAAAAAACTTTAAATCTATGAAGAAAGAGATTGAAGATGACATCAGAAGATGGAGGGATCTCCCTTGTTCGTGGATTTGGAGAATTAACATAGTAAAAATGGGCATCTTACCAAAAGCAATTACAGATTCAGTGCAATCCTTATCAAAATACCTACACAATTTTTTAAATACATTGAACAATCAATTCTCAACTTCATATGGAAAACAAAAAAGCCAGAATAGCTAAAAATACTATACAATAAAAGATCCTCAGAAGGAATCTCCATACCCCATCTCAAGCTGTACTATAGAGCAATAGTAATTTAAAAATCATGGTACTGGCACAGCAATAGACTGGTTGATCAATGGAGTCAAATTGAAAACCCAGAAATGAATTCATACACCTATGGACACTTGATTTTTGACAAAGAAGCCAAGTTATTCAATGGAAAAAGGATAGAATCTTCAAAAAATGGGGCTGGTCTAACTTGATGTCTATATGTAAAAAAATGCAAGTAGACCCATATTTGTCACCATGCACAAAACTCAAGTCCAAGTGGATTAAAGGCCTCAACATAAAACCAGAGACATTAAATTGGTTAGAAGAAAAAGTGGGGAAGACCCTGGAACACATTGGCACAGGAGACAACTTCCTGAACAGAACACCAACAGCCTAGACCTTAACGTCAACAATTAATAAATGGGACCTCATGAGGTTGAGAAGCTTCTGTAAGGCAAGAGACACTGTCAACAGAACAAAGTGACAGCCTGCAGACTGGGAAAAGATCTTCACCAACTCTACATCTGACAAAGATCTAATATCTAAAATATATAAAGAACTCAAGAAATTAAACACCACAAAACCAAATAACCCAATTGAGAAATGGGGCTCAGAACTAAACAGAGAATTCTTAACAGAGGAATATCGAATGACTGAAAAACACTTAAAGAAATGCTCAACACCTTTAGTCATCAGAGAAATGCAAATCAAAACAACTCTGAGATTCCATCTTACACCCATCACAACGGCTAAGATCAAAAATTCAAGTGACACCACATGCTGGCAAGGATGTGGGGAGAGAGGAACACTCCTCCATTGCTGGTGGGAATGAAAACCGTGCAACCACTTTGGAAATCTATCTGGCTCTATCTCAGAAAACTGGGAATAGGGCTTCATCAATACTTGGAATATACCCAGAAGATGCTCTAGTACACAACAAGAACATATGCTCAACTATGTTCATAGCAACCTTATTCATAATAGCCAGAACATGGAAACAGCCTAAGTGTCCCTCAGTAGAAGAATGGATAAAGAAACTGTGGTACATATGCACTATGGAATACTACTCAGCTATTAAAAACAAGGAAATACCCAAATCTGTGGACAAATGGATTGAACTAGAAATGATCATACTGAGTGAGTTAAATCCAGAAGCAGAAAGACTCACATGGTATATACTCACTTATAATTGGACACTAGCCCAAAAGGCATGTCCCATGAAAGTCTTCACTTACCAAGAGATTGGGATAGATGTGAGGACTTTCTACTGAGACTCTAGGTAAAAGAAATATAGGAGATGGGAAAATAGAAGGACCCAGAGGGGCCTAGAAACCTACAAGAAGAATATCATGATGGGTGGATCAGGGCCCAGGGGGTTCTGCTCAAACTATTGGACTAATCAAGGACAATACAAATAGTAAACATCGAACCCCTTCTCTGATCTACACAATGGACAGGACATTCTCCACAGTTGTGTGGAGAGCAGGGACTGACTTTGACATGAACTCTGGTGCCCCATATTTCACCACCTCCCCTTGGTGGGGAGGTTTGATGGCACTCAAAGAAAGAATAAGCAGTCTACCATGATGAGACTTGATAGCCTATGATCATATAGACGGCGAGGAGGTCCTCCTCAGTCTTAGAACTAGGGGAGGAGAATAGGGTGAAAGCAAAAGGGAGGGAGGAATGGGAGGATACAAGTGATGGGATAACAATTGAGTTGTAATATGAATAAATTAGTAAAATTAAAATTTTAAAAATTTAAATTATTGCCATTCGAAGATAACCCAAAGCAAGTGACTGCATAGGTCACAAGTGAGGGTAGTATAGAGTATAGGACAAGTGAGTAATTATTAAAGGAGATCAAAGAACTGGTATCCAGATAAGAAGGGAGCCATAGACCTGCTGAGTATCATATTACCTAATACCATTGGGAAAGACACCCACACACTTGCCCTCTGCTTTTCCCGCGCAACACGGTGTAGGAGTGGGAAGAGGGGGAAGATGTCTACAGACCTGCCTGCTGCCATGCCACATGGGCAGGCTGTAAACGCATAGAGGCCTGTTAGCTGCCATGCCCCACAGTGAAGACAGCAGAGATCACACAGAGGCCACATGGCCCATCTGCATGATGAGCCATTACAATGTGCAAGTGTGTGTAGACAGAGGGGAAAGAAAGAAAAGTGAAACAACTTGAGCATTATGAAGAGGGATGGAGATGGAGCCACGAAGGTAGAGAGGAATAGCCTGGTGTGAGTAGCTAGCTCTACTACCTGAAGCCATGATGAAGTCCTAACCTGTGTTGCTGCTGAGAGTCAGGTCTGGTGTCTGGGCCCATGTTCTTTATTTGCATTCTACTTGATTTTAACAAAAAATATTTTATATTTTTATTAATTGTACTGATAAAATTAAACAGGATGCTTCCATAAGTATAAGCCTGTTGCATACATCACATAAATCCAGGAGAGCAGTCACCGATCCATTTTTCAACAATTCTGGAACTTCTTTTATATGTTTTATCATTGTGAATGATTTCTATATGGACATTGATACCCAAAACATTGCTTAAATACTCCATGAAAGGAAAATGATATCGTTTGAACATGTCAATAATTTTTGTTCTTTCATTTATGCTGACATTATGAAAATATAATATTCCATCTTAATAATCTACCCTATTATTTAAAAATTCTAGTATCTATGGCAAGGGTGGCAGTGTGGAGTGCCAGTCATCTGTCATGAGGTGTGTAGGTGCAGGGTTGATGCCCTCACCCCTTCCCACCACCACTACCACCTGCGGCAGTCGGGAGAGCTGGCCCTGTCTCTCACTGAACACAAGTCTAGGGAGAGTGGACCCTGTAGCTTACCTGGTCAGCACACTAGAGAGAGCCCTGATGGCCGGGGCACAGGAGAGCTGGCCCCACCAATGTGGGGTGATGCCATCCTTGTGCTTGCCTCTCACCACCTCTGATGGTCAGGAGAGCTGGCCCCAAGTCATGAGAGCAGGAGAGCTAGCCCTGCCTCTCCCCAGCTGCAGCACTCAGGAGGACCTGGATCTGTGCTTTGCCTGGGCAACACAGTGGAGCTGGCCCTGATGGCAAAAATGCAGGTGAGCTAGCCCTGAGGTTGTGACAGTGGGAGAACTGCCTCAGATCCTTGCAGGCTGCAGCACTTGGAAGAATAGGCCCCAGGTCTTGACTGGGCAGAACAGTGAAGGTGCATGTGGAGGCATGGGTGTGCATGAACCAACTGGAGGGTATGAGAGCAGGAGAGCTGATCCTGTATCCTGCTGCTGATGGTATTTAGTGGCTTAGCTAGAACAATGCTGGAGAGAGTGCTCTGGTAGCACAGATAAGGAAGAGCCTTGGGCTGACCAGGTCAGCTGCCATCCAGGCCCAGATCCAGGGCTTTGAGTTATCCCACCCAAAAAAAATCTACATCATCTGTGAACTATTGGGTTGGGTGAAAGCCACCTCCCTCCCTACTGATGCAAAGCTGCAGGATCTCCATAACACAAGGTAGCAACAGGATAACTGGGAGGAGTCCTGGTGAGGATCCAAATATTTCTAAATAAAAGGAGGGATAAATAAGAAGTTATAAAGTCTTAGAGTAAAATCCTGGAGAAGAGTGAAAACAACTGGTCTACCACATACTGGCCTATAATTCAGCATGGTTGAATTGTGCAAGAGTCAAAGTTTGAATAAAAGAATAAGGTCACCAGGCAAACATGTCATTAAACTTTGCTTATATACAATTCAAAACCTAGCAAACTAATGTACTAGTTAGAATTAATTTTCTAGCTACAAAACCTCCAGAGAAAGAAAGTGATCAAGCCTACAATTCAAGACTTACTGGCTCAGCGGGGAGAGAATTACTACCTGTGTTAGGCATACAAGGTAACCTGAAAAATAATAGAACTTTGTAGCGTGTACCAACTGTTCATTCTTTGTCATTTTCTTGTATGTACTACATAATGGATATATAATTATTGTTTTTAACTTAATTGTTTCAGACTCCAAAAAAATCACAAACTACAGATCTTTACATTTTTATTTATTTATTCTTCTCTCATACATTACATTGTGACTGCAGTTTCCATCATCTCCTCTCCTTCCAGTCCTTCCACTTTCTCTCTTTCCCAATCCATTCATCCTCCAGTTTTCCTTCAGAAAAGGGCAGGCCTCCCAAGGTTATCAACCAAACATGGCATATCAAGTTGTAATAAAGCTAGGCACTTTCCCTCATATTAAGGCTGAATGCGGCAACCCAGTAGGAGAAAAAGAGTCCCCAAAGCAGGCACTGTTAGGAGTCCAACAAGAAGACCAAACACCATAACACATATGCAGAGAACAGGCTTTCTGATTGTTGGTCCAGTGTCTGTAAACCCCTATGAAGCCAGATTAGTTGATTCTGTGAGCTTTCTTGTGGTGCCTTTGACCCCTCTGGCTCATTCAATCCTTCCTCCCTCTCTTTTGTGGGGTTCCCGAGCTCCACCTAATGTGTGGCTGTGGGGTCTCTGCATCTGTTTCCATCAGTGGTGGGATGAAACCGCCTCTGATAAGGATTATGCTAGCCTCCGGTCTATGATAAACCACAGATCTTAATTCATTAAGTTGAGAAGATGTAAATAAGACTGTTTATTTTATCAGATTCTCATGGTGATTTTTGATTAAAAAAAAAGTCTGAAAATCATGTTGAGCAACTGTATTATGTTAGTAATTTGAAGTTTTTACACATATAACTGACAATCCCAGAACAGCAAGAGAATAATTAAAGGAGACAATTTATAACAAACAAAACACAACTCTTCTGTGTTCATAAATTTTCACTTTACTATACTATTTATAAAAGATAAGTAAAAGAAAGTTGCATTTTAAACCACACCATTCATTACACAAGGTCCCAAGGAAGAAACGTGTGTCCGTACCATACAGTATCATGTGGAAAACACTGGCTAATAATTATGCCAGGAGTCAGGACGTAGTACCTAGAGCCAACCCACTGACTTCTTTATGATTTTCCTATAAAAATATAAAACCTTGGTTTTTTTTTTTTAAGTATAAAATCACTGTCAATAAAAGTCATGGAAATAAAATTAAATTGAAGAAAATAAAATATAAGAAAGGTGTCACTAGTCAGCTGTCTAGTCAACATTAACATTAATAATAATATTAAACTTTCCTAAGATGCATTAAATTACAATAGTCAGTCCAAGCAACACTTTTTGATTATATGCTGACTTGCAGCATATATGCTGCTATTCTAAACAACCTTGCTGTGACATAATTTTATTTTACATATATACAGATTATGCTATTTATGTACATATCACAGGACTGTTCCAGTCACTTCGACGATGGGGACTTGCCACTTGTCACGTAGAACGTTTCTGGTTGGCTTCTTGCATCCAGCAAGGGCTCAAGCAGCCAGGTCTTTACCTTCTCTACTGAGAGAAGGTTCTGGGAAGTCTGAATGCCTAGCTCGGTTGGGTGAGGGGGGAACGAAGAGGGGGAGAGGGAGGTGAAATGATCAGAGTCTTAAGGATCTGGGGTTTATAAATAGTGTCTTTTCACAAACATTTCAGATGTCAGCTACACTTTCGATTTCTGTGCTTCCACCAGACTGTACGATCCTTTCATGTTGGCTTTTCTTGCAAAGTAAATGATGGTTCCGATAGCGGGTATTACCAAGGAGGATGCACAGTAGAGTGCAAGGAGTTCGGGGGAAAAATAGTCCTTGTTATTCTCTCTTCCTGGAAAAATAATCAAACGGATACGATTAGTGTCTAGTACAAAAGGAAATAACTTCATCACAGCGTGCGTTTTATTGTAACAGTACGACTAGTTCCTCATGGAAGAAGCGATAAAAGCTGTGCTGAGGGCCATCAAGACTCACTCATATAATGCATTTTCTTTCTGAAACAGCCAAACAAGTCGCTTGTGATTGCTATGCTCGCGGTGGGTATGAAAGCTGACAGTTCTTGATTCCACAAACTTGCATTTTAAAAGATTGCTTCGGGTGTAAAAGGGAAGGTACAGCACACGTTTTAGTGATCTGGCTTATCAGAGCAGGAACCAGAAACATCTGGTGGAGCAATGTGACTCTGACCATCATGATTTGAACCACCTCTTCGTAACACTCAGAGTGTGGCCTTAATGTAAAAGACAGCACATTCTTGTCAATGGCTGGCCGGCCCCTGTTCTGTGTGTCTGAAGCGAAACCATCTTTATATGGTTACTCGCCTCCAGCAAATGACAAGCTCTCTTGATTTACTGATGGTCTTCAGGTATTTCATTTAAGTACAAGTCTTAGTTACCCAGAGACCTACATCTCCCTTGATCTAAATTTGATACGCCAGCATTCCCTCAAAACCCAGCCACCTCACCTTCAGATCCCCCCTAACAGCTTGCGAGTCAACATTTGACCGGGCAGTTATCTGTTACATTTGTTTTCCTCTCCTGACAGCAAACTCTACAGAGATAGCTGTGTTTGTACGAAGTGCTTCACAACTAGCCAGCACTTAAGACGCTGCTTGGCACTCTGGGTAGGCCCAAAATATTGAGAACTAATAAAGTTTTTTATTTTCGTTTTGTTTTGTTTATTTTGGGGTTGTTTGTTTGTTCGTTTGTTCTTGAGACAGGGTTTTTCTGTGTAGACTTGGCATTTCTGGACTTGCTTTGTAGACCAAGTTGGCCTCAAACTCACAAAAATCTACCTGCCTCTGCCTTCCAAGTGCTGGGATTAAAGGCATGTACCACCATTGCCTGGCTATAAAGTTTTTTCTTTTAAATCTTGTGATTTTGCCACAGAGTCATAAATGTAGTATTGAGAATGACAACATATAAACACTTCAAAATCTCCTAAGAACACATGTGACAACTGCAACACCTCAATCATCTGAGCTTCATAAAAAACGTCTCCAGGCAGCGTTACATTCTCCCAAGACTTGCTTCTGTCTGTTGGCACACCACAGTGTGGCCTCACGGACTATGTTTTAATAAGTGGGAGGGTATGTTGTCTGAGTCCCGACAGAATTAGTGATCTGATCTGGAGCACCACCACAATTCCTTCCGGAGCTTTTAAAACATAGAAAAATGACTTTTGAAAAGTGACATGAACTCTGGTGCCCCCTATTTGACCACTTCCCCTTAGTGGGAGGCCTGGTGGCACTCAGAGGAAGGGGAAGCAGGCTACCAGGATGAGACCTGATAGACTGTGATCATATGGTGGGGGAGGAGGACCCCTTCTGTCACAGACCTAGGGGAGGGGAATAGGATGAAAGAGGTAGGAAGAGGGGAACATACAAGTGAGGGGATAACAATTTAGATGTAATCTGAATAAATTACTTAAATAAAAAAAATTTTAAAATAGAAAAGTGACTTATTAGCATCACACGAGTGAGTTGTTTCAAATTACAGAAGGACAAAAATGAAGTGTCACCTTAAGCGGCATGGCAAAGGCCTAAACCTTGAAAGTCATAAAGATTCCTGATCATTTGTATCAATGGAATGCATTTAAGCTAAAACCCCAAAAGACAAAATAAATATAAACACTCAACTGAATAGAAAGGAAAACTAGTTCAAACTATCCAGCAAGGAGGTGGGGGAACACAGGTCAATGTTGGGTCTTTATTCATATACAGCTATTGGAGCATGAATGTCTGGCTGGGTGACTAATATGCATTCATTGTTCATTTAAAAGATAAATAAAAGTGGCAAATACGTAAGAGAATAATTAAGCAATTAGAGAAGGCAATGTGTGAAAGAGAAAGCTATAAAGGGAAGACGCGGTTTTCGCAGTCTTGAGAAGAAACAGCCATGCACACAGGATGGCAGAAATCTTAGGAGTGTCATCTCCTGGGGCTAGGCTAAACTAGAGCTAGTCAGAGGAAGGCACATCTCAGCCTGCTCATAACTGAGATCTCAGTCTACCTCACCGAGGGCAACAGCTACACACATCTAGTGGCATGATGGAAGGCAGTGTCCCATTCTTTGAATACATGATACTTTCTTTGGCCAGATCACCTGTTTTCAGGACAATCACCACAGGTGGGTGACTAGAAGTTTGACATGTAGTTATGCTATTTCCCCTTATTTAACATTTTAAGTGGATATATTGATACAGCTGTGATTTGAAGAGGTGCTATGAAGAAAGAAAAAAAAATATGCTAAGGTTTGTAATCTTGAGGACCTTGGTTAGCCAAAAATTCTGTTTTCTCACTTAGGTTCAGACTTTTCTCTAAACTGGCATGTGGTTAGTTAACTCTCATGGTCAATGCCAGGCCTCTTCAGAGATGGCATTCATTAGCAATGTTGTCCACTCTACCACACTGGATTTCAACACACAACAGCTCTTTGGTGTGCGAAGGGTCCAAGGCTCATTCATCAAGGCTGGCATCAATAAAATTAGGAGGCACTCACAAGACAGAACAGGGAAGTAAGGAGCGCCAATGTCTCTAGGGGCCTTCAGCTGTTAAAGTAAAACAATCAGGACATGGATTTCAAAGGAAACTCTAGTGAAATCTAGAGATCCCGTCTCAGATCCTAGCCACTATCCCCAATTAGCATCCTCACAAAAGAGCCACACAGAAAATATGCAGTTATTCTGCACGGTGAAAGCAGAGCTTCTTGCCAGTGGGGAGCAAGGCATGCAGAGGGCTCTTTTTCTGCTATACCAGTCCCAATTCCTCAGTTTCCTTTTACCCTAGGGGAAAGGTTGCGAAATATATGGCTAAACACTTAGCGAATCTAAAACCTCAGACGTCAATGATGAATTGCCAACTTTGAAAAACAAATGTGAATTCCACGTTCACTGATGATTAATGTCCACTTCCTGAATAAATGCTATAGAACGAGAACAGCTGTGCCTGATTATTTCAAGAAACATTAAGAAACAGTTGCTAGCACTGAATTCAGGGTCATTTTTGTCAACTTCATTTAATACTAGAAACTTGTTACTCCCCTTGGAAACTTTGAATAATTTTTTTTTAAAGGGGAAAAAAAGCAAACAGAGAAAGCTAACCTTTTACATCCAGTGTTAAACTTCTTAATTGTGAGCCAACTTCAGTTTTAGATTCACACTCGTACACCCCGGCATCCTGCAGCTGTGCCTTGAGGATGGTGTAGGAGCCTTGGACCGACTTTAGCACCATGTCTCCCGTCTTTGCTTTCTTCTTCAGGATTATCCATGTTTCGGGCACATTTCCACAAGTGCAGGAGATAATGACAGTGTCTCCCTCTTTGACACTCTCAGAAGGAAAGGCTGTAAGCTGTATGTTTTTTGGAGAGACTGAGGAGAGAGCGGACAGTCAGTGGGGGGCAGGGGGACTGAGAACTCCCGCGGTCTCTGCCAAGCTATTTGTGATGCTTTCTGCATGAGCTGTAAGGAAAGCAAGCAGAGGTTGGACATTTGCCCACTTCTAACCGATCATGTTCTTCTAAGCGCAAGAAGTCACAGCTCAGGCTTTTTTCCCGTATCCTCTATATGATTTTTGACCCAGGCAAAGACAAACATTAGAAGACATTTAATAAATAGCCATAGAACTCAAATATGGAAAAATTTTGTTTTTTTAAAAATCACATTGTTCACCAAAATTTTTCTGGAAGTGCCAAAAAGCCTTATGAGCTAGGGATTTCCTGACCAGGAAACTAATATGTTTACTGACATTAAGAACATAGGTTTTTTTAAAAATGTTTATTTTTTTTAATTAATTTATTCTTGTTACATCTCAATGGTTATCCCATCCCTTGTATCCTCCCATTCTTTCCTCCCTCCCATTTTCCCCTTATTCCCCTCCCCTATGACTGTGACTGAGGGGACTTCCTCCCCCTTTATATGCTCATAGGGTATCAAGTCTCTTCTTGGTAGCCTGCTATCCTTCCTCTGAGTGCCACCAGGTCTCCCCCTCCAGGGGACATGGTCAAATACGAGGCACCAGAGTACGTGTCAAAGTCAGACCCCACTCTCCACTCAACTGTGGAGAATGTCCTATCCATTGGCTAGATCTGGGTAGGGGTTTGAAGTTTATGGTCTGTATTGTCCTTGGCTGGTGCCATAGTTTGAGCAGGACCCCTGGGCCCAAATTAACACTTAATCAAATGACAAAGTCTTGCTGATCTAACCTGAGGCAGAGCAAGAAGCCTTAGAGGGAAACAGCAAAAGTCTGTTTTATGAACATTTGCTTAAGATTGTCTATTGCTGTCATTTTGATGCTCTTCCTACAAGACCACAGGGCCATGATATTCATACTTAGGTTTCCTCTTCCTTCATGGTGGCACTGTGTTGCCCAGGCTGACCTGAGACTCTCCTAGCAGTTTTCTTTGAGATTATGCAGTAGCCTTCCCAAATTCTTTTTTCTTTCTTTCTTTCTTTTTTAATTACAGACCTCAGTTAAATGAGACAATGACAACAAACCCCAGCATATACCTTACCAGGAATAATAAATAGTAAGGGACACAGAAGAGAGTAGGCTCAATGCCCCCAGAGAAAAAGCATCAAGGGTTATACAAGTTGATTGCTTTATAATTTTGCCCTGGAAAGCCTATGGCTTCAATGTGCTGAACAGAAATTGTTGTGTTCTCAATCTTGGGCCCTTTTCATCAAGAAGGGAGACCTATATCTAGATTCACCCCGGTGGTTCCATGCCAGCAGGCAGAGAGACCCAGTGGCACAATTACTGTGATCCTTAATCTCAAAGTTTACAAAAGTTACCTCTTGGGCATCTAAACAACTCCTAGGCAGCTTTTTGGGGGTTGCTTCTTAGGACCCTGTTCAACGCAAGGTGATGGTTTTAATCCTAAGTAATTTCTTGCCCTTGTTTCTTCACCAAAAACCATGATCTCCTATGTGTCCATGAACTTCCACCTTAGTTACTGGAGAGAACATGATATTTGAGGTGAATATGATTTTGGGGCAAGTGAATAGGCCTGGAATGAAAATCCATCCCATGGGCAGTGTGGAGCTGCTTTTTCTATTTTTATGTTTATTTTTCTGCATATAAACGAAGTTTTGAAATAAAGGTTTTTCTTTTCTTTCTTTTTAAGGTTTACTTTTAAGTTATGCATATTTATATGTGTCTGTGTGTGTGAACGTAGTACCCATGGAGGCAAGGAGAGGGCATGGAAGTTTGAGCCTACCAATGTGACAGCAGAACCCAGGTCAACTGTAAGATCAGTAGGCACACCTTACAGCCAAACCATCTCTTTGGCCCACAAGGGCTTATTTTTTCAGAGAAGACCTTGTTTACCATCAGTGAACCTACTAGCCATCAGTAACTTAAAAGTGGTACTCTGCTCACCTTGAACAATCAGCTCCACTGACTCTTTGCTAATTCCAGCCTGGTTAATCCCTTCGCATACATAAGTGCCCGAATCTTCCTTTTTTGTAGACATTAAGGTGAGTGTAGCATCTTCAGAAAGAGGCTTCAGTTCCCCATTGCTTAGCTGTCTGCTCCAGTGGATTTTGGGGGCTGGCACACCATTGCTTGAGCAGGTCAAGTTCACAGGACTTCCCTCCTCTAGTACAGAAGAGGGGCTGACCCAGATGGTGGTTTCCCTGGGGGCAACTGAAAAGGAAAAGATACTTAGCTTGATCCGCTTACACCCTGAATTCCAAAGAGTCTAGACAATGTTGTGAAGCTAGGCAGTGGACTCTGCCTTAGTACAGTTTATAAGCTGTGATAGCCAGCCCAGGAAGTTTCTGTGGAGGAGACACAATGGGAGTTCGAATACAAATTAAATGTGGATATTTTCAGATCTGTGGAATGGTTTTGATGTCAAAGCATAGAAAATCAAGTATAGTCTAAGTTTTGGTCAAGATGGTGGATTAGAAGCCTCTGTGTGACCCAGTGAAAAAGAACCAGGATAAAATAGAACTGGTTCTATTTCTAAGGGAGAGAAGAGAAGAGTGTTGGAAACACACACACACACACACACACACACACACACACACACACACACACACACACACACACACTGGTATCTATTATCTAAGCGGGATGCATTGGAATATCTCTGTGAATAAAACCCATTCATAACCCCTTGAACCTGGATTGACCTTTTGGCCAAAAAGGATGTGGGTGAAGTGACATGGTGACAGAGAGATGCTCCTGACACAGACCTTTATGAGGCTACTTTCATCACCACCTTTCTCAGCTGTGTTCTGGAGAGTAAATCAATGCTACCTTCCCTGAGGTTGACATCGCACTAAAAAACGACAGTTGGGACCACACACATAAGGCTCAGACACGTTAAGAGAACTTCCTGTGACAAGCTACCTGCTTGCCTGCCTGAAGATGCCTGAGTGATCTCTACTGAATCTCTTTGGGGCTGAGTAGCTGCCTGGCTAAGCCATTACTGAATGTCAATACACAAAATGATACGTAAATAAATTGTTTTATATTATGAAGAATGATCTGTTATAATCACTGTTTTCTGGATTCTTTTTTTTCCCCAGTTTTCTTCACAGAGGTTTTAATCGTTAACTTTCTGTAACTATTATCTGGCAAACATACAAAAGAAATCCATATTCAATTGTAGCTGCCCCCACGTGTGCACTCACCATTGACATAAAGAGTCTGTGTACTCTGCCTTTGTTTGGGTTCAGATTCCAGTTTGCCGTTGCGTAATTTAGCCAGGCAAACAAGAACTTCCCCTGTATCTTCTGAGGTGGGGATGAAGGTCGTTTCCAAGCTTTTGGTCTCTAGGGATTTTATGCCCATTTCCTCTGAAAATTTTTTATTCATCAACGTTGTCTCCCCCTTCAGTAATTCAATCTCCAGATGGTCGGAAGGGTACATGTTAGGGACTGTGCAGTTCACAGTGACAGGTCTCCCATGCACAAGTGGCCCACTCATCTCAATTTCTGGGTCTTCAGGGAATGCTGCAGATATCAATCAAAAATAATATTGATATGTGATATTTAATGGAAAAATGCAAAAGTCTCAAAGTGACAACTTTTAATTATTGGGAACAGTGAGGTCTCAAATAATAAGTAATACCATTAAGTATAACTATACACATATAATACTAATTATAAATAATAACAAAATATTTAGTATTTTAAGTCAGTGAGTAATCAGTGCGTTTACTCCTTAATCTTCTCTTCTAATGATGCCATCTTGCCTCTATTCTTTTTTAAGCCCACAATGGTTTCGTCTATCTTATCAACTAACTATATAATTTAAATATTTTAAATATCTGACATGATATATTGACTACTAAAAATAAACTAATGCCATCAGCCTTCATTAGTTCCTTCTTCTGGGCAGTCTGATAAAATGGTTATTATTTAATTTAATTTAATTTACAACTAGAAAAAGAAACTTACATGGACAAAAGAGACTTTTCATACTATATTATATCTAGAGTCTGCCTCTATAAGTCGTGATTATATAGTTTTTTCAGTATCTAATGAGACTCACAATACAGTTCTCAATTTGGTTAGTTTATCAAAACTTGTGTGGTTTATTTTATGACTAAATTTAGGCAATATGTTTTAAATACTTTTTAGATTTTTTTTAAAGATTGTAGCTCATTTTTCAGACGTGGATGATCTGGAACTTTCTATGTAGACTAGGCTGTCCTTGAATTCACAGAGATCTGCCTACAATCAGGCAATTCTTGTAATTAAAGAAACAAACTAACAGGCCAGTGTGGTGGTGAAAACCTTTAATCCCAGCACTACAGGAGACAGACATAGGTAGATCTCTGAGTTCAAGGACAGTCTGGTTAATAGAATGAGTTCCAGGAAAGCTGGGGGCTACAGAGAAACCAGAGACAGAGAGAAAGAGAGAGAGAGAGAGGGAGCGAGAGAGAGAGAGAGAGAGAGAGAGAGAGAGAGAGAGAGAGAGAGAGAGATGACTTAATACTGTATGTTTTCTCACATATGTGAATCCTAAATTTAAATTTAAAATTATATATGTATGTATTGATATGGATTGCTTGGAGGTCATAGAACTAAAAGAGAGTATCATGAGAGGAGACGAAGACATTGTGTGGGATGTGGGGAACAGAAGGTGAATAGAGCATGTACAATAGAAAATCAGAAGGGAAGACTGGGAAAGAAGGGGAGAAGTTAGGGAGGAGACAGGCACGGAGAGGGCACTGGGAAAGGGGAACAAATAAGAAGAAAGCTTAGCAACACCGATGCAACACAAAGGCACTTCTTTGTATGATAACTTTAGCCATGAATACAAAAATGTAAAATAACTATTCTAACCATATTATTTAGCTTCTGAGTAGGTATTCTCTGATTTATATAACATGTATAATGCATCCTATGTAAGTCAACAAAAATGAGACTAAAATAATTATCAAGGTAAGAGTAATACAAAACAAAAACCCAAACCCAAGCAAAACAAAAACCCAGAACAAAACTACACATTTTTCCTTAAGTAAAATCTTGCTAAAATGTTCAAACATGGCCACATTGCAATAAGCTGTCATGACGCTCCCTTTTCTGTTGGGAATGTGCCTACATCAGCAGATCCTTGACTGTGGGTAACGTGATAAAGCAATGAAAGATTTAAATCTCTTAACAGGCACACTCTTACTCTGAACAAAATCCTGAAGGCTAACATAAGTTCGGGCAGGGTAGTAGATGGAAAATCCTTACAATATGTTCTCTGGAGTTGAGTGAATGGAACAGGACAGCACCACCCTCTCCACAAAATAACAGTCACATGGTCACTATGAGGTTCATTGCTCATCCAGTATAGACTAAGGGGTTCCAGTAATGTCAAATTTATGGAGACTGGGGCTTGGAAATAATTTTTATTAAGGTGGCAGAAAAGGAGGGGACAAGAAAAACGTCTAACATTTGTTCACGATGTAACTGAGCTGTAAAGCTGCTCTTGGCCCTTGATTCCAGTGCAGTTCTCTATCCAGACCATCCCACACTGTCTTCATTTCTGGCACTCTGCTGTTTCCCACTGTCCCTCTCTGAATCCTGCAGATCACCTTTTCACATCTGCCTTAAAATACTAGATGTCTTTCCCCATTCCTCCCCTTCCCCTACCACCTGCCCCTTCACCCTATAGGCCTTCCATTCTGTCTTCTTTAATGAGAAAGTCTTAATAGTATCTAAAATACCATATGCTTATGTGAATAAGTACATATTAATAAGTATAGCACATAGTAATATATTATATTATTTGAAATGTATTATATGCACACAATACAAAAAACACTATGTCTGGTCAGAAGCATGACTATTTAGGAAAAGAAACAGGGATGTGGTTGGGGAAGGATGAGACAGAGTGACATGCGCATGAAGACGAACAAAGCACAGTGACCCGTTATTTTCTATTCTTTAAAAAAATAACAAGTACCCCAGACAGTAAAGCTATCTCTCAAAAATGAAAGAAGACTAAAGACATTTTAAGTAATCATAAAAAGCAAAAAACAAAAACACACGCGCGCGCGCACACACAGACACGCATGCACACACACACAGTAGGCTGGCAGGCTGAGGATATAACTCTAAGCATATTCAAAGCCCTGGGTTCCATCCCTAACATCTCAGAACAAAGTTAAATAAATCAAAAGGCAGGCTTGAGCCTTACTCACAATTTGAATAAACTCCTCACCTAGCAGTTATCTAAATGGGCACAGCCCCCTTCCCTCCCCAAACTCCCACCCTTCCCCAACCCCCTGTCTGCTCTCACTCACCAATACACCCTATGTACATGCAGCAGGGAAGCAGAGCATAGAGTAAGGTCAAGTGCATGAGGAGAGTGTAGGACTAGTCACACATTGTGTGCATGCTGGAAACATATGCAATACATGCTGAATGGTTGGCCCAACTGCATCACATCAAACCACACTCAGAGATCTAGGGATGATTTACAATGCCAAATCTCTCTCTATATAAATGGATATCATTACAGAGTCGCACCCTTTTTCTTCCACAGGAACTAGAGGAAATGGAAGTGATCAGATTCACCAGTTTTGAAAAGCACTTACAGTAGACTTCCACCTGGATGACCTTCTCCAGTTTCCTTCGCGCACAAGTCACAGTGCACAAGTAAGACTGTTCATCCTCAAAACCCACAGAGCTCAGAGTCAGTGTGGACTTGGCACCCTCACTCCTCACCTTCCCATTGAGGGGGCTGTCTATCTGGGTTCTCCAAGAAAAAGAGGGAGAATCACAGCCAACAACAGCACATGTCAGTACAACTGAGTCCCCAACCTGTGCAGCCACCCAGGATCCAGGGGTGATGTCAACAGTAAATGATTTCTCTGAAGAGGAAAAAAAAAAAAGAAAGGAAGAAAGAACAAGATGAATAACAGATAAGATTCTTTTCTTATTACATCATATTTCCATATTCAATGTTTATCTTTCTTGATCTCTATTCAACTACTATCTGTGCCAAGAAGAATTTACTCCTTTCCATCTTGGATCCATCAGGAATAGGACCACATCTTTTAAGAACGAACCCATGCTGTTTTGTTGAGTCAGGCTATCAGCATAAGTGTAGATAACAGTTGGTAAGGATGTGGTTGGCATCTTTCCAGGGAAATAACCCAACCTCTGCTCTGTGCAGTCCATCAAGTCACTGAGAGTGCAGGACCTCAAATCGTGCAGTGGTTTCTGTGTGTCAAGCACTGTGCTTTCTGTTTTACATACACGTGTTATCTCACTTGATTCCCAGAACAGTTTCATTATTTCTTTTCTACTTTTTCATTCTTCTCCTGGGTTTTCACTTCTCTTTTTCCATCTCCTCACCATATCTCTTTAAGACATTTAAGGCTCAGAAATGCTAAATGGCTTAAGCTAAATTTGCAAGAGGAATAACTGAAATTTTGATGTGAGATGGGTCTGGCTTGAGATTCTAGCTTTTCCGTTCCTAGATAAATAAATCAAGACATCCTCATATAAATATAAAATGAAATCTAAAAGAGTTACAGGGGAAACTTCACCAAAATGCCCTCTAACTAGATGCACTATCCTTAAGGAACCATTCATATATATCTATATATATTGGAATTCCAATATACAGTAGTATCTTTGAGAGTCACGCAGAATCACGCTGAAAGCAAAATAAAGATGACATTAAGGTTACATCAAGTATGTTGAATGCATTATCAAAATATTTTGTAGCCATTCAGGGTAGAAAACTGAGTGGTCAGAGAAAACACCTGAGACTCAAGTGTCCAAAATGTTTCCAGCTTCCAGCTGCACAGGTGTGAATGAAACAACACATGTTGAGATAGAGAGTTCTAAATCTTGATGTTGTTCCTACGAAAACCCAGAGAGTTGCTGAGCAACTCTGAAGGTGACATATGAATCCCCAAAGAAAATTACTAGAGTGTCCTAGGAAGCTGGAGACAAGAGAAAATCCCAGCATACAATCCTTCGTTTTGCATGGTTCTTTTCTGTACCAGGAAAAGCTGCTTTCCTCATCTAAGTTTGTGTATTCCCGGTATTAGTGTTTTTTTTTTTCTAAAGAAGAACCTCCTCAAATTACCCCCAAATACATTAATATGCTGTTATATTTTCAGAGATTATTCAGAACAGTAACCAAGCTGTCCAAGTTCCATGTATGCAAGTGTGAGAATGGGGAAGTCAGTAGGAGATTCATTTCCTACCTGCAAAGAAATCAGGATCTACCACTGTGTGAAGCCCTGGAAAGTAGCTGAAAGGCCCTTCTAACTTCAGCACTTCACCTTGGTAGTAGCTCATGTGACATAATACAAAGCACCCTTTCCCTAAGCCCAGAACACATTTCCTTTGCCTGTTTGAAAGGGGGCCCAATGTTGTGGGATGTAACTATTCCAGGGCTGACACTGACCCATCCACACTTTCAGTCATATAATTTCTTCTCTGACCATTTCAGAATAGTAACTTACCTGAGTTAATCAACTGGAGGTTTTCAAATTCTACTTGCCTAATCATCTAAATCATTAAAATTCATGTCTTTATAGATTAGACAATATATGTTCTCCATCTTTACAGTTTATGTAACTAATGTTTACTAACCACTTACTATGTGTCAGGTCCTATACTAGTCCGCCATTAATCCATTCACAGGCATACAGACACAATGAGTTCCTGAGTTCTGAATTTAAGAAGCCTGCAGTTTAATGGACAGACACATTCAAATACACACATTTTTTTTTTTTTGGTTCTCTTACTAAAGTATATAGTTAGACTGAGTCATTCATCCCACTTTGTATAAGTACACCAAAATATCACACCACACGCGATGTATGCATATACTTTTAGTTGGCCAATTATTTTAAATTAATTTAAAAATAGAGAAAATTAGCCACAATGAAAAGAACATGGGGTTTTGAATTAAGAGGAGTCCATCAATGTAACAAAGAGCTGTATTGTGAAAATGGTGTGCTACCTCACAGAACATGGTAAAGACCGAGATAACATATGAAGTGGAATGTAGAACTCTTGGCAAACAGTAGGTGTACAGTCAACTGATGGCCATTATTAATGAGAGACTTCATTCACCCATGTGTAAAATGGAAAGAAAATACCCCTAAGTTATTTCTTGAAGACTGTAGCTAGCTCATATAAAGTGCCTGGAGTACAACTGGTGTTTGAGGAATGCTATTGTGTCAGAAAAAATTTTCAAAATCCCAAATGAGAAGTTATATACTAAAGCAATGGCAAGAGGATGGGCTGGAAAGGAAGATTGATAATTGGGAGTCATTTTAAGGTAGAAGGCTGAAAATTAGGTAATTCAGAATGATAATAGCAAGTATATAGCAGTGAAGTTCCTGAGTATATGGAGTGAGAAGACCGACAGAAGTAACATGAGAACGCCAACATCCACAGGGCAGGGGAAGAACCAAGCCATGAAATGGAACAACAGTGAAATGACATGAGATAGTAAAGGACCAGTGTAGATGTGCTTGGAGAAAAAAATTGCAAAAAGCATGAGAATGATAAATATATATGCACACTGAAGCACATGACTACCAGATGGGCCACCAAGCAGATTTAAGGAAGGAATTTCAACATTGGCATTGTGTCACTATTGAACAGCTCCCAATAATGGCATCTCTTCACAATCTACTCACCCTGGACAATTAATTCCACCTCTTTTTTGTCTCTCCCAATCAGATTAACTCCTTCACATACATAAGTTCCAGAATCTTCCATCCTCATAGCAATTAAGGTGAGGGTTGCATTCCCTGAGAGCAGCTGTGGATTTCCATTATCTGACTTCTTACTCCAGAAAATTTCAGGAGCTGGATGACCCTCACTGGAGCATGCCATTGTCACAGCATCACCCTCCTCAAGCCTTGTGGAGGGATGGACGGAGATAGCTGTGTTCTTGGGGGAGGCTGAAAAGATAGAACATAGTACGAGCCATCGTTAAGCATTACCTCCATCCAGTGTGGGTGGCTTATTCCTCTTGAAGACTCTATTTACACAAATTTGCCTATAAACTACTCTGTCAAGTTGAAGTCAAGAATCACTGAGTCGTTTAAAAAAATAGCCAGACTAATTTGTAACCAGTAAATTATAGTTTTTCAATATTTGATGGTTTCAGAGAGCCACAGATATGTAGAAATTAAGAAAGGCCCATAAAGTTTTTGTGGTTCTGCCTTTTGCCTCAGAACTGGAATCCTGTGTAGGAAACTTCGCCAAAAGCACATCCAGGTCAGCCTCAGCACTTCTGAGGGAGACAACCTACCAGGACTATCAAATTGGCTTTTAAATATCATTAATTATTGAAAAATTATCTTACAGAGCTGAAATTTTCCTGGAAGTAGCTAGCATTTGTGGTCATGGTCCAGCACTCTGCTTTTGCAGATGAATGACATTATTCCTTCTTCTGCAACTGCCTTTCAATGACTTAACTATACCCCCCTTTCAAAATGCTGTATTCCATGAAAAGAGATATCTTCTTTCTTGACTGTTTTCTCATAAATCTGTTAAAAACCTCTTCCATTTCATTATGCTTTGGGTAAACACAGTGTACTTGATACCAGCTCTTTTAAAAATAGGGCTCAGAGTGAAGCATAACACTGCAGCTCTAGCAGGGTACAGTGAGTTCCATTAGACACGATTCTGATGTAAGAAGAAAGCTTCGCATCTGCCAGCAGTCCCCAGAAGCTAGAAGACAAACTCCAACACCGTCCCACCTATTACATGTGTGTACATGCATGCACACACAACGGGTCTCAGACACACACAGAGTGAGAATAAGAAATGTCAATTTTAAAAATCTGTGAGGCCAGTGTTTTAGGCTTAATGTAAACTTTGTAAAACATTTTATCCTTTGAGCCCATTTTCCTACTCTTCAAGCAGACAGTATGATGATGACTCCTCGATAGACACGAAAGTAGAGGAAATAAAGAGCCTTAAGGTCACTCAGCTAACAGGGAGACATGACACTCAAGAACTCTAAACCCACATCCAGTATCGTGTTCTTTTAATAATGCCACTTGTAATATCATATTCTGCATAAATAATGCAGTAAAACTACACTTTTCCTGTTGATCTACTTGACACATTTATTGTAACAATAAATAAAATAATACATATCCACAATGAAATTTCCATAGACCAGAGCTCACCATGCAAGTACTTACTGTAGACGTGCAGTTCTTTGACAGTCTCCCTTTCTTTGGGCACAGAATCAGTTTGCTCAATGTGTAATTTAGCTCTGCAAACAAGAACTTTTCCAATATCCTCAATGACAGGAGTAAAGGTTACTTCTAAACTCTTGGTTTCCAGAGACTTCTTCTCCATCTCTTCTAGAAACTCCTGAGTCTTCATGAGTTGGTCACCTTTGAATATATCCATCTCCAGTCTGTCAAATGGGTAAACATCAGGAGCCAAACACTTGACCATGACCGGCTTCCCGGCCTCTGGTGGGCCACTCAGCTGAATCTCTGGATCCTTAGGGAATGCTGCGAAGCCAAACAAATGCACAACTAGGCTTTTGGCTCCTGTTGATAACATCTCTGACTGTTTGAACACAACACAAGTCAAAACAGATATTTTTGTAAATGCTAGGCTTAATTCGGCACAACTAATTGTTTAAGTAGCTGTTTGTCATGGTTTGTAGTGGACCCAGGAAGCAAGAATTAGAATTAACCATGCATCGGAGGCCATTTCAGTTTGAATCCTGTAACTGTTAAAGAGGTGTGTTGTTAAAGAAAAGCCTACTATCTATTGAAACTCATCTACAGATGTAACATAAAGAAGTTTGGTCTCTTTTTACTGTATCCCTGGGTGAGAGAGACCACATGTCACAGATAAGGAAATGTGGATGTAGTGTGATTGCATTAGAACCAGCCTTGGTTATGCAGCCAGTACATGGTGAAGCTAGGAGCAAAGCCCATGTGTTCTGACACTATGCATTACAAGTCCAGTGACACATTACAACCTGGTCTCCTATCTTAGGGCAGACACAACTCTACATTCCAGATAAGACATCCCATGCCCAGAGTTACAACGTAAGATTGCCTAGGAATGAGGAGCATGGCTTTAAAGGGCTGGCTTCTGAAAATGAGACCTCTGGCAAGAATGCAGCCACCAGAAACACGTTCCTATGCAAGCTCTCCATTCTGTATTTATTCCCCTGAAAGCCTGAGTCAGTGTTCTGAACCCCCCAGGACAACAGAGCACATCGCATTGCTTCCCTGTCTGCAAGGTTTATCCTTCTTACTACAGCTGTCATGATGGTGTCCCAGATCCACAGAATAGTACAATCAACTGTGGAATGGAGAGTGAACTGTTAAAAAACAATGAGAAACAGGCACTCTTACATCTTTCATGGGGAGAGAAAAAAAAAAAAGCAAGCGACATAATGAAATCCAGAAGAATCCTCACTTCTCTTTTATAAGTCTCCAAATGTATAGTAATTGTGGGCTAAAGGTGAAGTCACTGGAAATGCTTTATTATCTAAAACCACAGTATTTTAAATTTCCACTCCAATTATTTATGTCTGTCACAGTCTTCAGGAAATGTGCCTAGAATCCACACAGTTTTACGATGGGTAATATAAGAACTTGCTACTCTTTCTTGGTATTTATATAACAGGACCTTCCAAGGAGCTCAGGAGGCTGCCTAGACATAAACTATGCATGCACAGCCGGCGTAATTGAAAGCAGCCGGCCAGGCTCAGCTGCTTGGGAAGCCTAACTACACAACGGGCTTGCTGAAATTTCAATTAAGGTTAATCAGCAACGTCAGACTTGAGCACAGTAGGAAGAAACTGAGGAGGTTAGAAGATGAATCAAATGAGGTGTTATGAGGAAACGCTTCACCCGAGGACAAATGTTTTGAAAGTGATACCATCAGTAACAGAAGACAAATGATTTTTTGTAGGGCTCATTTACCCCCCACTCTCCTTGGTGGTTCTATTTGCTGAGTTGAGGATGCAGGTAGGGTGCATTTTGGGTAGGCTGGTGTAATATGGGTACCTGTTCCTATTCCTAAGATAAATATAATTTATTAGACAAAAACCCTTTTGAGGTATAAAAACAAGTCTTTATGGTAGCAGCAACAACAAAAACTCTTGAAGTTATCAGTGGCAAATGAGTGAAATGTCAGTAGTTGTTTTGATTATGTCTACAGAGAAGGCTTGTCTATTTACAGAGCTCCTTAATCTGTAAGCAGACCCAAGTTGCACAAGAATAAGTGAATGGAAAATCCCAGAAATGGAGAACTCATCATTCCTTTAGATGTATGAATAAGTGAACATGCAGAAATACAACCAGATGGAAGATTAGAGAGAGAGAGAAAACTAACAGAGCCTTTGAGATGTTCACATTGCAGCAAAGAACTAGAGCCAAGAAAGTGTGAGTCCTGTACATGAGCACCAGTGTGTGTGTGTGTGTGTGTGTGTGTGTGTGTGTGTGTGTGTGCGCGTGTGCGCGCGCGTGCCACATAAGGACACAGAGGTTAAATTTTGGGTTCTGAGCTAGCTTCTCTTGTCTCTGGCTTTATTGAAATGTGTTTTCTAGCTAAGAATCGAGATACTCTGAAAAAGTCTCTATTAAATAATATTAAGAGTTTTTTTTTTTCCAAGAAAATCGAGAGAAAACAAAAACCTTTTTCTGACACTTACAGTAGATGTCCACCTGGATTCCTCTTTCCAGTTTCTCAGAACCACATGTTGCTGTGCACAGGTAAGAGTGTTCATTCTCAAAGCTGACAGGATCCATGGTTAGGATGGACTTGGTTTCCTCGATCCTCACCTTCCCATTTAGTGGACTGTCTATCTGGGTTCTCCAAGAGAAAGATGGGGACTGACAGCCTGTGGTGCTGCAAGTCAGGGACAAGGAGTCCCCAATCTGAGCAATTGTTCTGTATTCAGGGGAGGTCTCAATTTTAAAAGCTTGAGCTGAAAAAGCAAGAGAGAGGAAAAAGCAAGTTTTACCCTGGTCTGTCTCATGCTGTGTCCTTTCACTCCTGCGCAGCAATACAGTGTCTGAAACACAGCCCGGGCAATCTACTTTTTAAACTGTTTCAGACCGATAGCAAGACAACCCCAAAGGCCCGATGCTGCTTTTGGGGAAAGTGCTGGAATCATCACCATGAAGAAGAAGGCTCCGTTCTGACTTTGAAACCCATTGCGCAAAGCTCTTTTGTTATTTTCTAAGTTTGACTTCATCGCTAAGTACAGGAAACTGAAGAGATAGACTTACCACCGATATAATCCAAATTACTCATTTGACATTGGAAAAGGGTATCAAAACCCATCCGTCTGCAGCTCTCTGACAATAGTGGCTTTTATAGCAAAACTCTATAGCACACCAAAAGCTGCGGACATGTGAAACAGGTCAGAAACTTACAGGCTGCGAACAGTATCCAAAATACCGTTGAGGCTCCAAAGATCTTGACCATCTTCTCAGGCGTTTCAAGTCGCTGCTTACTGAAGAAATAGAGGAGAAGCTTCAAAGCCTTCTTTGTGCCCCACGTGAAAGTGTCTGGGAAAAGTGTTCAGCTCTCAAAGCCAGCCAGGCTGGTGAAATAGAAAGTCTGCTCTCTTTATAAAGGGTCTGCTGGAGAGGCGGAGGGAAATCCCTTCAAGGGGAAACCCAGGGCAGAGCCAGGGAAAAAGTTTAACTGACAGGCAGCCAAGTCCCCAAGTTAACCCCTTCAGCTGCTCTCAGGGCTGAAGTCCTGGGAAACAGGACACTTCCAAGTCCTTAAATCTCAACCTTTTCCTGACCTTCAACTCCGAAAGAGGGCTATCTTTCCTGAGAAGATATGAGGAAAAAGATCATTGCAAAACAAAACTGTCCACCACAGCGTGGTGTGTGTGTGTGTGTGTGTGTGTGTGTGTGTGTGTGTGTGTGTGTGTGTGTGTTAGAGAGAACTGAAGTAAATAACCACTCATTTTTCTTCATTAATGAATGTATTTGCAATTTAAAAAATAAAAGTTGTTCTCTTTCAGAAAAGAGGAAAACAATCCCTTATTTTTCACTATGCACTCACTATTATCAGTCATTCTTTTAGAATAGGAGATGGTACAACTTCATTGTATGCTTTTTAATTCATAAATGTATCTTTGGAAAAAATTCAGCTCTTTGAAATAATTTTCTGAAGTAGAAGATGAAGGCATGTGGATGCACAAGTAAGGAACTTGTGTTTTTCTTTTGTTTGAGGGGATCCCAGGCCTTTGCCCCCTTGCAGTCTTGAATGCAAAAGGATGCTATCTGGCCAACAAAGGTTTGTAGTGAACTTCTTTAGCTGCGTTGTTTAGCCACAAGTCTGGTTTGAACATGTAAACAGATTTGCCTTTTCTTGCAGGAGATGAAATGACAACCAAGTTTTATTATTTTTCTCCTCCTGGTGAAATTGCTTTCTGAAAGACTCAGTTAGCTGTTTCATTGAGTCTGACACACACACATAGCCCATGTCCTTGCAAAATGCTTGCCCATCAAAAAGAAACCGGAATAGTCACTTCCTCGTATTATACATGTGCGGGTCCACCTCCCACATCGCATCATCAGTTCCTTTCATGGCTGGGACTCATTCTCATTCAAAGTTGTTTCTACTCCTTAAACACATAACGCACAGTTTTGCAAAGAGTGACTATAAAGCCTGCAGCAGTAACTGTTAAAAATCTAGAAAAAAAAAAAAAAAAACCCTTTTAAACTACTGGGCATAGTACATAAGGGCTACAGGAGAAAACAAATTAAGTCTATAAGAAAATTGCAAGTTCCCAGACATTTAGGCACATGTAAAATAAACAGTACCATGTCATATGACAAAGGCCGTAAATGAGACCTGAAACCTCCCACTGCTCTGACCTGGCAAGAGAGACTCTGAGCTTCCTCCTAGGAATGCATGTGGCTCCCACTAACAGCAAGTAGGAAAAGGTAGTAGAAGAATGCATTCTAGGGCCGTGATGACATATCCGGGGATTAACACAATTAGGTGCCAGACAATCTAGAGGGCCTCAGCAATGCCCACGTCATGAGAGAGGACTAGCGGCCACTCACTGTTGCCGCTCACCTTTGGGATAGATCAAAGGCACGCAAGAAACTTAAATCCACTAAGAAAGTAACATTTATATAATTCCTGATTGTGTCATGGTTCTTCTTGATGTAGGTAGTTTATTGTATATATGTGCAATAATATAAACGTATATGCAAAAATTAAAAAATGTTTAAAAGCAAAAAAAAAAAAAAAAGAAATTTAAATCCATTTCTTTGACACACAAAAATAAATAACTACTGGGATTACTCAAACCCATGTAATTTTCTATCAGTTCTCACCCAAGTGCATGGAAGAATAACTCCTTTTGGGAGAAGAGAATAGTAAATACAACAGAGGGAGGGAAAAAATAAAGAACAATTTGGTAGATTCCATAATGTAAAATTCTTCCTCACTTCAGTGTCACTATTCTAACACATAGCTACAGAAGGTGCCTGTGGCTAGGCAAATATTTTACAGTAGCTTTATTAGAGGACCTAGATCATGAAGGTTGAAGATGGATCAATTGCATTTGAAGCAAATAATGAGGACCAAGCTTAAGTCGGTCCTAATTCTGCAATCTTGATGTGGTGAGTCTTCGTGATGCTACCATGGCTGTCCCTTCACCAAATAGCATGTCTGTGTTCCAGGCATAAAAGTTGAAAGTAAAGTGCAAGAATTCAAAGCCAGTGGTGCCTGCCTTCTGTGAATCCACATGTAGAACTCCATTTGGCCTTTGTTGGAGCTCAGTCGGAAAATTAGTGAAGTCCCTGAGCTTGCAAACACCCCGATTCCCATAATTTAGTAGCTTCCTTCAGAGGGTCCAAGTGAATTCTTTTGATGAGAGCTCCATACACCTCCTTCAATCATGTAGTCTGATCCCAAATAAATTCCCTTTCTCACAGGGAGGATTTGAGAAAATATTCAGGTCTTTGCCCATTCTAAATGATTGTAAAATACGTGTTTACATTAGCGAGAGGAGGGCTTGGAGGAGGCATGTCCTGAGCTTGCAGTAGACAAGGATGAGTAAACTCATAAAAATGAACAAGTAAGGTGGAGGGGAAGAAAACCATTGTAAACCTAGGGTGTTGTATCCACTTACAAATGACTCGTTCAAGTAGGGGGTCAGAGTTTAGCATGTAAAAGAAGTAAGAAATTATATATATATTTGACACTTGACTACATTCTAAGTGTGCTTACCTAAGGTATAATGCCTTTGGAAATTTCTCCTTAAAAATAGGATGACTTTCAAATGATAGATTAAAAGTTCCAATCTTTCTTAAATGGCACTTAAGGTTTCTTTTGGGGGATCTAATGGCTTTTTAAGAGCTGCAGCTCAGCATCAAATGCTGAAAACATTTTATCATTTTTAGGATACGTGAAGAAAAAGGAAGTAGTCAGAAAAGAGGAGGTCAGGGCTCCTATCTCTGTTCTGTAAATGAAAGAGCTATGGGAGGTAAGGTTCCTCACTCCTGTGCTCGAAATTTTCTCATCTGCAAAGCCAAGTGGGGCACGGCTTGTGTTCTCCTAGTTGTTTCCTTTTATCATGGTGAGGTCTAGACCAATAGTAAGCAATCAAAACGCTGCACTCACATCACACAAATGTCTTTTGCTCAGGACTTACAACTACACACACGGTGACAGAGGCCCTCTTGGAAGTTGTGTGTCCTTTGTAGAAAATTTTTCCATAAAAGTCCTAGTTCAGAACTGCTCAGCTGTAGAGTGTCTGTCTGCGTTGCATTCACAAGGTCCTCGATTCAATTCCCAGCCGGGGAGAGAAAGAGAGAGAGAGAGAGAGAGAGAGGCAGCAGGCAGAAAGTCAGACAGACAAAGAGAGAAACAGAGATAGACAAACATCAATTTGTATCTTTTTTCTTTTAATATTGTTTATTTTTTACATCTACATTTATATTATTACACATATATAAAATAAACTACATACTGCAAGAAGAACCATGAAACAATCAGGAATTATATAAATGTTACATTCATAGTGTTTTGGCTATTTTTATTTGGCAACCTTGAAGAAAGCCTCTTTCTTACATTGGTGAGTCTAAAATTCTGAATATAAATCAATATGTATCATATCTCATATCTATTAACTTAAAATATCTATCTAGACCTAAAAATATCTTAACCCCTAAACACCCAAGCTTAATTGTAAAACTAAACTATCTGGTATTCAATCCCATCAGAGATTTGAGAAGGAATAAAATAAATTAACTGAGAAAACAGGAAGTGCAGGTTAGCAGCTTCCAAAGTGAAAAAAAAAAATGACAGAAACAGTTTGCTGCCTGAACAGTCACCCAAAGCTCTCTATAATGTTGGAGCATCATCTTCAGCCTTCTGGCCCAGTATGTCTGACAGACATAGTTGTGAGGCAGGAACTACTGAGGACTTGCATACCCTGTCTTGGCAGAGTTTGGCCATCGACTTTGCCCATTTTTAGGCAGAATTCTGTCGGTAGCCAAAATGAGAACATTTTGCCCAGTGGCTGGTTTGCCACATTTGAAGCCATCTCCATAGGAAGGTTTATCATCTTCTTTGATGTAGGCTGGGTGCTGCCAAGACTTAACCTGTCTTATTGCCAAAGAATCCTTAAAACAATAAAAACATCTTTAAATAGAATATTTTTAGGTTTCTGAGGTTTTTGAAGACCTTATCTGACTATTTTACCTTATCTATAGAATCATGTCTATCTGTTATACTTAGGATATATATTCTTGTGATAAAAATAGACTAGTAGCTGACATGACCATGATTTGATCAACTAACAATTAACTTGTATAACTTACTTATCCTAAACAGCCTGACATAGCACTTTCAAAGTATTGGAAGTAAGCCTTGTATTATAATTGAGTTGTATAGATACAATACCTCGTATCAGAGTAGAAATATTTATATATAATGTGTGAAGAATAATCTTAAATTTGAATCTATACCAATGTATCAAAATTAAGCTTATTTTTTGCATCAATATACAAGATTCTACACCAATGAACTAAAAATAACCTTTTGAGTAACGATTAAGGCCACACTTTTTGTGCTTTAGACAGACTTTTAGCCATTGGCAGCAGGCTCTTGGCTTTACTCTGCCTATATCAGTGTTTCTATTTGAACTCCTCAATATGTCTGTCTATTCTCTCCTCTATAGATACAAAATGAATATTTACTAAGTCAACTATTCTGTAACACCTAATGGACCAGGTACTCAAGAGTAAAGCAGGGCAGACTCCTCCCCTCTCCTATTTCTCTTGGAGTTTTATTCTAGTGGATGAAACAAAGAAAGGAAAGAGCAAATGTACCAGCAATAGGACACTGAGGCAGGAGGATGTCAACATAAGCACCAGTAGAAATAATGCTAGACTCACAGGATAGTGAGTTGGTAATTTTCTTTCACAAGCTATTGTTTTAGTCTGTTTTAAAAGGTAAGGTTGTAAACTGGCTATGGTTTTCACCTTTTTTTTTTTTTTTTTGAGGCAAGGGCGCACAACTTATCTCAGATTGGCCTTGAACGTGTGATCTTCTGATGCAACCTCAAAACTTTTTTTTTAATTTATTCTTGTTACATCTCAATGGTTATCCCATCCCTTGTATCCTCCCATTCTTTCCTCCCTCCCATTTTCCCCTTATTCCCCTCCCGTATGACCTTTAATACAAACACTGAGGAGACAGGAGCAAGCTCAAGGTCAACCTAGGTTACATAGCAAGGTTCTGCCTCAAAATACTCATGGGGGGATTAGTGGCTGACTTGACAGAAGTATGGTAAGTACCATGCATCAGAGACCGTTGACTTCGGTCTAGTGGGTTTAGCTGCAGCTGTACAGGCTCAGCATGGGCACAGGTTGGGTGCATTAACCAATGGCTAAGAGTTTGCCAAATAAAAACAGTATGGAAATAAAAAGCAAAGGAGATTAAGTCTGAAATGCGGTGTTCAGGTAAAGTAGGCAAGCATAAAGAATGTCTCAGCAGCCTGGACCACTCAGCGTGGCTCTGCACACACCCATTTCTGAGCAATGCACCTAGAAGCCTGTTAGAAGCGTAGGACCCCACCTGTGTGGTGTTGCACGTAGAGCTTTCTTTAATGATGAAAATAACTCACTCCTTTTAGCAACTCTTTGGTACCTGCCTGTTTTTATTCAAACAAATCCTGAAATACAATCCCAAGTTATTAGACAACGGGCATACTTAGCTAGACTGTTTGGGGGTGCATGTGCAGTGAGACAAACAATGTCTTCAAAGTGAACTTTTACAAAGAATTCCCTATTTTCCATCTTATGCCTAGGAACTACTGGTCATGCATATGATTAAAACCAGATGCTATGGGAACAGGCATGTGGCATGCAAAAGGTTATAAAAATACAAGCCTGTCAGCCAAAATAGAAACCCCCCCTAAAGTAGGTCCCTAGTAAGCAATTCCTCTTTCTCTTGAATCCATTAAAAGGAGGCACCAAACAATAATCAAGGCCCTGTAGTGAAGTGCTCCTGGGGCCTCCTGTCAATCTTGATAGCATATTCCCTTCTAATCTGAACTATCCCTTTGCTTTGACTAAAGTCGTTCCCTGAGACTTTGCAATCTGTGCAATAAATAACACAAGTACAATAAAAAAATGGAGTCAAAGACCTGTGAACTTGGGATCATAATACAGTAAGTGAATTGGGTCAGAGAATTGGGTCAAGATTTTAGTTAGGGATATTATGGGTAATGACAAATACTAGAATATTGGAGAGAATGACTAAGGCTTCTCTGAGAATAGAAAGATGAAGAAGCAGTTTTGTAAAAGTAGGACCATCAGGGATTTTACAGATGAGTGACCTCAGTTGCAAAGTGTACAAAGAAAGTGTTGAGAGACCCACGATTGGATCAGAATTAGGAATGCACGGACACAAAAGTTCAGGTCTGCCAAAGAGCATGTAAGAAAAGTTTCCCTGATGGCGTTAGAAGAATGTGTGAGGAGACACCTTGGCTTTGTCGTTTTCTAGGTCTACAGCACTTTCCAAAGGGATGACAGGCAGGAAGAGATGCTGTTTCCAAAGTCCACTGGTCTTTGAAAGAACTGAATAGACAAGTACACTCTCAGCTAGAACACCAGGAATTCTGGTTTTCCTTAGTTTATAGCAGAACTATTCATATTTTCTAAGCCAAAAAAATAGACATATAAGTATAAATAAATGCTAAACATGCCACATCCTCTTGAGAAAATATACTCCAATTAGCCTTTCCATCCTATCTAATTTAAACATACAGTGCACACAGACCAATCAAACTGTAGAAAAGCATTCGAGACTATCTCACATTCGTAGCATGCTTCCTAATAAACGTAATTTTAAGGCCCTTTATATGAATCTTCTAATGAGCCTTTATTCTAGGAAGTATGAAAGATGCCTTCCCCCCCCCCAACCCCCATTAGAAGGGTCAGTGAAGCTAACTGACTTGCTCAGGCAAGAGGAATGCCAGCCCAAGAAGTTAAGGTTTCTGAGTCTCCACTGACTGTTTCTACTGCATCTACTTTCAAAACAACTTCAGCTCAGCCCAACCCCAGACCATCTTTGGTCTTCCTGTACCAAAGAAAGTCCGGGAAATCCTCCTAGATAACTTAAGGACCACCCATTCTCAGGCTGCGTTACCATCCGATGTAAACTATTTTTATCATATTTTCCTTCCAGTTCACAAAACTAGCTTTCCATTTCCAAATCACGGTTAGAATCAAGTATCCTGTTGGGCAAGTGTTATCTGCAGAGGAGTAACACAGTGAAGTCAGGCAACAGAAGTTGAAAATTCCCTGCTTTCCATCTCGGTGTATTTTTGTTGGCTCGGAATCGCTGTGTGGAAATTCCAAGACTCCCATATCAAATATTGTACAAGCTCGATTGTCATTTGCCACATTATAGCTAAAAGAAGGCTTAAGAAGAATATCCTGTTTTTGATACCTTTGTGCCAGGATAGGCAGGGCAAATACCAAGTGATTAAGACATTTCAAAGAGAAATTGTAACCAAAATGTTACATTGTCCTTTTGGAGACTCAAAGCATCTAAAATTTCCCTTGTTGGGTTTTCGAGAGCCTAAAAAGACAATAAATAAAAAGTGAATGGGTAGACTATTTAATATAAAAATGAAAGTAATTTATTCTAGCAGACTTACCCATTTAAAGAACTCTGAAATCTACAAGTCAGGGGGCCCTGCCATCTTCACCATCTGAGGCTGAGGCCCTCACACGCCACCCAGAACTTTACATCTTCCAAATCTCTCACAAGTCTTCAAGAAAAAAAAAAAGTCTAGAATTTTTTTTCTTCATCTCAGAGCTAATTATTTCAGGAAATGACTGTAGCACAGAGTCCCTCGCCCCAGCCCTATTCTCTAGATTAGCAAGCTAGACATAATTTAGAAGTAATTGTGCGGCATAGCTTATTTCAACGCAGCGGATCTAGAAAGCTTATTGTGAAGGTCAGCTGAATGACCATGTCCCCTGGATGGGGAGACCTGGTGGCACTCAGAGGAAGGATAGCAGGTTACTAAGAAGAGACTTGATACCCTATGAGCATATACAGGGGGAGGTAATCCCCCTCAGGAACAGTCATAGGGGAGGGGAGTAAGGGGAAAATGGGAGGGAGGGAAGAATGGGAGGATACAAGGGATGGGATAGCCATTGAGATGTAACAAGAATAAATTAATAAAAAAATTTTTTTAAAGTCCAAGGTGACAAATGAGGAGATGTGGGAGAAGGCCCCCAAATCCTCTACCAAGGTGGTCAGGAGGGAGTGCTTGTATCAGTGATTTATTATTAACAAGACAGTGCTGCTGTTTGGAAATGATGCCTTCTTAAGAAACAAATTAGATTAGATTCCAAATAATTGCCATGGGAACATCATCGTCATCCTTGCTTGCACTCTAAGTGCGTTCTTGACTGGAAGGAAAGAGGTGGGGTTAGAGCCAGCTCTGCAAATTACTGATAACCTCCAGTCTATCTTATCTAGGACACAGAGAGGGAGCTAGGAGATGGGTGTACTGCTAATTACTGTGGCTAGGGCAGCTACGGGGCGGGGGGCGGGCAGGAATCTGTGCAGGGACAGTTGTGTTATGTCTCCATAAAACACATATGTGCTTCACCCCAGACTGGTATGTAAATATGGAAGTCATTCATCCTACAAATTGTGGTGACCCTTTCTGATGCTCCTACCACATGCAATGGCAGCCTGAGCCAGACAGTCATTCCACTTAGCTCCACGATACTGGGACAGCTGCCATAAGGGTTACATGTCAAATTAAAGTGACATTGAGTTGTTCCTTATGTGTCATCAGAGACAAAAAACAAAAACACAAACACACACACACACACACACACACACACACACACACACACGATCATTTTGATAAGATGTAAAAATAACCCTGTAAGAAAATAGAAACACAAAAAGAATAAAACAGTTACTGACAAGTGTGGGACATAGACTTTGGTTTGTTTTATGAAGTGATGTCTTGCGAGAACAACCCATCCTCCTCCCATCCTCTCTCTCTGTGGCACTCAATAAATCTGCCATTTCTCCATTCCTTTTCCCTGGGAAATACAGCCATTTTGAGGATGTGAGCAGCAAGGAGGGTGTTTTATTGTTCTCCAGTGTCACATGGTTGGGAGAAACAAGGCTTAGTTGTCCCATTTCCATTATAACCAACCTCAGGCAAGCTGTTCTGCTTACACTCGGGCTTTCTTAATAATATCCATTTGATGTCTCAGGGTTGCATAAACTAATACATATGAAGTCAGCGGTGTACTGCAGTGTGAGCAGGAAGCATCCAACAGTAATATCATCTATTGGAGAGAAAGAGACTCTAGTCCATATCTGAACCCTTCAGCAACTGCATTTTTCTGTGAATCTATTAAAGCCTGGCCAAAAGAAACATATCTTTTGTATTATTTTAGGCCAGTTTGTAAACTGGACTTTCTACCAGGGGCATATAACCTTTTGACCTTGCGGCATGATGCTGTGGACCACATAATGCTGTCCTGGGATATGTGGTCTGGTTGAGTCATGGTGAGAAAAATGGTGGAGAAACTTACTGTGTGTAAGCTCGCCCTGGTGTCCACTTCATGTGTTGCTCTTTCTCTCTCCTGTGAGGTGACTGTTACCCAAAAACAGAACCTTCTGGAAGACGGACAGAAGTCTCTACATTGTCTCAGCCTGCCCATTACATGATTTGACCTGGCGACACAGTGGACCTTGATGGTGAGAAAATGGTGTTCTCAAAGTTGGGGGGTGGCATTCTAAGTGTGGTGCTTAATGTCACCTGAGAATGTGTTATAAGTGCAAATTCTCAGACATCACCCCAGATACACTGGAACAATTCTGGAAAGTTGTCTAGGAATCTTCGGGTTCTGGTGTCATTATAAAAGTATAAAAGAAATTTCTTTCAGAACTCTTTCCCCCACCCCAACCCCAAAAGGTCTCCTTTTTTTCCTACAGAAAGGAAATAGAAACATAGCACCATGGTCTGCCCTGCTTCTTTGAACTCAGCCTCCATGTATATTATCAGTTCTGCTCAACAGATGAATCACAGGAAGATGTTTCACACTAAAATAGTATTTATGTCCTTGATCCAACCTGAGTGGAATTGCTGGCAATAAGGTCAGAATATTTTTATTTATGTTTTTGGTTTGCTTTGTTTTGTTTTGTTTTGCTATTTTGCCTTCAGTGTGATGGTACAGTTAATATCATCATCACATTTCACAGGTACAGAGGAAATGTCAGACCTCAGACAGGATGCTCACAGTCATGACGAAAAGAATTGAGAGCTTGGTATAAACTTTTCATGAACTTGGTATGAAGGAACGAATGGGGTATGAACAGTGCTCTTCGCTGTTCTTTGTATGACATCACAAGCTTCCACAAAATTGTTCTACCCCAAATGGGAAAGGATTGAAGTAGCAGCTTTAAAATATATCTCTACCAATGATCATCCTGAGTGAGGTAACCCAGACTAAGAAAGACATGCATTGTATATACTCACTTATAAGTGGATGTTAGCCCAACATAAATGTCCTTTGAGAGTCTCCACTCAGCAGGGGATCATGACAGATGCTGGGACTCCCTGCTGGACTCTGCTGGAGCACTGATATTGGTATGGAAGAGTGGGGGCATTGAAGGACCCAGAGGGTTCAGGAGTCCCACAAGGAGATCATCAAGGCTGGTGGCCCTGGTACTAGGAGGGCCTACACAAACTGCTGTACCAACCAAGGACAATGTCTACAGTAAACCTAGATGTCTTGTTCAGATCTAGTCAATGGACAGCTCACTCTCCACAGTTGTAGGGAGAGCAGGGGCTACCTCAGACATGAGCCCTAAAGCCCACAATCTGAACACTTCCTCTTGGTGGGGAGGCCCAGTGGCATACAGAGGAAGGGGAAGCAGGCTATTGGGATGAGCACTGATAGGCTGTAGTCATATGGTAGGGGAGAAGATCATCGTCTGTCAGAGGTCTAGGGGAGGGGAATAGGGCAAAAGAGGGTGGGATGGAATAGGAAGATATAAGTGAGGGCATAACAATCTGGATGTAATCTGAATAAATTATAATAATAAAATCTGTGTGTGTGTGTGTGTGTGTCTGTGTGTGTCTGTGTGTGCTTTCAGTTACGAAAGTGTGGAAGTTTCCATGTCACTGTGTATCTATGAGGTCAAGAGACAACCTTGGGTAATAGTCTTCATTTTCCAACTTGTTTTAGAGAGTGGCTCCTTGCTGCTCACTAATCCGTACACAAAGTTAGCTTGTCATCAGACTCCTTAAGGAGTTTCTGTCTCTGCCTCACTGGGATTCCAGATGCACACTACTGCATCTGGCTACTGCATCTGGCTTTACATGTGTTCTGGGGACTCAACTTCAGGCCTTCACCTTGCATTGCAAATGCTTACCTACTGAGTCATCTCCCTAGCTCCGGAGTCGTCGTCTTCTTCTTCTTCTTCTTCTTCTTCTTCTTCTTCTTCTTCTTCTTCTTCTTCTTCTTCTTCTTCTTCTTCTTTTCATCTATTAAATCTTTATCAAGGACAAAAGTAAAAAACAAGACCAGACCAGACAAGAGCAGAATAGACTTTCTCTCTCTCTCTCTCTCTCTCTCTCTCTCTCTCTCTCTCTCTCTCTCTCTCTCTCTCACACACACACACACACACACACACACACACACACACACACACACACACCATCAGATCACATGTTATGATCTAGAACAAGGTAGAGATTAGATTAAACAATTTGCTCACCTCTTACAGAGCAGCATCCATACATATCTGATGCATTATATCACCCGACTTCTCAGCAGAGACCATAAAAGCCAGAAGGGCCTGCACAGAGATCCTGCAAACCCTAAGAGACCACAGATGCCCGGCCAGACTACTTTACCCAGCAAAACTATCAATAACCATTGACAGAGAAAACAAAATATTTCATGACAAAAACAAATTCAAACAGTACCTATCCACAAATCCAGTTTTACAGAAGATAATAGAAGAAAAACTCTATGCCAAAGGGACAAGCTACAACTTAGGAGTCTGCTTCTTGTGATACATTTCCTGCAGGCTGCCATTCCTTCCTCTGTGAGTGAGGCCAATGCTGTGGGCATACAAGCTTCTTGTTGAATGATAATGCTTGTTGCCTCCTGTTACTATATTTTGGTGTACTAGAAATAGTACTTCTGCCTTAAAATTAAAGATTGGCAAGTGTCTGTAACTTACTGGCACAACCTTCAAGGTAAATTTCTGAGCTGAGGAGCTCTGGATCTCCACTAAGGCAAGGGCAATACAATTTTTAACTGCTAGCCCTTTTATGTCAGACGTACCAAAGGGTTGCCAAAAAAAAAAAAAAAAAAAAAAAAAAAAAACCTTGGGCTTGGACAAAGGAGACAGGTTTCTAATTTTCTAGGAAAAAAAGCAAAGTTGAGACACTTTATGATAAATAGGGTAAAAGTGGGAGGGAGGGAGAAACAGGAGGATACAAGTGATGGGATAACAATTGAGTTGTAATCTGAATAAATTAATAAAATTAAAAATAAGAAAGCTACTAAAAAAAGATACTTTATGATAGATATCAACAATAGTTTATGAATGCTCCCTCAGAGCTGGAGCAGCCAGTTTTCAAATTCATATATTCATTCCATCAGCACTGCACTGTCTTTTTCTTTCTTTCTTTCTTTCTTTCTTTCTTTCTTTCTTTCTCTTAATGCTATGGATAAGGTCTTTTCATCGTCTGATACTGTCCCACGGCAACCCCAGTGGCCACACTGCAATGCCTCCCTTATCTACATGAAGTTCTCAGTCCTTGAGAAAGCAAGATAGGGTCATTCTTGACATTCTTACACCAACATGTCTGTCTTTTACAAGGACTTCAGTTTTGATAAGGAATCAAAACTCTGTTTGCAAGGGTGAATGCACCCTAGTTTTAGTCATGATAGAAACTTACATTGCCAAGAGAAGTGATTAATCTCATCTTAGAAAGAGAGTAGACAGTTTTCTGTAGGACCATGGGATGTAGGTATTTGTATTGGAGATTGGAAGGCTTAACACTGTAAGCTCTTATCTAAGAGGTATGGTCACCTCAGCCCCTCTCCAGAGAGTTTCAAAGAGCCACTTCTAAGCTACCTCATTCCATGACTTTCAGAACAATGCCTATCATGACACTTCAGACCCTTTAGACAACGGTGGTATCAGAGGTTGCTTGATCAAACATCTTTACAGAGCTCAGAAAACAAGTATTGGGAAACATGCATACAATAAAATTGAATAGAGTTTCACTAAAATTCTTTTGGGGGGTTTCTCAATTGCTACAATGTTTTCATCTTTTCAAAAGTAGTAAAAATATATTTTTGAGGCAGTTGATTTAAAGCAGAACACTGGGTTGTGGATATCTTTGTGAAGCAAGTAGCCTTTTGTGTCTGGTATAATGATCACTCCCGGAGACTCTGGATGGGCAGGTAGATGCACAGCTGGTGTCCAGTTCAAAAATTATTGTGCCATTAATCCTAGAAGGAAAAGCAAACTATGACGAAGTTTTAGGATTCTGTCTTCCAACTGCCCTCACTTCCTACTCTTCCATTGTTCCTTACTGGCCCCTGTATCAGGACTTCAGCGTCCTTTGAAATGAGGTAACTGGAGAGGATCTGGGCTACATCACTGAGAAAGCACGCAAGTAATATTAACATCTCTTAGGGACGTTGTAGGCAACTGAGTGGATGTGCACGCAGCATCATGGATCTTAAACTTGGACCAACGTCAAAAGATGTGACAATAGAATGAAATACAATGTAAATTAAACACACCTAAAATAATATTTCCTTCGAAAGAACACAAGCACACACAAAAAAGCTACAAATTTCGTTACACTGGACAGACTAGGATGAAAACAAGGGGTGGGAAAATGGGAAATTAAAAACAAAGATTGTAGTAAAGCATTTGTCTCATGAACACAAGAACCTATTTTGGTCCCCAAAACAGGGGGTCGAGGCGGGGCGGGGGGGGGGGGGGGGGGGAGACAGGCATTGAGCCTAAAAGCATTTGTTGTGCAAATGTGATGGCCTAAGTTCAGATCCCCAGAATCCAGGCAAAGAGACAGAACAATGAGTGTCTGCAATGCTAGTGTGACCCTATGGAGAGATGGGAGGCAGGCACAGTAGAATCTCCATGGGCCAGAGGCTGGTTTGTGCAATGATGAAGAAACCCTGTGTCAACATCTTCCACACACATGCTATGCTACCTACACAAGTGACGAGAGGGAGGGAGAGGGGGGGAAGAAGAAGAAGAAAAGAAGAAGGAGGAGGAGGGAAGAAGAGAAGAGAAGAGAAGAGAAGAGAAGAGAAGAGAGAAAGAGAAAAAAAAAGAAAAAGAACTGGCGTGGTAGTATAGGCTTAAGCTTGTAATCCTCACACTGGGGAGGCAAAGACAAGTGGATATGTGGGCTCACTGGCAGTCAGCCTAGTCTATTTGTAGAGCACTTGGAACGTGTGTGCATGCACACACAAATAAATAAATGGAATAAAAATATAAAATCAAACAAAGAAAGGTCTTTCTTTAGCCACTGATGAGTGATGATAATGTGGCATGAGCTGAGAGAACCATTATCTCCATCTTCTGCATCCAACGTCCAGAAGGGAATGAAATATATCACATAAATGATATTTGTTAAGATAATCATTGCCTCCCACTGCAGGCTCTTCATCTCTTTCTTTTATGCCTCATTGATGGATTTTCCTTTCCCTGATCTTTATTCAATGACTGCATGTCTTTCGTTGGAGAAACCGAAATGAATAACTCATTTACATTAAGTTATTTGAATTCCATTGTCTTATTCATTCTAATGCTATTTTTTTATTACCAGAGAGAAATGCTTAAAATAAAGAACTCTCCCCTCGAGGCAGGATCTAAGCATGGCAAGTGGGTGAACTATCTAAGAGCACACAAGCCCACACCATCGGCAGGTCAGACATCAAGGATCCTCCAAAAGCAGTGACTGCTGACTGAAAATTCAGGCAGGATATAACTCGAGGAAGGACTGGAACTGGTGAATGGTGAGTGATTTTGCTCTTATCTCTTTGAACATTGTCTAGAGTTCAGTCTCCAAGTCTAAAAGGTCCTTCTACCATCTTCCCCAGTACACGGATTACCTCTGACTAATTCATTAACTCCTTTGGTATCTGTGAGGCTGGAAATAAGAGAAGAAATGAGGCCAAGCTAGAAGACTCTTATTAATAGCCAGAATTTGGGGTGAAGAAAGGAAACATAAAAGGCTAATGAAGGTCAAATAAGTCTGGCTGATGCAATGTCCAGGGCACTCTCCCACAGAGCCAACATATCTGTCTGACTTCCCTCTCCAAGGAGATTAAGGAGTTACAGCTGGAGGCTCTCTCTTATGTATTAACAAAAGGGCAGGTGTTTGTAGGTGTGCTGCGGAGGAGGCTTCTGACGTTCTTATTCAGTGGATTGTGTTTAACTTGTCACCTTGTCATCTGCCTTTTGTGTTTCTTACCTGCCTCCTGTAACATTTTCACCCTGTTCTACTGACTCCTTTGTTCCAGGAGATACGGAGGGTCATCAAGTCTTCAGAGACACTGGGAAGACACTGTCACTCTGTCAGGAAGATAGTCTTGGCACTTGTCCTCTTCCACCAGGAAACTTCTTTGTGAAGGATTGCAGTCTCTGCTCTTGGATCCAGTAAGGCACCAACAGAATGGAGCACCCAGTCTGCCCAGAGGAAGTTTCTCTACCAAACAGTTTACAAGGAGGACACTGACATACGAGAACTTCACTGCTTTCCACTCTTTGGCTTGCTTACTTGGTTTTGGAATGCTTCTGTAGTCATTGTTTGGCCAGCAGACTTTGTGGCTTCCCAGAAAGATTCAGACTCAGAGTTGTCAGTTAAAAAGAAAATAAACAAGCAGCTTCAAGACGCTATTATTTCTGCTAGACTGCACAAAGTGGCTGTTCTTAATGTTTCATATTATATCAGTTTAAATTCTTTTATGTTAAAATACAATAAAAACCTGAGTGCATATGTATGTATGTATGTGTATATATATATACATGCTTGTGGCTTAGTATTGTCAGAGGAACACAGAAATGCACATGCCCAGCCAGATGCTCTCTCTGTGATGTGAGTCACTCACAGACAGTATTACGAATGAAAGGCAGAGAAAGCATACTTTGTACATGTAATCCCTGAGGGAATACTGCAGCAATTTATGGAGCCCCGGGGAAGAATTTCACAGATGAATAATATTCCAAAATAATAAGAACAGCTGTTAGTCATGATTCATATTTCTTTTGCCATCTTGGGGAACAATTGAGATAGCCATCTTTAAAAAAAAAAAAAACATTGTGTTAAGTGCATTTTCACTCTGGTGCATGAACCAAAAATGGATGGCTCTATCCTTACTTTTTGAAGCATAATCTTACCTGGTTCTTTCAACTCAGATAAATTTTTCAGAAAAGAAAAGAATGAGACCAAAAAAAAAAAAAAAAAAAAAAAATCCAGAAAGCTAGCAATCTAGCCAACAGCATCATTTTATTGTTTTCTTTTATTATTTTAGTGATTTCTTAGATTAAAAAATCAAATCTACATTTACTTTTTTTTCTTGTTTTATTATTAATTTATCCAAATTACATCTCAGTTGTTAGCCCATCCCTGTATCTTCCCATTCCTCCCTCCCTCCTGCTTCCCCCCTAATCCCCTCCCCTATGTCTGTGACTGAGGGGGACCTCCTCCCCCTGTATATGCTCATAGGATATCGAGTCTCTTCTTGGTGACCTATTATTCTTCCTCTGAGTGCCACCAGGCCTCCCCATCCAAGGAACATGGTCAAATATGGGGCACCAGAGTTTGTATGAAAGTCAGATCTCCTTCTCCACTTAACAGTGGAGAATGTCCTGTCCATTGGCTAGTCTGGGTAGGGGTTCGAAGTTTACTGCCTATATTTTCCTTGGCTGGTGCCATAGTTTGAGGAGGACCCTAGGGCCCAGACCCGCCTGTAGTTTTCTAGGACACTCTGGATCCTTCTATTTCCTCATTCTCCCAGGCTTCTCACACCTAAAGTCTCAATAGGATGTCCTCCCCTCTGACCCACTTTCCTGGTAGGTAAAGTTTTTCATGGGGACGTACCCCTTGGACTAGTGTCTCGATATATGTGAGTATATACTATTTAACTCTTTTTGCTTTTGGGTGAACTCACTCATTATGATAATTTCTAGTTCAATCCATTTGTCCACAAATTTCAAAAATTCCTTGTTTTTAATAGCTGAGTAGAATTCCATAGTGTAAATGTATCACAGTTTCTTTATCCGTTCTTCTACTGAGGGACACATAGGCTGTTTCCATGTTCTGGCTATTATGAATAAGGCAGCTATGAACATGGTTGAGCATATGTCCCTGTTACAATGTGCTGATGTAATAGCAATTACGGGGCTGCCGGCCTCACTCCCCACAGCCCTACTATCACCCCCATGTGTGCTAGAGAAGATGGGGCCACAATACTGTGGAGGTGGAAAGTTGTGAAGGGAGGCAACTGTGTTGCAGTTAATCGGACTGATGGGAGGAAGCCAAGGGCTGGTGTTGGAAAACACGATGAGATTTAAGTCTGTGCTGCTCTTTCTTCATCTTAGTGGACTATAAGGGCTGTACTTGCTTTCTGTGTCACCACTGCACAGCAAATAAACAGCCACGTCAGTGCAGTTCTGGTCAGAAACAGCACATGGCCACAGGACAGTGCTCAGTCAAAGAAGGCAATACCTAGGTGCAGGCAGGACACAGCAGTGACTCCTGATCATTCATTTTCTGTCTTTCCATTGTCCCTTTTCAAATGCTAAGGTGGAACTAGCTCCATAATGTGTCCACTTGGGCAGGATAAATTATGTTGAGAGTAATTCCTTCCCTTGTATTTCCAGGACAGGTTAGACTCTATCCTTTTCCTTTGCATTTTTTATTTTTACAGAAAGAATGTGAAACAGTATTTCAATTCATCATCATCACCACCACCACCATCATCATCATCATCATCAATGGCACTTGAGAATGCAAGGCATGACCAGCGACTTTGAAACACACGCTTTTTCTCTCTTTGTGGACATACTTCACGGATAGGCAAATGATCAAGCTTCCTTTGGTACCTCTCTTACCTTCTCTTACTCATGGTCCAGATGTGTGCTACTCTAAGATGAATGGACAGCTAGCTTCTCACTGCCTCAAGTTTGAAGGCAGAAATGGCTGACACGAGATCCAGCCTATCCCTGTTGATCCTAGCCCATACCTGGGTATGACACTCTGACCTTGCTGTGATAACTTTACATCCATCTTTCCTTTCTGATTGCCTTCCTGGAAAACTTCCAACTCCAGCCCTCAGCCATAAAGATAGTTAGTAACCTTACAGAAACTCATTCAACCTATTGGTCCTTTCTCTACACAAGGAAGTGAATACAAAACATAGATGGATGTTCTTTTAATAAGTGCCGATATCAATGCAGGGATCTAGCATATTTTAAGCAAAAAATAACAACACTATGTGAAGAATTATGAGGGACATGAAATTTCACCTATAAGCCAGTAGTTCATCTGCCACAGTCTCACAGATGCAGAGACACAAGGTTTCTGGATCAGGGGCAAAAATAGCAATAGACAAGGATAAATATTTATTCCACTCAACTCCTGAGCCATGATTCATACAGGTTCTACAAAGTGATGCAAAGGTGCCAGGCAATCATTACTGAAGAAGAGCACCAAGGTCAGGAAAACAAGTGCATTATGCTAGACAATAATTGTGCTTATGCATTGCTCTGGAATTTAATTTATCCTAGAAGGCCAGCATGACTCTGACATTAAGACTAGAAAAAATACTACATAAAATGAAAAATCATGGACCAATGTCTCTCATGAACATACATAACAGACCATATAAACAAGCTGTAGAGGAGAGGACTTGTGCTAAGTGTGTTTGTCCTGGAATGTTAAATTGGCTTAACACTATAGATTAAGCACTGGAAATGATTATGTTTAAAACTAAAGATGAAAAAAGTACATGGCACCCTCAACAGACCCACAGGAAAATCATTTGGTAAGTATTGCATATATTCTTAGGGTATGTAAAACTCTTACTGAACTAAAACATTGAATAATCTCCCTAATTTATAGTTAGCATCATAATTAATAATAAAATAAGGCTAATTTTCATATAACATCAGGAAAGAGCCAAGAATCTATTTTCATCCTTTTTATCCCACATTATATTAGAGGCTCCTGAGGATAAATTACAGAACAAGAAAAGGTGAGAAGTTAGGTCATATTAGAAAGAAGTAAAATTATTTTTATTCATGCATGGTATAATAATCTATATAAAAATTCTATGCAATATAAAAATAGAACAAATAAGTGAGTTTTATGAGGTTGTAGTAAGATAAATGAACAAAAAGTAATTTCATTTCTGTAAACTGGAAATGAATAGTTGGGATTAAAATGCAAAAATCAAACCATTTTACAATGTCATAAAAACTGTTATATTTAGGTATCTTTTTATCTTACCAAGACATAAAATACCCATAGACTAGAAACTATAAATCATTGCTGAGAAATTATATTTTTTAAAAGATGTAATGAAACAGGAAGATCTATGACATCCATTAGTCAGCACGAGTATTAAGATGTCAGTTTGTCCTGTATGCTTCAAATTGAATTCCAATAAAAACCTCAGCAGGAGGTGTGCTAAAACTGAGGAGTTGATTCTTAGCTTCTGGAAGTGTAAAGGAGCTAAAATACACACGCAAACACACACATACACAAACACACAAATGGCTTTGCAAAGAAAAACAAAGATGGAGGCTAATCATATTCATTTTGAAACTTAGGAAGTTACAATAATCATAGACACTTTTTATAATTATCATGCATAGAAATAAATCATAGGCTGAAGAACTTATTAAAATATATTACTATCTAGGAAAAAATAAAACAATGAACACGACCAAAAAAATCCAAATTCCCCAAAATATTTATTTCAATTCTAAATTAAAATAAAGTAAACATGATGGTAATAAAAGACAAAGAATTGCATTTTTCTTTTCTTTTCTTTTTTTATTTAATTAATTTAATCAGATTACAACTTCATTGTTATCCCATCACTTGCATCCTCCCATTCCTCCCTCCCTCCCACTTTCACCTTATTCCCCTCCCCTAGGTCTAAGACCTAGAGGGAACTCCTCCCCCACTATATGGTCATAGGCTATCAAATCTCATCTTGGTAGCCTGCTTATTCTTTCTTTGAGTGCCACCAGCCTCCCCACCAAGGGAAGGTGGTCAAATATGGGGCACCAGAGTCCATGCAGGGTCAGTGCCCACTCTCCACACAACTGTGGAGAATATCCTGTCTGTTGACTAGATCAGAGTAGGGGTTCGATGTTTACTATTGTATTGTCCTTGGTTAGTGCAATAGTTTGAGCAGACCCCCCCCCCCAGGCCCTGATCCACCCATCACGATGTTCTCCTTGTAGGTTTATAGGACCCTCTAGATCCTTCTATTTCTTCATCTCCTATATTTCTCTTACCTAGAGTCCCAGTAGGATGTCCTCCCCTCTGTCCCAATCTCCTGGTAAGTGAAGACTTTCATTGGATATCCCTTTTGGGCTAGTGACCAATTTTAAGTGAGTTTATACCATGTGAGTCTTTCTGCTTCTGGGTTAACTCACTCATTATGATCATTTCTAGTCCCATCCATTTGTCCACAAATTTCAGGATTTTCTTGTTTTTTAATAGCTGAGTAGTATTCCATAGTGTAAATGTAACCACAGTTTCTTTATCCATTTTTCAACTGAGGGGCATTTAGGTTGTTTCCAGGTTCTGGCTATTATGAATAAGGCTGCTATGAACATGGTTGAGCATATGTCCTTGTTGTGTGCTGGAGCATTTTCTGGGTATATTCCAAGGAGTGGAATAGCTGGGTCTTGAGGAAGCCCTATTCCCAGTTTTCTGAGAAAGCGCCAGATAGATTCCCAAAGTGGCTGTACAAGTTTGCATTTCCATCAGCAATGAAGGAGTGTTCCCCTTTCTCCACACCCTCGACAGCATGTGGTGTCGCTTGAATTTTTTATCTTAGCCAAAAATGGCATTTTTCAAACAAGAAAAAGAGATTGAGCTGCTAAAATGCTCTACTGTTTGCACGGAGGAAATTAGTATGTACAAACAAAACACGGAAAGAGCAAAACTGGCACAGACAGCCGGGTGTGGTGGGGCATGCCCGCAAGCCCAGGCCACAGAAGGCCGAGGCAGGAGGAGCTCTTTGAGTTTGAGGTCAGCCTGGTCTACAACACAAGTTTCAGGATAGCCAGGGCTACATTTGTTTACACAGAGACCCTGATATATATATATATATATATATATATATATATATATATATATATATATATATATATATCTCACTTTCAAATGGCTAGAGGACAATTTTATTTTTCTAGAGGGAAGAGATGATATTTTTAAGGCAGATAGTATGACCTCTATGAGAACATTTTAACATAACAGCTATTAATGAAAATGGAGGAGATGCAGCTTGAGTGGAGTCTGGAGCATCTCCTTCCTCACAACTTTTCTGTGAGCTTAAATCTTCTCTAAAATACCTTTTAAGGCATATTTCAGGGCTAAGAGAAATGGCTGAAGGGTTAAGATGACCGGCTGTTCCCCCAGAGACCCTCAGTGCAACTCCCAGCACCCATGTTGGGCGTCTCATAACTTTATCAATCTCCAACTTGAAGGGATCTGAGGCCCTCTTTCTTGGTCACCTTTACACATGTAACACACACACACACACACACACACACACACACACACACACAAAGATGTATATAATACACTTCAATATAATGATATTGTATTGTCCCACATCCGTGTATGCTCTCATCATCATGTGATCAGTATTGGCAGTTTCACTTTAAAGACACCATGGTTCATGGAGGTCAAAGAACTTGACCAGGGTCTCTCTGCCAGAGCTGATTTTGAGCTCACATCTATGAAGCCCTACTGTCACAGCAGTACAACCAAAGCTACATTCTCATTGCAGCAAAATACGTGCAATGACATTTAACCCAGCAGTAAATGGGAAGACTTAAAACTAGGAAGGAAACGGCTCCTTAAGTCCTTAAGAAGGTATGGAGGGTGGAAGGAAATAGTTGAGATGCAGTCAGTGTTCTCAATGGCGCTCTCATAAAGGTAATAAGATGCCCAGCCCTCCCAGCCAACGTTAGCCACAGGTGCCACTGACAGCCCTTTACCATTCCTTCCTCACAACGCTTTCTCTCAGTAGGAACGTTATGGAACCTGGGGTGGGTTTTTTTCCCCTCCATCACAAGGAGTGTTCTCAGAAAGCCTGAAATGAAAACAGATGCGGGAACAAAGAAATAGCCTTTCTCTGCACGGCTGGACTCAGCTGAAGCCAGGAGCTGTGTTCTTCTGTGGGTATATCAGGGGCAGTCAGTCATGTGCCACCTTCTGTAGTAGCAAACAGTGGCCACATGCAATGGAAAGAAAGGATTCAAATGTCTCAAAGGTGCAACTGTTTTAAAGACGCATAAGGCGGGCTGGGGAGATGGCTCAGCCTGCGAAGTGCTCAGCACGCAAATGTGAGGACATGAGTTCAATCCCCAGCACCTATAAAAAAATAAAATAAAATAAAAAGAAACAAAAAACAAAAACCCTGGGACTGAGATGAGTGCATGCAATTGAAACACTGGAAAGTGACAAAGAGGACCCCCAGGGCTTGCTGGCCAGCCAGCCTGGCTGAATTGATAAGCTCCAGATTCAGGGACAACAACTGACTCAAAAAAAAAAAAAAAAGAAAGAAAAAGAAAGAAACATGAAGTTGAGCGATAGGAGGGGGGAATCTAAGAGGAACTGGGGAGAGTGGAATTAATACAACCGAAATACGTTGTATGAATGAAATTCTCAAAGCATAAATAGAGACATTATTTTTAAAGTAATGCAGACAGCAATTGAGGAAGTCACCCAACATTAACCTCTGACTAACCACCATGTGGTTGTACTCGCATACTTACACACGCATACAAACACTCAAGGGGCCAGCCAGGTGCCTCCCCTCAGTGCTAGCAAAGGCAAGACTTAGTTAAACATGTAAGGAAGCCACATTCCTGCTCCACCTGCGTTTCCGAGGCTTCTTGCTGGGAAAGTCCCCTGCCCCTTCTACCAGCTTTCTCAAGCTTCCTCATAGCTCTAGTTACAGATCTGCTTTTAATGGTGCCAACCTTGGGGTGAGTGGAAAGCTTTGTCTGGGGGCGTCAATCATTGCTGACAGACAGGCTCAGTGAACCTTACCCACATAAGGAGATGCTTGTGTGGAAGAAACAGAGGGGTCCTTCCTGGGCTTATGAGGTCTCATAGCTGGGGCTCCTGACTTCCAGGACTACAGGAGGAAGAAGTGAGTAAACATCTTTCATTTGCCAGCTATGACCTCTAAGCCTTACTGCTCACTTGGGTTGGAGTTTGGAGGAAGGAAGTTTTTGGCTACCTTGTCAGTAAGGGGAAGAGGGAGACCATTGCAATAGGAGGGCTCTTTCACTAACTGCAAAGAGGAAATTAAAATCTTTTCCCACTGAACCAAGCAACCCGTCCAGAAATAATTAACCCCAAACCAGGGGAAAACCAAGTATAAATGGGAGCTTCTACAATTTATAAGACTGATGCTTTATAGTGGAAGTTTAGCAGAATGAAACCGAGGCATCTCAACACTATGTTGCCAATCGCTTTCACCTGCGATCTTAGACTTTTAAGTAGGAGGTAAGAATTGAGAGTAATGAAATCTCAAGACTTGTGATTTTAACCTTGGACTTCTCACAAATGAAAATACAGTAGATGGGGCTCATGGAAGGATAGAGGTGGGGACAAGTAGCTTTCACTCACTGCTATGTAGTGGTCTTGAATGCAAAATAAATGTGGCCTGTACACCTTTGCCTAGTTAGTGCTCAGCGCAAAACAGGATGATGTGGAGGTTTTAGTTACTCGGGGGAGAGATGTACTGAAATTTGTAAAGCTCAGAGGAAATCGATTTGTGGTCCATTAATGCTGTCACCTGTGCATGTGCTGTCACCCATGGAAGCCAGAGAGAATGAGTGCACAAACGCTTTCTGATTTACCATCCCTTTAGAGAAAAGACAGGTAACATGTATGGTGGTTGATGTTGCCAACCTGAAAGAACCCAGAACCACTGAGGAGGCAAGACTCCAGGCACACTTGTGAGGGACTATCTAGGTTAAAGTTTAGCCTGGGGAATGTCGTGAGGGGTTACCGTGATTACATTTGTTGATGCAGAAAGGCCCCTTTCTTAATCAAGGGTAGAACTAGTCCCTGAGCATGGGATCCGGGGCTGTCTAAAATGAAGGAAGAGGTTTGACCAGCAGTGTTAGCTCATTGACTTCTGCTTCCTGATTGTGGATTCAATGCGACCAGCTGTTTCAAGTTCCTGCCTCCCACCCCACCCCCACCCCGGTCCTCAGCTTCTCAGCCATGAAAAGCTATAGCCTTGAAACGTGAGCCAGAATAACAGAATGAACTCTTTCTCCCTTAAGTTGCTCTTATCGGGGTGTTTCATCCCAGCAACAGGAAAAGATAGACTGTATGCGATGGCTAAAGGAGTGTGCGCTGTTAGTAAGGAGGAAAGTGGCAAAATCTTAGTGATGTGTATTTATGCCTGGGGCACTTATCTGCAGGAAAATGCTGCCTTGATGTCTGACCACTTCCACCAAATAATAATAATCACAACGATGATGACGATACTCGGGCTGAGAAGTAAAACATCTCCCTCTTAAGGTGGACTGCACAGATGATCAATAACCCACGAAAGTGGAACCCACTACTTTTATTGACAGGTATCACTTGGCTATCCATTCTCGGTGAGACCATTGTTTCATAATGAAAGTTTAGTTAAATAAATCTAGGGTATCTTGAAGTTGCATAATCAGTTGCATCAACCTTCACACACGAGGGCTGACTGATGCACATTTTCTCGCCTGATATCAAGATGCTGATAATTAAACAACAGCAGAAGCGGCAGGCCACGAGACTCCCCAAATGTGCTAAGCAAAAATGTTCTCAAATGAACTATTTTGTCTACCTCTTTCAAACTAACAACATTCAGGTTAGCTGGGTACATCAGCCACATCGTATTATTATGATCACTGCCACTTAACCACTGGCATGTATGTGCATACGCGCATGTGTGTATGTGTGTGTGTGTGTGTGTGTGTGTGTGTGTGTGTGTGTGTGTGTGTGTAAGTGTGCCAGTCAAATGTCAACCCCAGGTGTCTCTCTTCAGAAGCTGTTAATCTTGTTGAATTTTTGTTTCATTTTGTTTTTTGTTTTTTGTTTTCTGAGACAGGATCTCTCTCAATGAGACCCAATGCTGGTTGGCTAGTAAGTACCAGGGATGCGCCTTCTACCTCCCCCTGTGCTGAACTTGTAATCACGTGTCACCATGATCTGCTCTTCAATGAATTCTGGGAATCCAAGTCAGACCCTCTCTCTGGCTTAACCAGTACTGCACCGATGGAGCTGACTCTTCATTCTTTATTCTTCCTCTAAAGTCACTCCAACAATGAGATTAAACTCACTATACAGCATTTACTATGTTTTTTCCCTAAGAAAGGATGATTGATTCCACCCAGTGGAGGAGAGGAATCAGAAGAAGAAACGATGAGCATGCATTTCCTTGCCTGAGGGAGACATTCAAACTCATATGTTTAGGCCTCTCAGTGGGCCTGTTTCCCCCATCTTGGGACCTAGGTGGGAACAATGACTGTGAAAACACACATGCATGAGGCAGGAAGCTCCAAACAGCTACCAGACACTCTTAGGATGACAATGATACCCTAGTAGCTATTCTCCGTGCTATTGTAGAGATCCAATTAAATGCTGGAACATCTATGTTTTTCACCCCTTAGCTGCCATCTAGAGTTGGAAAAGGGGAAAAAAAAAAAAAATACATAGAGATAGAGGGAACTTGCCTAGAAAGATTACATCCAAGATTACATGGCCCTAGAGCTGAAACTTGCAAAATGGATGGGTATTTCCACTGGACCCTTGGAGAGAAACAGCCAGGTGTGCTGGGGAGACATCTGTAGGCCCCCTGCACCCTCTGGTGTGAGTTCATGGTTCTGGAAGATACTCTATGCACATGTTTCCCTCTCTTGCTCTTTTCCCGGAAGCTATGGAGACACATCCTCCGTGAGAAGACCCTACCGCAAGCCATGAGCAGCCTCAGAATTGTTTTCTGATTTTTATTTCTCTTATTTAAAAAAAAAAAACTAATGTGTGTGTAAAAATGCGTGAATGTGCCTGTGTAGAAGTGTGTATGTGTGCCTGTACATGCACACATAGAGGCCAGAAGAGGAGGTCATGTGTCCGTCTCTGTCATCCTCCTCCTTATTTCTTTGAGACGAGATCTCTCACTGAGCCTTCAGCAACTGGGTGGCCAGCAAGTCTCAGTGGATGTAAGCCTCTTGCCTCCAGCCTCACAGCACTGGGATTCTAGGGGTGCGCGCAGCCATCCCCAGGTTTGATGAGGATCTGAATTTAGGTCCTCTTACCCACACAGGAAGAACTCGCCGAGCTACATCCCCAGGCACCAGCCTCAGAATTCTATAGGAATGGTTATCACATCAAGAGTTCAACTTCAGGAAGCAGGAAGAACAGAGGCGGGACCTTTTGGAACGAAATGAAATAGGCAGAAGTACCAAGCAACACTGACAGCTTGAGCTCAGTGTGTGGCTAAGATTGTGCAACTGCATGGGCTAACCATTTCCCTCCCCCACAAAGGTATCCTTTCTAGACACTACCTCCCAAAAACATTGTATTTTCTATATATTACCAGAAAGAAGAACTGGGTGCTGGCCTCCACTCTGCAAAAAACAGAGCTGTGCAGTGTCCCTAAGACATGTCTTTTCTAAACCTGGTGACGAAGGCTCCATGCAGAGTTCAGTCCCCAGCCAAGTTTGTCAGCACAACCAGGGGCCTCCTGAGAGGAATCACGGACCATGGGATCTCAGCCTGGTTGACCTTGTCACTTGATGGGGCTCTGCCTGAGCTAAATCATAGAAGATGTTTCATGCCATGTATACTCAGGGACAGTGCACACATGTCCTCTCACATGCTTAGCCCTGTGTGATCATTTTTGTTGTTTAATATGTGTCAGCCATAAATGTTTCCAAGATAGGATTACATATGAATAAAAAACCCTTGATTTGTTGATTTATACATTTTTAAAAAAATTTTATTCTTTACATTTATGTAGTGAGTGTGTGTGTGCACGCACACATGCCAATGGCAGAAAGAGAGTATAAGGAGTCTCATTCTCCCGACCTGTGAATTCTGAGATTTGAAATCAAAACTTGATGGCAAATGTCCCTACCTACTGGGCCATCTCACTGGCCTTTTTTTTTTTTTTTTTTTTTTCAGTTTTAATTGGGTGGTCCATGTCATATATTTTAATTGAATAAATAGTCTCCAAGTTGAGATTCCACACTAGTGAAGACTGAATCCCACAGGTTTTCATATCTGTGTGGAAATAAAAAAATATTTTTAAAGCTTTGCCTTTGTCCTTCAGGCCTGGCTTCGTCCCTCCATTTCTTGGTAGCCTAACCTAGAATGGAGAAAAATTAATCTGAATGTCCATGGAAGGGAAGCAGGAGGTCAAACTATCTATACACATTATAACACATTTTCATGTATGTGGCATGTACACACACACAAAAAAAAAACCCTATAAAACAGTCATCAGCAACTTCCCATGTGTGGCCACAATAGATTGGTACTTAATTTTGCTGTGAGTTACCTGGCTGCTCAAATGTAGCTATTCAGAGGAACATAAGATGTGCCTTCTGCCAAGAAACATGCCACATAAACAACTTCTTAGTGATTTTAACCTTCCTCACAATTATTTGTCAGAGGGTACAGAGGAAGTGACAGGATGTCCAAGCAAAATATGCAACAATGGCAAGAAACACATTCAAGAAACTGCCTGCAGAGTGCTAACACACACAGCGTCTGTAGTACTGCTGTCCTCCTTTTTGTCCTCCCTGTCTCTGACCCTTTTATTTTCATTTCCTTATTTTTCTGTCCTTCTTTGGCTGTCTCTGCAGCATCCTCTTAGGTGGCCACTGGGTAAAAGGGAACAGGAACCTATGTTCCTTTTTATGAGAATAACAGTATCTGGTACAAAGGAAACAGTCACTTTTGTAAGAAGAAGCGGGACTTGAGTGTAACCCATGGGCATCAAAACTGGTCCTTCAGTATAGCCCTGATCTCTCTCACGGTGGCTTTAATGCGATATACCGTTAGGGGAGTTTTCAACCAGTGACTTACTGTCACGGTCCTTTGAGTTTGAATTATAAATTCAGTAGGGTACTTCTTAGATTTTTTTTCTTCGAAAGTTAAGGTTCATACAACTTGAATTCAAACTTGGCAAAGTTTCCTCTTGGACTGGGGTTACCCCTTACATCCTGCAAAATGACCAAATGACTTATGTTCCCAGAGGGTCCTAACCCTGTTTTATTGCCTATGTTAAATGATGGGCAGAAAGTTGAGCTCTCTGCTGGGCACATTGCAACTGGTGTGTGTGTGTGTGTGTGTGTGTGTGTGTGTGTGTGTGTGTGTGTGTGTTGCATTTTGAGTTAGTTTTAAACATTGGTGAAACAATTATTAAAATATCCTAAAGTTTAAAACTTTCATAGGAAAATAGCACTGGTCTTTGAGTAGATCTCCTGTGTCCCGGCCAACCATTGGTCTGAGACAACCACTTTCAATTACTATAGCCACAGCTTATAGTATTTTCATTTTCATACATACTTTCCAGTGTGTCTATTATTTCTTGATGTATCAAGCATACATCTTTCTTGCTGCCCTTTCTCCTGATGGGGACCTAACACCTTCACACCACCATTGCCCAAACATGAGATAAAGTCATATTTCAATTTATAGTAAAAGAAATAGTTAATGGTTATTCCCAAATAATGATTTAAGTATCATTTGCTGATTGAGCTAAGCAGTATGCAGAAATCATATTTTTTAATAGTAGCTCATTAGGCTTTTCCCTTTGGGTGGTTATCTGGGGCTGATTAATCCATAATACCTGTCAAATATTCACCTACAGTATCTTTTAAAGACTTCCTTTCCTCTCTTCCGGGGTTCTTTCTTCTGGGTCTCTGCATCTTCCAGCACCCTTGTCCTTGTGGGACTTCCTTCCCTTGCCTGCTGTATCCACACAAGCTGTTTCACAAGCCTCACCATTCTTTTTTCCCCAGTCCTCCAAAGCTTTCTAGGACAGATTGTGTGGGGGTTCCGTTTTCTGAGATCTTGTATGTGTAAAGTTTGACTGTTTCTCTGTATGTGATAACTAAGTGTGAACGAGTCAAAAGGTGATAGGAAAAGAACATAATTAATAGCCCGGAGGCAAGAGAGTGGGGCATGTTAGATCTGGGAAGATCCACAGGCTTGTATTAACCACACAATAAGAAATTGGACGATAGCATTATTTTCCTCGAGAAGACAACTTGAAATGAAAGCAAATGAAATCATTTGAGGTGAACATGAGCTCAGCAATTTGCAGAAGATACAGGGCAACTTAGACGTGCCTTCCCTGTGTTGTCTTTCTGTATTAGAGACGGTGCCGGAGATGATTCTTAGGGTCTACACCAAATCTGTAACCGCAGAAAGGTGCTGTGAAGGAAGGTGACTCAGAAAGATTCTCCTGATGTCTTCCCAAACGGTCCACATGAGACCATTGTGGCTACAGCATCGTGGAGTAACATCTGACGTACCGAGAGGAAGCCAGTGCAGACTGAGAAGTTCGTTTGGCTGGATTGGGAGTGAGAAGGACAGGGGTGGGGGCTCGTGATGAGGGTCCGTGTCACTATGAGACAACAAGTGAGTGGAAGCCCATCGCTTCCCACTCCCTCCCAGAGCATAGCTGACACTAATGCCTCTATAGCCTTGTCTCCGGGCTCCCGGAACCCTCTCTGGCTAATGACGTTCACACTGTACTTATTTTGATGAAAAGGGAAGTTAAATCTTCCCCTTAAACTGTACACACACAGGCTATCTGCCCACACGCATTCTACCACCTCACTAGTCTATGAGATATTTCATGTTCCTGAGTGGTGATGCCCTTATGTCAGTATCCCTAAATAAAGCACCAACGACAAATATGTGAAACAATAAATAGAATAAAAAGAAAGTTGTTGAAATACAGGAGAAATATATCTCATAAATGTAGGATCCATTTCACTTTCATTTTCTTTTTCCTAATATTAAAGGCATAAGCATAAGGAATGCTGTGCTTTGGCTTGTTTGCTCTAACAAAATGTAAGCAAGAATAAGGTTGCAAGGTGAGGTGGAGAGGTAGGAAAACTAAAAAAATTAGCCAAGACAACTGATGGCTCCCCGAGGAGGGAGAGTCAGTGTTCTCCAAGGTCATGGGCCCTTATGGGTTGCCCATGCTCCGTGGAGGGCCTCACACCTTGCTGAACGTAGCAGCACTAACTGTGCTCAGTGAGTTATAAGGAGGAAAAAAATGAGATAACATGAACTTGGGAGGGGACATGGTGGGGTCTGAGAGAAGTTGAGCAGGGTGGGGTGAATATCAAAATACAGTATATGCATGAATGGCAGTCTCAAAATTTAGGCTAAGTTACATCTTAAAACTGGTACCCCCCTATTTGACCACTTCCCCTTGGTGGGGAGACCTGGTGACACTCAGAGGAAGAGTAAGCAGGCTACCAGGAAGAGACCTGATAGGCTGTGATATTATAGTGGGGGACAAGGTCCCCTTCTGTCACAGACCTAGGGGAGGGGAATAGGATGAAAGAGGGAGAGAGTGGGCAATGGGAAGATACAAGTGAGGAGATAACAATTGACATGTAATCTGAACAAATTACTTAAATTAAAAAAAAAATCATTTTACAAGTGCTGGGATAACAATTGAGTTGTAATCTGAATAAATTAATAAAATTAAAATTTTAAAAATCATTTTAAAAGGAAAAAAAGAAAAGAAAAGAACTCCCAAGCCCCCCAGGAGGCTGCTCCATGAAGTGCAGTATGGAACTAAATACCAGCATCAATTGAAAAGGGGAATTTTGCAATGTTCTTATTACATAACCATTCATTAGCAGCTTAGAATCTCGGTTGGCTTTATGGATAACTGTTTATAAGATAAGAACAGCATCCGACTATTATTTGCAGGAGATAATAAAGAGCTGACTAATCTCATATTTAGTGAGGACCCCTAACACTTCCTCTTCCGGGAAGGCAAAGCTTCACGGGGTGAATTTAACCCATGAGCTGCCAGTGTGCCCCAAAGAGGAAAACGATCATAAAATGAGCTCCAAAACAACTTACTCCCAAATTTTAAATGCAAAGGCCAGTACTTTTAAGTCTGAAAAACCTGAAGTATTTTATCTTGGGCATGCTTCACAAATATGCATAACATCTACATGCATAATTTCTGCTGTGTAAGTATCATTTATGAGCAGCTTTGTAGTGAGTAACTTCCTTTCTCTTCCATTGGGAGAGAATGGAAATCCTGACAGGATATTGGATAATCACTTTCTTTCATGTTTTACATTTTATCTGATTATTAAAATAATATACATTGGTTTACCTAATAATCACAAGTGGACAGGAGTAATAATAAAATAACCATTAATATCTTGGCATATTTATTATAATTTATCTTGATTCACTATATAACTGAAATGAAATATATAAATTCTATGCCTTCTTTTAGTTCTTCTTTTGAGAGTGTGTTTTGACGATTTTCTGAATGTTCTTTCATAATATATTCCTAAACAAATAAATAAGATGTGAATGTTTGCAAGATTTTAACCTATATTGCCAAATTGCTATTCGGAATTTTTGTAGCAATTTACACATCAGCTCCTGATAAGGACACTCTTTGCACTTCACGCTAGGTAGCCAAGGAGTTTAAAGAAACTATCGTTTCAAATTTGTAAGACAAAAAGTGTGGTTTTCATTTGCGTTCACTTGAGTCCTAACCAGGTTATTTACATTGCCAGCTAATCATATTTTGCTATGTGAATTGAAGTTTCATGATCTTTGTCTTCACAGTCAAGATCTTACTGTTTTCTTATCATTTTTACAAGTCTTAACGTGCTCAGATTAAAAACCTGTCTATCACTTTTCTTGCAAATACTATTCTTTCTTGATCTTCAGTTGCCAGGGATGAAAAGATACCATTACTTTAATAACATCTTTTAAGAAAATAAAGGGAAGCACTATTTTCATCAAATATTGATTAGAAGACATCTTGATTTTAGAGTTGTTAAAATGCAGGCAAATGATAGAACATTAGAATGTAGAGAGTGTCAGAATGAAGAATTGGCTCGTAATGAGGGCAGCGTGACTCTAGCGCGGAACTCAGTAATGATCGCATCGTGTGATGAGTATCGCTGCTGAAGAAATGTGACCTGGCATCTAAAAGTAAACCCTGTTTGGTAAGATCCGTGGGTTTTAAGATAGCTTATTGAAATAACGGATCAGTGGGCATTGCCTGATTATTCCACATCGCTTTTTTTTTTTTTTTTTAAGGTGTCTCTTGATGTAGAAAGACAAAAGAGAACTCTGGAGTGAGTGGTAATACCATCAGTCGATATAATATATAATTGTTCAAGGACCATCCGAATCCTTATTCATATCTATCTACCTGTATTCACACTAATATATGTATATGTATGTTTCTTTTTATTTGGCTATCTATTCTAAGGTGTGCGTGTGAGCATGGGCACTAAGTGCTTAAGATCTATAAAAGCTATCCTCACAGGGCTGGAGAGAAGGCTCAGTGAGTAAAGTGCTTGCCACATAAGCGCAAGGACTTGAGTTCAAACTCCCAGAACCTGCATTTAAGAACAACACGGTAGCTCATGTCTGTAACCCCAGGCCGCCTACAGCTGATGGGAGAAAGAGACTTGAGAGTCTATGGAAGCTCACTGTCCAGCTAATCTGTACACACAGTGGGTAAATAACAAGTGATTCTGCTTCAAAACAAGGCAGAAGGTGAGGACTGACAGGCACGCTAGTCTTCTTATCGCTACAGTGCAGCACTGTGACACAAGCACACCGTGGGGGACATGCACCAGCACTCACAAGACCTTTTCAAAGTTGCCATCATGGGTATTTTCCAGAACTCTTTTCTTGTCTACTATCCATCAAAAAGAACAAAACATTGTATAAAATATGGTAGTTTTGAAATGTCTTATTAACACACACACACACTTATATGCAGTGGCATAATCTAACTCTGGTTTCTCTTATTGAAAAAACAATTTTTCTTTCATCAAAAGCATGAATATGGTGTTTAAACTATTCTTGCCTATTATTCACTAATCCAAGGGTAATCTACAAAATAATAATAATTATAGCTATTATTAACTGAGGGCATTAATGTGCCAGCCACATTGGAAGAACTTTGTGAAGGAAGAATAGTTTAGGAAAACCAACAATTTGCTGTCAACTATTTACTTATTATTAGCATCTGTTAAATTATTTCTTTTACTCATTGAGATTAGTATCAGTTCACTTCCCCCATTCTCCTTTCTCTTTCTATACTCTCCTATTTTTCCTCTTTGCTCTCTTTCAAATTCATTGCCTCCTTCTTAAAAAAAATAATTTTCATCACATGCATATATATGCACATAGTCCTAAATATATAAATATGGCATGACCTGAATACTGTTGTTCTTGTGTGTGTGTTCAGAGCTGACCATTTAATATTGGGTAACCAGTTGATGAGTTCTTCCCCAGTGAAGCCTGTTCCTCTCACTTTCGACATTCCTTAGTTGGCTGTACTTCTTTGTTTGGGGTTGAGGCCTGGTGAGCTTTTTCCTCTGTCCACTTTGGCGTGTCTGTTGTTATTGTCCTTGTTCAGCTATATTTAGACAATCATATTCCGGAGAGTTTATGGTTGTAGCTTATGGCATTACCAGACAATAATCTCACAACAACCTCCAGGATTCTCTGACTCTTGGAATTTTTCTGCCCCCTCTTCAGCTATGTTTCCTGAGCCTTGGGTGCAGGAATTATTTTGTAGCCATTTACGGAAACTTTTGTTTGTTTGTTCTTGTTGCTGTTGTTTTGGGATTTTGATTGGTTGATTGGTTGGTTGGTTGGGTTTTTTGTTTTCTAGACAGGGTTTCTCTGTGTAGCCTTGGCTGTCCTGGACTTACTTTGTAGATTATGCTGGCTTTGAACTCACAGGGATCCACCTGCCTCTGCCTCCCAAGCACTGGGATTACAAGTGTGGGCCACCAGGCCTGCCTTACGGCATCTTTTGCAACTCTTGAGAAGAAACAAAAAAGACAATGTAATCTAGTTGCATTGTTGTTTCTGTGATAAAATATCCCCAGAAAAAGACAACTTAAGAATTTATTTAGCTGAAGATTCCAGGTAGCCATATTAACAGTAACGAAAGTCTTTCTCTGTAGGAAAATCATGGTGCCAGGCTCTTAAGACAACTGGCAACATTATATCATCCACAGTCAAGAGCAAGAAGAAATGAGTGTTTGCATACTTTCTTGATTGTGTTCAACTTTATTTCTCCACCTACACACACTTCAGAATTCCCTGTCTAGGAAGTGGTGCCACTACCCATGGTGGGCTCACTCTTCCCATATCAATCAGCTTGATTAGACAATCCATCACTGAGGCTTTCTTTCCCATGTGATGTTAGATTGTATTCAGCTGGTAAATAAAATCAATCATCTCACAAGATCTCTGATCTCATGGTAGTTATAGCATGGTTTGGGGTGAGGAAGAGACAGTTATAAAATTAGCAACCAAAATATCAGAATGGAAGGAGCCATTATGAGTGAAACAAGATATGTTCATGTGACAGAAGGTGTTGAAGGTGTTATTTAAATCTATTGTGAAGAACCACCTGAAGAAGTGTAATAATAGTGTATTCAGGACCATCTTTTCATGAGTTCCAGGCTTGCTTTCATCCACCACTTTATAACAGAGTCATTTATGAAATAAAACTAATTGTATATTAGTTTTATATTATATACTGGTATATATTAAAATTGGGTTATTATAGTTTGTATCCAGAGACTATTTTGCTTATTAATAGTTTTTTTTTTAACAACAAAGGAATGGGATATATACTTGAAGTTTATTTGAAAGTATTGATTGTATCTGAGTTTTATTTCTTCAAGGCAACACTGCCTTTTAATGAAATTCAATTTTAAACGACTATGAAGAAAGATACTGTGTACTTTGTATGCAAGCCCTCTGGACACCTTCCATAAAAGCAACAAGTATCCCAGCTCCTGGAGCTGAAAAAAATGATTGCCATCCTGTGAATCCACATTTTCTTAGTAATATTCACCCAGATTTTAATCGATCTTTTGAAAATTTGCCAACATGACTGAGTCTGTATCATTCTGTTCTCTGCTCACAAGAGCCTCAGGCCAGACAGGAGGAAGCCCCGCTTGAGTTGTTTGTTGAGGTAACCAAAGAGACTCCCAAAATAATTTAGACTATTTCTGTTCCCCTAGTTGCCTCCCAGGTGTTGAAGGTTAAGACCCTATTACTGAAGATAACAATAAACTTTAAACACACAACCTGGAAGCCTCCTCTCTGGAGACTGGCTATCGGCATATCTGAAGGTTCTGTACAAACCACAGCAATAGCAGGTATGCCAAGGTATTCCCAAGGGTACGATAGTGGCACCTATATTGTAAGGACAATCAATGTCTGTCTAATTAGACTCAATGCCCATTTAATAGGAAGGAAGTCATATCTGGTACTGTAAAACTAGACAAGTACTCATGGCTGGTGAGGCCATGGGACCTAGAGGAGAACTTACTACAGTCAATTTCCTAGATCAGTATATGTCCTAACTGCATTCTAGAAACTTAACCTTATAGCCACAGGTAAGTGTGGCTTATACCTCTTACCAGTGAAGCTAGTTTTACAGCAGTCAGAGACCATCACAGAAATCTGTAATTGGTTAAATGAAGATTTTCATGGGACATGCCCCTTGGGCTAGTGTCCAGGTATAAGTGAGTATATACCATTTGGCCCTTTCTGCTTCTGGGTTAACTCATTCCTTATGATCATTTCTAGTTCCATCCATTTGTCCACAAATTTTGGGAATTCCTTATTTTTAATAGCTGAGTAGTATTTCATAGTGTAAATGTACCACAGTTTCTTTATCCATTCTACTGAGGGACACTTAGGCTGTTTCCATGTTCTGGCTATTATGAATAAGGCTGCTATGAACATGGTTGAGCAAATGCTCTTTTTGTGTGCTGAAGCATCTTCTGGGTATATTCCAAGAGTGGAATAGCTGGGTCTTGAGGAAGCCTTATTCCCAGTTTTCTGAGATAGTGCCAGATAGATTTCCAAAGTGGCTGTACTAGTTTGCATTCCCACCTCTAGGTAAAAGAATCATGGGAGAATGGGGAAATAGAAGGATCCAGAGGGTACTAGAAACCTACAAGAAAAACATTATGATGAGTGGATCTGGGCCCAGGGGTCCTGCTCAAAATATGGCACCAGCTAAGGACAATACATGTAGTAAACTTCACACCCCTACCTAGATCTAGCCAGTGGACAGGACATTCTTCACAGTTGAGTGGAGAGTGGGGACTGACTTTCACACAAACTCTGGTGCCCCACATTTGACCACGTCCCCTGGATGGGGAGGCCTGGTAGCACTCAGAGGAAGGATAGCAGGCTACCAAGAAGAGACTTGATACCCTATGAGCATATACCGGGGGAGGAAGTCCCCCTTAGTCACAGTCATAGGAGAGGGGAGTAAGGGGAAAATGGGAGGGAGGGAGGAATGGGAGGATAGAAGGGATGGGATAACCATTTAGATGTAATATGAATAAATTAATAAACTATATTAAAAAGTGTGAAATGACTTTACATTTAAAATTTTAAAAATAAGAATAATTGGTTAAATGGCAGAAAACAACAGATCCTGAGGAAGCCAATGCAACTGACACATCTATAACACAATTCCCTACATGTAAAGTTGAGGGAACATTATGGAAAAGGAGGTAGAAAGATTTTAAGAGCCAGAGGAGCAGGACGTTTGCTATAAGGTAGTATCTTCTTTATATGACTAGTAAACTGCACACATAAAATCTCAAAAATATGGTCCCCTAAACAAAGCCAGCACATGACAACACCGGCAGCCTGTGTGTATGTGTGTGTTTCTGTGTGTGTGTATTTGTATGTGTGTGTTTGTGTGTGTGTGTGTGTGTAATAATCAAACAAAAAGTAACAAATTTGAGAGAAAGTGAGGGGAACAGCATGGGAGGAGATGTATGAGGAGAAGAATGGATGAAAATGACAAATATGATATGCATGTGATATTTTCAAAAAAGTTTTAATTAAAAGACATTACTTTTTTTGATACTGAGGATCTTTTGAGACTCCCTAAGTTTTCATCTTACATGAATACTGTGTTGAGTAGAGTCCAATGTGTGGAGTTGGGTACTGACTTCACTGGCTTTGGGAAATAAAGTACTAAGCCTCTGAGATGCAAGAGTGCTTGTTACAGCAGCCAATGCTCATGTTAACTAACATGGCTCATTAATGGCTCCTAGCTTTTTTGCCTAGAGGATGTTTCTTCAGTTTGTTAGACTTTATTTTGTTAAAAGTTAAATCTTTACTTACTGCCTCAAGCTTCTCTTGTAAATAAATCAGGAGACATGCCAACAATTAGCTTTTATTTTCAGTCTAGAATCTTAGTCTGGAATCTTTTGGCTATTTCAAAATTCCTATACATACATACATATATGTATATGTATATCTTGATTGACAGTTCACATTGGAATATGCTACATTTACTGATCTAGTAGAATATATTACCATTGACTGGACACTGGCTTCTCTAAAGCTTCATCTTGCCATCTATGAAGTAGGGCATGTAAGAATACTTACCTTGTGGTGTGATATGTGGCAGAAATGATGCCATTCATGGCATACCATGAACGTGGATAACTACTAGATTCTTTAAAATCGAAGCCACTTTTTACCCCTTCTCGTCTCTCTGATATGTGGGCCAAATTGGAATCAGAAGGCTTGTGTGTCAAGCAGTAAGATTTGTTTTCTCTTAGCAGAATCATTTATGCTAAGGAGAAAATTAGACTTCACTGTCAAACAAGCTGCACTGCAAAGAAGTCCCGAGACTGCCCTGTTGCTGAAGCAGGGAGCAGTATAAACATAGCCGCTTACAGGAGTCTCTGGGATCCCTACATCCCAAAAGCTCACATGCCAAGGCTGGCTCCAGAAATCCTGGGCTCCCACCCATGCAGGGGCCTGTCAGCAGGAGTTATAAATAAAGATGAAATCTCCTTTCCTATTGGATTAAACTCAAACTATGCAATGACAGCCAGGATTTGGAACCCTTGCCAAAAAGAAATCAAGAAAAACAATGGGTGTTGGAATTTTCTCTGAAGTCAATTTCCCAAGGGGACTTTTTTTCCCTTGCTTTTTTACCTGTAAGTGTCTCAATTCACAGAAGGACTAACAGCGAAGATAATAATACATCCTGACGGCCATTTAGAGGAAAGGTCTCCTTCAGTAGACGAATAGCAAGAAGAAAAGAAGTGAGTCTGCATTTGAAAAAAAAAAAAAGCACTTCTTATTTTAATTTACTGAAAATATTCGTTTCCTGGATTATTCTTTTTGGAGCAAGGGGACCATAGCAATCACTCAGACAGCATCTTCTTCCCCCAAAATCCCTCCTTTGGAAAAGAAAGTGACAACATTTCTAAAAGAAAGCAAAATCCAGGTCCTCTGACACTTCTGGTGTTCATTCATTGTGATTTTTTTTTAAACTTAGCACAAATCAGTCAGTTGAGATTTTTGTTTGTTTGTTAAGAATTCTGCCATCTGAGCTTGGCAAGGTGTCTCAATGTGTAAAGTGAGTAACTTGCTATGGGAACCTGAGTTTGATCCTATGAATCTACATAAAGATGGAGAGAGAGAAGCATCTCTACAAAGTTGTTCTCTCACCTCTGTATGGATACCCTGGTACATGTCCCCTCTCCTCCTCCTCTTTCTCCTGCCCCTCCTCCTCCTCCTCCTCCTTCTCTCTCTCTCTCCCTCTCCCTCTCTCTCTCTCTCTCTCTCTCTCTCTCTCTCTCTCTCTCTATCTCTCTCTCTCATACACACACACACACACACACACAAATAGTAATAATAATGATAATAATAATGATGATGATGATGATGATGATGTTAATATTGTTAAATGTTATGACCCACAGGGAGGCAAGCAGGTAAGGCTCTGCAAGGCAATGTGATAAGCACACAGACTGACTCTGGTCCTGGTAAGTTAGTCTACAGTGATGACTGGTGACCTGAGTTTTGAGGAATGAGAACAGGTGGACAATATCAAGAAACTCTTGGCGGAGGGAACAGTGAATTCTAAGTGTCACTTATCATTTATCAAAGATAATGAAGTGTGAGCCAAATCTGAAGAATTAAGTAGAGAGTAAGTAGATGAGGCAGGGAAGGATGGTCCTGAGAAGGCAGGGCAAAGTGTGGACACTTCATTCCGGATTGCAGAAGACCCAGAAGGCTAAATACTGCACACTTTTGTCATCCAGCTCTAGCACAGAGTCTGGCCAAGATTTCTAGCATTAGTGATGCCAGGAGTGAGGAAATGGATGGAGGCATGTTGGAGGTGGGCATCTTGACTGTCAGTCCTTAGAATTTGGTACTTCACTCTAACTAGAAACTAGGTCTCTACATATTTTTTCAAATCAATATGGGGCCAGGCTAACATTTTATTACAGCAATTTGGCTGCCTAAAGCACACTTAATTGAAAAGGAGGAAGGTGCTGTTTTCTCAGCTTTAGGCTCTTTTGGGAAGTGGAGTGAGCCTGAATTAAGAGATGAAAGTAAGCTCCAAGTAAATCAAGATGTTGCTTCCAAGACACAGACTAGGGGTGTGGGAGGCAAGGACATTACACTGCGCCTTACAGAATGGGTGCGCTTCCTTTGATGCCATTTTTCTAATTTAAGAATTATTCTGTGGTATCTGGACAGGGCTTTAGTGTCCCTCTAGCTATGCAGCTGACAGAGTTCAGGCAGGCTTGTTGTGTTCAGACCCTAGAACACAAAGCCTTTTCTTGGTTCAAAGGTTAGACTAATGACCCATGGCAGCAGATTACTTTTGCAGGGTTGAGTTGACTTTTAATATTAAATAAAAACACACATTAAGTGGTTATTTTTCTTTGAACAGAAAAAGAAAGGATAGTATCTGCAAATGACGCTAACAGTGGCTGTTTGGTTGGCGGATAAATAGAAGTAGTCTTAACGTTGTTCTTTGTACTTTGTGTGTTCAAATATTTCTACAATAAAACATCCCAAGGTTTATTTTATTAGTATTTATGTTTATGTGTGTATTTGCATGTGTATATGTGCTCATGAGTACAGGTGTGCTCAGTGGCTGGAAGATGGTTTCAGGACCTGTAGAGCTAGAGTTACAGATGGTGATGCGCCACCCAACTTGGGTGCCAGGAACTGACCTTTGGTCTTCTGCAAAAGCAGCAAGCACTCTTAACCTCTGAACCACCACTCCAGCACCATTTTACATTTTTATTTGTGTTTATGTGCGTGAGTGAACATACGTCTCTGTACCATGCACCTGCCTGGTGACCCCAAAGGCCAGAAGCAGGCTTTCAATCTCTTAGGACTGGAGTTACAGGTGTTTATGAGCTGTGGTATGGGTGCAGAGAGTGGAAGCAGGGTCCTATGGAATAGTAGCTACTACTCCTAATTGTTGAGCCATCTTTTAATCTCCCCACCTAAAATAATTAATTCTCTAGCCCTCCATGGTTGATGTGCACCACAGTTACACTTCTTAACAATTTCTTTTGTGAACAAGCCTCCTACCTTTAGAGGCTTATATGCACCTGCATAGTATTTATAAATAGTCCTAGCACATCGAACCTTAGCAATATATTGGGAAAATCTATTTCATTCTTTTAATATATACCTAGCACTTTGTTAACATAGACCTAAATGTTGTTTTTAGCCCTTTTAGATTAAATCTTTCCAAGTAAAATAAATGAGAAGTAGCTCCCACACTGTTAGTGAGATAAGGCATTTGTTCACGTCTCATGGTCATTTCTTTTGTCTTTTAACTGCCTACTCATGTTTTCCCCATTTTTCTTAGAGTGTTTTGTTCTTTTAAATTTTTTTATTTGAAATGTCTCTTTAACAATTGTTCACTGATCTACCCTCAACTCCCCAGCTGTAACCTTGCTCTCCAGCCAATTGTCTCTGCAGCCATCATTGGTGGTGACGTCCTCTCCCAACCAGCTGTCCTTTTCATTCTCTAGGTCTTTAAATGTCTCCTGAAGGAGACAATTAATGTTCTGCCCCTAAACTGACTAATGCACTCCTTCTGTGTGTCCCCACAACCTGTCTTCCATTTAGTGTGTGACGATATTAAAAACTGAGAGCTTGCTATTTGCCAACAGTGTTTAAAAACCTGCATGACCTCAATTAATTCCCATTGCTATTGTATAACATAGTCACTGTCTTAGATGAAGAAAGTTGAGCTCAGACCAGTTACCGTTTGTACTGTCACTAGCACAGCATTCATCAAATGCCTGCTGTCTGAGTACGTGATGCTCCCTTGCTTGTCTGAATGATGATGGATCTACAAGCTCCATCAAACTCAGTGCTGCCTTTGACATCTAGAACTTATTGCAGTACCTGGCACATGGTAGGTGTTCAACATAGACAGACGTGGAACTGGCTCATTTCTAAGCCAATAGATAGTTTGCCAATTCTAAATGAGAACATTCACGGCTCCTCCCACCATATTAATAACCACAAGTTCTCCAGAGTTACAAATAATGCTGACTAGAAGTAGAAGTTTACCTACTTATCTCCATAAACAGCTGGTACAAGAATCCTTTTTTAGGAAACAGAGGTTAGGAAAGTACCTGACAGCCACCTTCCCCAGTTTCCCCCTACCCTCAAGTCTTGGGAGCTGGGAGTTCTCCTGAACCAAAAGCTCTGGCTTCCTGAGGCTCTATGAGAAATCCAAACTTTTTTGTTAGCATTTTGTTTTTAAGTTGTGGTTTTTTTTTCCCATGGCTACCACTGAGACCCAGTTGACCTTTACTCATGATTCCAAAACAGCAGCCAAAAACAACGTTTTGAAACTGAATCTGGAACAAGGGTTATAAGCATGGGGCCTCACAGTGTTGTTCTCACCACTTGGCTATACTGAGGATTATGGGTTCCATGAAATGAATGAAGTTTTATCTTATAAAGGATGTACCCACATGGAAATTATCTTCATTTAGAAATTGAACTACTACTCACTGACCTCATCTTCTGATAGGAGTGACTAATGTCTATGACATCCTAGGGAGACACTGCCTTTCATTGGCTTCCACTATGAACCCTTCCTGTTACTGTGTGTTGGGTCCATCCCTTAACGATGCTGAATGCCCTGAATGATAGGACTGGGACTGCATGCTTTCTGTATCCTACAACTGATTTACTCCAGCCAAGAACAATAAGCCAAAGACAGTTTTGGTAAATACTTTTTATTTGATCAATTAAAATTTGCTTTTTAAGAAACTGATATTTAAATTAAGACATCTAAAATAATTACTAATAAAATTACTTTACCCGAAGAAGAAAAGGAACAATGGGAAACTGTTTCAAGAAATGTAAAGTAAAGGGTTGAGGCTATAGCTCAGCAGGTAGAGTGCTTAGCACACACAAAGCCCTGGATTCTATTTTCTCTACAGAATAAAGCAGGCCTAATGACATATGTCTACAGTCCCAGCATTCAGGAGGGAGAGGCAGGAATATCCTTCAAGGTAATATTCAGCTATATATCAAGGTGAAAGCTAACCTTGGCTATATGAGACTCCAACTCAAGGAAAAAGAAGGAAGGAAGGAAGGAAGGAAGAAGAGTTAAGCCCTTGTAGAAGAAAGACTTGCTCTCCAACTGTCTCCCATGGCAATACCCTTGTAATGCTAGATAACCAGGCTGAAATAAACTTTATAAAACACTTTCATAAAGGGGACTATATGCCTATCTCAGATTCCTATACTTAGCCACTTTTGAAGGTAATTATTTATAACTCAATACAAGGAGAAATAACAAAAATGCTTTTGAACATACAAGAGCTGATTGTTTATCATGATATCTTCTGTATGGAAAAGGAAGGTTGATATTATTTTTTGATACCAGTATACATGGAAAAGCTACTTTGATTGCAGTTTCCTGCTGTGCTTATTCCTGTAAGATTCTGGGTACTGTGTTCTTGGGTAATTATTAAATACCACCATCACCACATCAGCAATGTCCCACAAATGCAGAGCTAACACACAAAGAGCATGCTTAAAATGTGCACCTTTATATATAAAATTCTGAAAGTATATACTTTCTTCTCTAAGTTAATATATAACAAACATTTAGTACATTGTAATTTTCTTGACTCTTAGATGGATGTCTAAATCACATTTTACATGTGTGACTTTCAAGACTCTTAGATATCTTCCTTGTGCTCACATCAGAAATATCCTCTAGGGAGAACTATTACTCTCTCACCATAGCTGCACCTGTTCTTGAGCTTTATATAGTGTTGTCCTTTCATGCCTAGCTTATTTCATTGAGTGCTATATTTTCAATGCCCATCCATATTGCTGCGTATTGCTCCTCTGAACTGTTAGTATTATATTATTGCTGAACATTTGTGCTGGTTCCATCCTTGTTTGTTATGAATAGAGCTTCTTGGGGATGGAGAGATGGCTCAGAGGTTAAGAGCACTGGCTGCTCTTCCAGGGCACCTGGGTTCAATTCCCAGCACCCACATGGCAGCTCACAACTATCTGGCATCTGACGCTGTCACACAGGCATACATGCAAACAAAACACCAGTGAGCATAAAATAAAAATAAATTATTTTTTAAAGATCAAAAGGCTTCCGTGAACATTCCTGTGTATATCTGAGGTGGAAATTTTATTTAGAAGTGAAACATGTGCACTATAGAAGAGACTGTGTTTAGAATGCTTATTTCTTTAAGAATGTGATTAGAGGGGATTACCGTCTGTTGATGTCTGTCCTATCACTTGACATTCTTTTAGAAAACTTACAAGTGCAATTGATCAAATTGAACAGGTGTGCTTCCAAATAAGGAATAAGTGGATATGGGTGGAAGGCACTGGAACTATATCATTAACCTATTGTATATTAGTTGATGAGATGTATTTATTTGAGACTCTCTTTTTTTTTATTCCTTTTTTCTTTCACTTTTTGTTCATTTTTTTAATTAATTTATTCTTGTTACATCTCAATGGTTATCCCATCCCTTGTATCCTCCCATTCTTCTCTCCCTCCCATTTTCCCCTTATTCCCCTCCTCTATGACTGTTCCTGAGGGGGATTGCCTCCCCCTGTATATGCTCATAGGGTATCAAGTCTCTTCTTGGTAACCTGCTGTCCTTCCTCTGAGTGCCACCAGGTCTCCCCCTCCAGGGGACATGGTCAAATGTGGCTCTCAGGAAATGTCAAAGTTCTAATAATCTGGACATAAGAAATTCTTGGAACAATGGAAGTGCTCTAACAAGATGCAATTATAATTCCTTTGCTACAACCCACAGCTATCTGTGGATGCCAGGTGATTAGCATAGAGATCTTTTCACAGGAAAGTAAGCTGCATTTACATGCCTTTTCCATCAGCCACTCTGGGATGTAAAACTTCAATTTGGGCATCACTGGTGAGGGAAAAGAGATTTTTACTTATCATTGCCTCTGAATAAACTGTCTCCTGCCACCCTCCTGCCAGGGTTTTTTGTTTTTTTGTGTTTTGTTTTTTGTTTTTTGTTTTTCTGAGTTTGAATTAGGGTCTTTGTATGGAGGACAAATCCGATGCCAAGTGCAAGTTAATTTTTTTTAAGTTGCTTATCCCCATGGGGAAGCTGAAGTTTGGTCAACTTCTTCCTCACGGCAGAATTATTTCTTCATTCCCTTATTTCTCCCCTGCCCTCCTCCATCATCACTCACTAGTGATTTGTGCAGCTTTTTTAAAAAATTGTTTTCTCCACCATGAGACACTTCTTTTCTATAAAATCCCTTTGATAGTACAGCTCTCTAACGGTCCTCTCGCCTCCCATTGGCACTAGGTCAGTTAGTTGTACAAGGGTTATCTTGAGGCCTTGTCTAGACTTTGAAAAAAATCCTGGGAATAGTTCCAGGCTTTTTGATTAACTGGGCAGTTCTGGAAATTCAGGATGGTTTTGCTATTTTTACTTGAGTTACGGTATTTGTCACTGGTCCCTTATATCAGAGTGTGCTGCTAAGGGATTCTGTTGATACAGGATGCGACAGTTCAGGTTCCCTTGTGCTCTTGTTGAGGTCATTTCACCTTCCTCTGGGAGTCACTTCAGATTTCTTATAAACGAGCAAATGAATGTTAGAACCTTCACAAAATTCTGTCAAGTCTTTCTCATAAGGTTAGCACGGCCCTCAAACTTTTCCTTCCTAGAGGCCTTAACCTGTCGAAATCCTTTTCAGATCTTGAATAAGTTTTGCAAGATTAAAACAAAAAACAACAAACCTACAAATATCATTTTTTTCTAACTACTGGATGAACAGAATATCAGTTACCAGACATTTCAGTTTCGTTTCTGTGACTCTGATAAAATACCCAGACAAAATGCAACTTAGGGAAGAAGGGGTTTATTTTAGCTCACAGTTCCAGGTTCAGCCCATCATAGCCTAAAAGCCAAGGAGGCAGGGACTAGAAGCAGTTAGTCACGGGCAGTTATCCATAGCCAAGGGCAGAGGAAAGTGAGTGCATGCATGCTTCGTGCTCAGCTGACTCTCTGTTCTCTTATTCAGTCCAGGACCCCAAGCCAGGAAATCTTGCAATCCACTGTGAGCCTGAGTCTTCTCAGATCAAGACACTCCCCTATACGCATGCCCATAAGGCAGCTTCATCTAAATAATCCTTCACTTCTAGGTTGTGTCAAGTTGACAATTAAAACTAACCTATAACACTAGGTAGTCAGGGTTCCTTTCCCCCCCCCCCATATTATCAAATTACCCAGATTACTTTTTTTTTTCAATTTTCTTATTTTTACTGAAGTGATATAGACATAAAAACCACATCAACTTAGTCATTTTATTTGTCTGTTCTAATGATCTGAAATACACTTGTTATGTTGTACAACCATCAGCACCATCCGTATGCAGAATTCTTTTCCCCTTCCCAGACTGCAACTCAGTGGGAACTAAACAATGTCCTCTCTTTTACCACCATGTTTTCTGTCCCTATGAGCTTGAGTTCTCTCTGGCTCATCCAAGTGGGATCGCACTGTATTTGTCTTCTTTGTGACTGTTTTATTTCACTTTGTATACTGTCCTCAAAATTTACACATGTTCCATGGGCCAGAATGTCCTTTATTGTTATTACCGAGTAATGTCTAATTGTAAATACCATTTGCCTATTCCTCCGTCCATCAACGAACACAAAGTCTCCACTATGACTTAGTTATTACGATTAATACTTCACTTCTGTGGACATGTCTGAGTAAAGATATTTCTTTCAGACCCGTATTTCAATTCTTCGTGATATATGTTATATAATGAAACTGCCAAATAATGGGATAATTTTTTATTTAATTTGGTACCTGCTATGCTGTTTTCCATAGTAAATTTACTATTCACATTTCCAACAGTAGCATAAATTTTCCAATTACTCCCATCAATACTTAGGATTTCCTATTTATTTTGTAGTTGCCATTCTAATGGATAGTCATAGAATTATTATTTTTACAATAATCTTTTAATAAAAGGATTTATTATTGTGTGAGAGTTGAGAATGGTCACCAGCTGACTGAGTGTAGCTCACTTATCAAATGGTTATGATCAACTTCTCTCCTTCTTCCTGGTTCCATACTCCCATGCAGACGAATCTGAGCTGACTTCTTTAACCAATAGACTGTGCTTTTGTGAGGACTTGGACTTCCTACTTCTGGGAGCCTTGTGATGTCAGCAATGCAAGTCACTTTCCTAGAAAGAATAACTAAGCATCAAATATGGACTGTGAAGCTTAGTCCAGCTCTCACGTGCACATGTGCTTACAAATGCATAAAGATCACCATTTATAAAGACCACCAAAGTGCGCTCAGTCAACTCCCAACACTAAAAGAGACAACAACAGTAAAAGGTTATCGTCAGCCACAAAGCACTGTTGTGATTGGCTATGCATCCGTGCATAACTAGGACAAATGGGTCCCCAAATAAGGCAAGAATTTAGACACAAACCCCCCCAACCAGTTAGTATCGCCCTCTTTACATTCTAGCCTATTGTCTTTTCTTCCTGCTTATGTGGGGTTTGGTGATGGATGTGGAGTACTAGCGTTAAGCTATGGTGTTCCATATGTGTGCCTGCCTATATATCTTTGAGTTTGTTTGCAAGTTTATATTACGTAAATACACAACTTACAAGTGCAGCTGGCACATTGCTTCAGGGTTGCATAATTAACGCTGGGGAATCCCAATGGAGATCACCCAATTTCACATACCAGTGAGTTACTGAGCAACGGGGATGCGCGGTCTGATGTGTGCTTGTTCTTGTTCTGGGAAGGGATGCTAACTGAGCCCGTTCTGTAGCCCACCAAAAATAGCCAGCTCTGTAATTTGCTCTATGGCTTCTCAGAGAAGATCTACTGCATGGTGGTGTGCTACTTGGCCTCCAGGAGAAATTTATCTTCTGCCATGGCTAAGAGAGCAATCCAGTACCAGGTATCAGAACTATCAAGCTCTCTAAACACACAGCTTGGTTAATGATTATCAGTCAGTCTCCACAGTTAATCTCTCTGTGTATCCCGATTTGAATAACTAGACCCTTGATCTTCTTGTTGTTTTGGGAAAAGAGTAGGCCAACATACATTATAAACCAGAATGCCATATTTCTGTGTGCTCATAGATCATCGTCTCGTGAGTATTATAGGTATGTTGCTCTCTGGTGCTTGACAGCTCAGAAAATGCTCCTAGCATTTATCTAGCACCTAGACTCACAATCCAAGTAACATCATTATCCTCACACAGCTCTCTACTCTGTGTTGCAGTCCCTTGTGTCTCCATAGCCATTTCGATGTGCACTTTAAAGGGTTCAATGAAATAAAAAGGTACATATGTGAAATATAGACGCTAGTAAAAATATTAGAACCCTATCTAGAATATTCCATCTCTCCTGATGACCATTACTGTCATCCTCGCTTAAACCCTTGTCCTCTCTTGCCTGCAATACTGTGACATCCCCCTAACTGGTCACTGCTTCAGGTGCCCCATGGATCCCTTCTTTGATCCGTTTCCATGGAGCAGCCAAGGCAATTCTCTAAATGCTAATCCTGCTCTAAAACTCACCATGACAGCAAAAGACATTGCTCAGTGGTTAAGAGAACCAGGGTGTGGTTCATAGCACCTCCATCAGCCAGCTTCTGCAAGCACCTTCACACGTGTGACAGACACATATCCATACCCTGAATTAGAAATAAAGTAAATATGCTTTTAAAAGATTTTTCCGTCGCTGTGAGGATAAAATCATCTAAGGTTCCACATGATCGTGCCCGTTTTTCCAACTTCATGTCTACTGCCCTCCACTCCTCTTACTCTCACCTCAATGCCCTTCTGTGCCTCTTAAAACATGCAAAGTTCATAATATTCTGAACACTCTCCATTCTCTCTGGGATGGGCTTCCTCCAGACCACTTGAACCTAGTTAGTGTCATTATAGAACCTCTGAGGTCATGCTATATAATGTAGCAATCCCAGGCCTCTTTATACTCTATGGCTTTTACCTGCTTTATTTTATTTTATTTTGTTTTATTCGGTATTTCACTAGACAATGCCAACCACTTGCTACTCACTTTCTGTTTCTTCCTCTCTCCATGTTTACTCCCCACACCAACCTGTTGGTAAGCTGGCATGTATGTTCTGTGTCGGTTTACATTTCTCACCTCCTTGGTTCTGGTATTACTACATCGCTCTTTTGTTCTTTAAGAAACCTCACAAACATCTCCAGCATCTCTCCAATCCATTCTTCAACAGCCTTTAAAAACTCCCAGTTGCCTGACTAGTAGGTAGATGCTGAGCTTCTCGGTTTACAGTATAAGGGACGAGACTATAGAGCACATTACGTGGAGCCTTAAATTGCACCCAAATGGGACTTCCACGGTATCTTCTCCATCATCTTAAAATGTTTCTATTTTTTTCAGTTGCTTCTCAGAAAATTTTATTTTAAAATTCCCAATATAAAGGACATGTCCTCTCTTAAGCCTGGTATTCCATAGCAATATTTTAATCTTAAAATAAAATGGTTTTCTAAGACATAATGTTTTGTTTTTTATTGACAAATATTTACTGCCTTCCTCACGGGAAGATTAGGCCTATCTCCCCTTCATAACAAGTGTGGCTATGTGGCTGGATTTGACCAATAAAGGTCATCAGAAGTAATATGTGCTATCATCTCTTTATTGTGCTCTGATAAAGATAAATTTACTCCAACTAGAAACTGCTCCTCCTGCCCAGATCCTAGAATGAAGAAGAGAAGGAATAGGGATATTCCCAACATGGGCATTAGCATCGGATGAGAAATAAATCATGTGTTGTAGGTTTCAAAATCTAGGCTTGTTTGTCACAGCAGCATAGCTTAGTATAAGATGGATCAGTATGCCATTCAACAAATATTCAGTCAGTCACAGCCATTTCATAATACTTAGAACATACTCTATGCAAGAACTATTTTAAATGCCACAAAACAGGACCTGGAGATATGACTCACAATTAAGAGCACACACTGTTCTTACAGAGGGCCAGGATTTAGTTTCCAGGCTCACAACCAACTATAACTTCAGTTCTTGGGATCTGATGCTCTCTTTTGGCCTCTGCATGCACCTGTACATAAACATACCCAGACACAGACACACAATTGAAAAGTAAGACAAACCTCTTTTTAAAACAACATGGAATATACAACAATTTTTAAACCGTTGTCTAGCTTTTGAATAACATGAAACATGATTTCCAAGCTGCTATAATCCAAAGCAATATGTTAGGACGCTATTGGGCAAAACTATAACAGAAGGGTTAGTACATTTAAGGAAAATAACCTGACACTACAGGGACCAGAAGGTACAAGAAAGCATTGCTAGTTTTCTTTTTGCCATGCCTCACCAACAGAAGGTCTTAGCAATGTACCTAGCAGAGAAACAGATGGATAATTTAAAAAGCAAATATAAAGGAGCAGCCAGTTACACTCAATATTATCTCACATGTCTGTCTTGATAACGTCATTGATGGGTCACATCAGCATCAGTGGAAGGATTCACAGTGAACAACAGTAGGATTTATGGACTTGGGAGTGGGCACAGTCACCTTAACTTGATCCCATGGAGAAAGCAAGCCTACTCATTGACCCTGGCACCTTTCAAGCTCCAATCCTTTCTGGTTAGTCATGTGGCTTTCCGCATGACCAGCTGCTTTTGGCAGGCAACTTAAGCAAGTTTATCCCACAGTCAGCACCCAAGGGCTTCCTATTCTCAGTTTTACCCTCGATGGGAACCAGGCATCCAGCTGAGCATTCAGGACCTGTTTTCTTCAGAGTTCACTAGGACCAAGAGCACTCAGCCCATGGACCAGCGGAGTGCACACAAGGCTTCTCAAAACAACTGCCTTAAATAGCCTAAGACAGAATTTGTAGAGGGCAAATTACCCTCTTTAACTCTGACACATGTTTCTAGGATGATTCAAGTGACAAATGCCCTCTTCCTGGGTTCATAAATCAACTCAGGACTTGCTTAAGTAGCTTAGTCATGTGCTCAATATTACGGACAGGCAAGTTCTGAGTAGCAGAGGCTGGGAAGGCCAGGATGAACTTTTGCCCTGCCTTCTCCTAATTTAGACTGAGTAACGGGGTAAAGTACATCTGGTGATACAGTTTGGAGCTCTGAAATTCGGAGACTCTATACGATTATACAGCAGATTCCTAGAGATTTTTCTCTGGGAAACACGAAGCCTCTTCTCACTTGGACATTTTTCCAGGTGACAATGGAGAAGAGGATTGACTCTAGCACACACCTGCAGGGTTTACTCAAACAAGCAAAGTAAGCAGGTTCGGTGATGCACCAGCCCTCCTAGTGACTGCAGGCGACAGCAGAAACCTCACATGCTTATAGCTGAGTCCAAGGGCCTCATGCCCTTGTAACGTCTTCTTGTGACATCAACAGTATCAGTGCATCTGAGTGTCCCCTAAATAGAGAGAATTCTTTCAGGATAAAGTGAATGTGCCAAGCCTGCTGAGTCTAGATGGGATCCAGGAAGAGAGTAACCTCATTCCAACCATAGTTTCAATATGATGGTTGGCTAGAAATCATGCACCATAGTTTCAGAGTTGTAGAGCAGCTACCTTGCAGGGCTTTCACAAGCTGTTCTATTTGTGTGAAAGTCACCCTAGTGGATGCATCGCCTGTCCTCTTCCTAGGGACTCCTGCTGAGTTCATTTCAGCTCTTGCTTTGAATATGGCTTCCTTAACCTCCTTTTACTTGATATGGTTCTTTTTCTTTTTTTAATTAATTTATTCTTGTTACATCTCAATGGTTATCCCATCTCTTGTATCCTCCCATTCTTCCCCCCCCCCATTTTCCCCATTATTCCCCTCCCCTATGACTGTTCCTGAGAGGGATTACCTCCCCCTGTATATGCTCATAGGGTATCAAGTCTCTTCTTGGTAACCTGCTGTCCTTCCTCTGAGTGCCACCAGGTCTCCCCCTCCAGGGGACATGGTCAAATGTGAGGCAGCAGAGTACGTGAGAAAGTCATATCCCACTCTCCACTCAACTGTGGAGAATGTTCTGACCATTGGCTAGATCTGGGTAGGGGCTTAAAGTTTACTTGATATGGTTCTTGAATGTTGCATTTTTTATATTTATTGTATCTCAGAGTAATCCAAGAAGCCATGTATATTAAAAACAACAATTGGGATACAGGAAAAGTGCCAAATCACCTCCATTATCCATTTTTAGGCATGTTGACCAATGTGAGATCTCAATCAGCTTGAAAATATTCTTTCATTCCATGACAAAGGTGTGAAATGCCCTAATGACTGGCCCAGATTAACCCCCATAACTGCCTCCAGGAGCTCCCACACTGGAAACCAGCTGTCTTATGTTGCCCAGGTTCCTATTCTTTACTCACTTGTTGGAAGGAGAGAACAACCAAGTCAGAAACCCACTCAAGTTTCACATCCACTCAGTACTTTATTTGCTCTCCTCCATCAGGCTTTTCACGCTGCACACTCTCAGAACTCCTAGGAGTGGCAACCACTGCCCCTCTCACCATGAAAAACAAAAGAGTTTCACGCCCTTCTTATTTCCACTTTGTATATGAATATTTAAAGGCATAAAGCTGGTAGTGTGTTGTATAGCCAAGTAGCTTTGGGACTTCGGTGGAGGAAAGTAAAGGACAGAAGAAAAATGATGTGTCAATGCTAAGAAGTTATCAGCAATGGTGAGCAGTGGGGGCTGGGTGTCCTGCCTCTCTCCATCTTGCCCTTCCCAGTGACAGCAAAGACTTAGGTACAAAGTAGGTTCCTCACAAACATTTGTTGAAAAGATTTTCAGTAATGAAAACTCAGTCTGCTCCACTGTCAGCTGAGGATACCAGGAATTCTTTTCTGAAACAGATCCAGCCTCGGAGGATGTCTTCCTTCCTCTAACGACGTTATCTTCAGGGTGAGGTGCTGGATTCCTCAGACTGAGGAGCCCAGATGTCTGCTTAGCTCCATTTCATTGTCTTAATAAGATTAAATCAGGCACATGCAAGAGACTCACCGTGTTAGAAACTTCAGGTATTACATAAGCTTGAAGAGAAATGGGGAAAGGGGAAAAGTTTGTCTCACTCCATGATGAGACAGAGGAAGGAAAATGATCACACTGAAGATTAACGCAAGTGTTTTATAATTCATTCCACATTTTGATAAATCTTAGCTCATTTGAATCCCACATTTGACCAATGGGAATCAAATAAAATAAATGAAAATGTTTATTTTATTTACATAAAATAGAGTCTTTATTTTATATCTGAAAAGCTAAAACCTCCAAGGATTGAAATCTTCAGGCTACAATTTTGACAAGAGAAGGAGCCCAAGTCATCACCTAGCTCGGCTCATTCTAGGTGAGAATTAGCACTTCTTCACCTGTCTGTCATAAGTTGGTTCCAAGGTCTTTAAATCTCCATGTAGAATATGATGTTTTCTTTAGTGAGGGTGGTCTATCTTTTCACCTAAAAACAGTCACATTATTTTAATAAATAAAATTTGCTCTTCCAATATATTAAGTGGTTCCCAATTTTACACCCAAACAAGAACAAGGTTTGTTTTTTAACGACTGTTACCTCCTTCTAGGCTAAGTAAACTTGTTCTCTTTGTTTGGAAAGTGTAGGTTCACCTTTCTTAACCAATATATTTTATTAACAACTTAGTGACCGAGCATATATCACTTATAACCCTACTAACCAAAACAGTAGGAAATGAGGATTAATGGACACAATAACAAAACCTTAAAGATATCAGTTCTGAGGAATGATTCTCCGAGCATGAGCCGCAGGATTTCTTCCGCTGGAACCTGGGGTAACCAGAACTCAAAAGCTCAGCAGGAGCAGGAGCCCCGAAGCCTTCCCTCGAGCAGTTTTCTCTAGGAGCATCTTGAAGTGCAGAGATGAACAGCCAAATCTATCCCAAGTCTCAAAAAAAACCCACCTCCAGTTCTGGGTTCATTTATATATCTCCTCCCAGAGTCTGTTCACGGGATCTTTTTCAGCTGGCAACAATTAAGCTCCTGCATGAGGTGGTTGCTCTTCTAGTGAATTAACCTCACCTGTTCTCTCACGAGACCGTTCCTAGCCTGCACTTGGTTTATCTCTCCTTCAGGAAAGGGTCTTGCTTGTTTGGAAAGGCCCAGGCTGTGAAGCACAAAGTCACGGTCTTCTGTACTCAAGCTCTAGTTCTGAGATCATAGTTTAAATAACCGTATCAGTCCCTACCTAACAGTTTTAACTTCAATAGTTTCTATCCATCTGTTACAATGTCAAAGTTGAGTAATTGTCCAAGCATGGTCAATGTGAACAATTAATTTAAATGTTAAGCTAAAAGCAGAGTTGCTGAAAATTATAAAATTAGACAGGCAACACCAGACAATCTATCTCAGAGAGGATAGCAATCAGAACAGACAGCATGAGCTGTTAGTGCAAGGAACACAGGTGCACAGGGCCTCTGATGGAATGACCGCTGTGTGAAAAGATAGGAGGTGTGGCCATCCAGTTGCTCCCTGTTCATGGGGCAGTAGGGGAAGGCATCCTCTTTGGAATTTATAATGGAGCTGAAGAACTGTCTTGCAAGCGTCCATCTACTATGAGCTAGACATCTGCGCTCTCTGCTTAGAGCTGGTTCACCTCTCATGACTCATTCTTATCCTTAAGATTCTGGGGAGTGTGTACTCTGTCAGGCATGAGGTATGGGGTGGCTTAAATGAGAATAACTCCCGTAGGCTCTTATATCTGAGTGCTTGCTCACCAGGAAGTGGGATTATTTGAAAGGATTATAAGGATTAGGAAGTGTGGCCTTGCTGGGAGAAGGTGTGGCCATTTTGGAGTAGGTTTGGCTTTGTTGGAGAAAGTATGTCATTGGGGATGGCCTTTGAGGTTTCAAAAGCCCACATCAGGTTCAGAGTCTCTCCATCTGCCTACACATGGATCAGGATGTAGCGCTCAACTACTTCTCCAGTACAGCAAGCTTGCCAAATTGGCTGCCATGCTCAAGGCCACAATGACAGTAGACTAATCCTCTGAAACTGTGACCAAGCCCCCACCTAAATGCTTATCTTTATAAAACTTACCATAATATGCTGTATCAACAGAGCAATAAAACAATGACTAAGGTGCAACATTTCAAAATTTGCAGCCTTCAAGCCAGGGAATAGGTCTTTCCTGGATGACCACACTATGAGTGAGAAAGCAATGGGGCAGAGTCCAAAGCTCTGTTTGGATTAGTTTTTTGTTTTGTTTTGTTTTGTTTTGTTTTGTTTTGTTTTTAAAAATCTAACAGAGCAAAATGGATTTAGAAAACAAAACAGAAATCTATTTGATGGCCTTCAGGAAGGAGGCTTCAAAGCAGACATTTAATTGGAAATTGTAGCCACTTGGCTCTTCTGGAATATAGTTCATTCATGTATAATTAAATATTGCTGGTTATTTGGCTCTTGCTTCTACTGTTGTGTCTCTGCACTGCATTTCCTGGCCTTTGCACAGACTTTGTTCTGATCTTTGGGGGAGAAGGGATTTCATGATCGTGTGTCTCAGGGATTCTATTTGCAGCTTATTGTAAGTGACTTACAACCCATCTCTTGAGTCCAGCCATTCTTAAGCTTCTTAGACTCACAACCTTTCCTATGCAAGAAAGTTTCGCATGACCATGACCAAATGAGTAGATGAAATAGGTATATAAATCATTTACAGATTAAAAGTCATAAGCAAAGTAAATTTAAAACAGTTCTTTGATATACATTTATTGGCTCTTTATAATGGATGGAAACAAATTTGCACAGATGTGCTTATTGATCTAGCCTAATACAACACAAAGATATAATAATTTGATAGTAGCAAATACTAAACCTTTTTTGCTTTCTATAATTAAGCCGTTGTGCTTATTTAGGAACTTAAAGCCATATGTACAGTAAAAAAAAGAGTGCAATTCAGAACATTCACTAGCTGAGGTGTTTTGTGGCATTACTTGTTGCTGCTACACGGAGTGATGCTATGCTCGGTGCAAAGTTCATGGGCTTAGTGTTTGGAACTAAGAATTCAATAAAAGTTCCACGATACAATATGTGCACACTTTAACAGAAACCCATTGGGTTCATTACACATTTGGTTTTTAATTATTTTAGGTCATTACACAATCAGAACATTTTTACTGTGGCGAAAATTTTCATACCCCTTCTCCTGTTCTATTACTTGCTCTTATATGAGTTCCCACAGGTTAAGAAGTGCTGTCTCAACATTTAAGTTTGAACAGTCTAAGTAGCCTGTCTGTCGAAACCACTTGTCTAGCACAGTGAAAGGTGTGTCCGTGTGTGTGTGTGTGTGTGTGTGTGTGTGTGTGTGTGTGTGTGTGTGTAGGCTGAGGGTTACCTTGAGTTCTCAGGATTTCAACATAACTGATATGATATAATGTATGCTATTACATCAAAGACAGATGGATGTGAGAGAAGGAGGGATCAACAAATTCAATGGCCCAAAATTGAAAAGAAAGAAAACACACCACTAATTCCATCATGTTTCAGCAACCTTTTTGCTTCTCATTTTCATTTTCTGTGACAGAAGGCAGTGCCACAGTCAAGCACATGGGAAAGATTGTACCTGTAGCTGCTAAGAGATGTTACACACAGAACTTTATTTTCTTCTCTTTAGAGTGATTCAACTACTCAAATATGTCATTAAATGTGAATTACAGGCTCTGGAGGTGGCTCAGTGGATAAAGGTGATTGCCACCAAGCCTGATGGCCAGAGTTCAATTTCCCAGGATCTGTGTGTTAGAAAGAAAAATCCAGCTCCCAATAGTTGCTCTCTGATACACACACACACATAAACACACACACACACACACACACACACACACACACACACACACACACACACAGCATGGCATGCACACATACACATTTACAATAAACAAATAAGCAGTGTAATAAAAAGATAAATTGAAGTAAATTGCAAGCAGGGAACAGAGCTTGATGTTTTTTCTCAGAACTCACTGCAGTATCCTGTATACATTGGGAACTTAAAAATACTTTTGCTAAACAATGAGACAAATTACAAGGAAAGGTCAACAATCTCCTAGAATTTTCAAATAATGCCAGTGATTTAGTCAACAAATGACTTTAGCCACTCTCTTTGTTAAGTTTCAATTTTGATAGTTTAGTTATGAAGACCCTCACTGAGTAATATTTTGGCAATCTAAATAATCACGAACCTCTTGCAAAAATTGATTGGTTTTATTAAAGACAAACATGGAAGCCTTCAATGCTGCCAGTGCTTAGTACAGACCAGAGAAGGAAAGAAGATCTGTGCTACAGTCCAGACAACAGTAGCACCCTGAACTTAATCAGGGTAAGGGAGACAGCACTGAATATAGCCTGCAGCCTCTCCTGTAAGTTAGGTATCATCAGTAAAATATACACATACACACATACATATATACATACATACATACATACATACATACATACATACATACATACACACATTTTTTAAAAAGTTCTCACTCCATTGGTGAACCTGGTACACAGTATTTACACAAAAATATTTATTGAGAAATTGAGTGAACACATTCCCATATATTTAATAATAAAATGTATTAGTTTGGGTTTTATATGTGGGACTCCTTGCAAGGCAGAAACTTTTGTATCCTATGATGCCTCTGCAATATTTGCAAAAGGTTAATTCCTCCCATAAGGTGGTAAAGAAGACACAATGGTCACCCATGGAGACTCAGAGCTGTCATGGTCCATGGGGGCTCAGTCCTATTGGCTTAGACTCACAGACGTTAGCTGTGGCTCCAACGTCATGGCAGCCTTGGCACGGCTGTTGGAACAAATGTTTCTTTGCTGCTCACTCTCAATGGCTAGTCCTGAGTAAGTGGACTGTTGCCATCTTTACTGAGTAACAGGACTACAGTCCTACTTTTATCTCCTCCAGATCCAGGCCATTCTGAAGAGAGAGTCTATACAAGTGTCAGCAGGAGGAACAGTGACCTGGAAGAGCATATTTATTCACGACAAGTTTACTCGCATGTGTACTACTAAGAAGGTCTCTCTCCCTGTAAATAACAGCAGTCTCGAATCTTGGGGACTTGCATTTTTCTTCTTTCCATGCCCCCCCCCCCATTGATATCAGCCAGCATTCCTGCTGTTAAATTCACTGAGTCATAAGCCAGACAATTCCTAGGCATACTCCCTCGGCCAATTTCTTTGGCATGAGCTGGAGCCAGGACGGAGCTATTTCCTGGATGGAGAAAGCAGCTCATTTGCTTTGTTCTGTTGGGTTGATTTAGAGCTTTGAGTTTTCCCAAGGAAATTCAAATGGCACTGCCAGCCCTAGTTGAATGTCACCTTCTGGAGTGACATTCCGTATGACAGCAGGCTCAAGGTTGATTTTTATTACTTATTTGGGAAGGGGAGAAAATAACCATAAGTAGCCTATCCCTCAGCTGAGTATCTCACAGAAGTGCTCTCCACCATACCCTAGCCTCCTGGTTTCTTTCTTCCCTAATGCATATATTTCCCAGCAGACTGGAAACACTTTCTTCATTGTTCTATTTCATTGAGAAAGGCAGTTTGTCTTATTTAGGAATATTATTGAATGTTCCTGCTTCAATTACCTATTGTTGTATAATAAACCACTCCAAAATTTTCGTGAGTTGAAGCAAGATTTTTTTTTTAGGGTTTTTGAGTCAACCAGGGCCAGCTTTGTGATTACCCACAGGATGGCCATTGGTGCCACTGAGTAGAAGCTCAGCTGGGCTTGCCTTCTTACACAAACTTCTTTCTGTGATTTGAGCTTCTCATAGCAAGATAAGTGTGTTATAAGAAATAGTACCCACCAAACAAACATTTCAAGAGGCAGCAGCTGCAAGGGACTCAACATAGTGTCTCATCTGTATAGTTCTACTGATTAAGCATGAATGAGAACATTAGCGCAGATATGATAGAAATTTCTACCATATAGCCAAAAGATGGGGGGGGATAGATAGCTAGATCAATGTGCCCCATTTCTGAGGTCTAATCCAATGCAATACAATTAGAGAGATTCAATCCATATCCAGATTGTGAATTTAACTAAAGAACAATTGATCTATAAATAGCAGTTCGCACTATTCACATAAAAAAAAATTTCCCCAGAAATAAAGTATGGGGCCCAACAAAAATAAGGTCAAGTTAAAGCCATGCATACCAGCATCCAAAGGCAGTGGAATGATGGAGAGCAAGGATGTGGGGCCATAGATATAGAAATAACCATGACAACTACACCTAGACAAGCCAAAGCTCAAGCAAAGGAAACAGGCCACTGTGTCAATGATATGGCAAGACAGTTATGAGGTGCATGGAAAGTATTTCCAGTATTTCGACTAGATTTAACTATCAGTGGTCATGGGTGACCTTGGTAGGGAGAGGTTAAAAGAACAGAAAAGGCAAAGTCGAAAAAATAGGATGGTGACTAGTAACTAAGAAGGAAAAGGCAAAGATCAGCTGACAAAGTCCTGAGGAAGGGCTTGTGTATTAAGATGCTAGGGAAGGCACTCTACTCTCAGACTGGTTGCAAGTGTGCATGGACAGAGTGGCTCTCTCATTTGCTTCTCACTACTCCATGATGTTCTTGGCAGAGGTAGCTCATATGCTGACACATGAAAATGAATTAAGCATGTGCAAAGAGTTGAAAGGACCATCTTTTTTGGCTGGAGTAACAGCAAGAGTGAGCAAGTGGGTAGCGCATGAAGGAACAGACTGGAAAGGAGCAAGCTGGCAGGTGGGGTAGGAGATGTGCTACTACAAGAGTGATCTGTGAGAGTCAGAGAGCTTGCTCTTTTTTGGTTTGTGCTATGGTAGAGTTTATATTTGTTACAGTAGAGTCACTGGAGAACTGTAAGCAAGAGAATGACATGACTTTGAAAGGTCATTCTCTTAAAAAAAAAAAAAAAGACCATGCAGCAACCCTACTTCTAGGCATTTACACCAAACAAATGAAGGCATGTATTTAGAAAAATATTAACACTGGGAGCTGGGGAGATACTCAGTGGCTACAAGGGCTTGCAGCACTATTATGAATATGTGAGTTCAAATCCCAGCACCACATAAACCTCCAAATTCAGCCACATGTGCCTACAACTCTGGCATTGCAGGGCAAGCTGATACAGATGGATCACTGCAGCTTGCTGACTGTAACACTAAGTGAAAAACAGTGAGCTGCAGGTTCAATGAGAGACTCTAATTCAAAAGCATGAGGTAGAGAAGCCCCGATAAGGACCCCAGACATCTTCTGGCCTCCGAGTACACAAAGCCATGCACACTTGAATGCATACATGTACATATGCAAAGACCACACACACCGTAATATAATCATGTAAAATATTTGTAGAAGATTTATTCATAATAAACACAAACAAGAAAGTCTCTGTATCCATCAATAAATGAATAAACAAATGAATAATAGACTACTCAACAATAAAAAGAAATGAATTTGCTGGCTATGGGTAATAATTTATATGGCTACATTATGATATCTTATAAAGACTAGGAAAAATTAAAATACTCTCTTCCTTTATGAGGAGAATGAAGGTCAGTCTTGCCGAGGGCAGTGGTTCTCTACCTGTAGGTCATGACCCCAGCAAGGGTCACATATCAGATAGCTTGAGTGTCAGATACATACATTATGATTCATAACAGTAGCAAAAGTGCAGTTATGAAGTAGCAACAAAATAATTTTATGATTGGGAGTCACCACACCACAACCCAAGGAAGTGTATTAAAGGGTCGCAGCATTAGGAAATTTGAGAGCCATTTGATCTGGGGAGACAGAAGGGAAATGTTTATTTTTTTTCTCATATATATATATATACACACAGATGGGTCACATATATTCATATTACATCTCAATTGTTATCCCTTCCCTTGTATCCTCCCATTCCTCCCTCCCTCTTGCTTTCTCCCTACTCCCCTCCCCTATGACTGTGACTGAGGGGGACCTCCTCCCCCTGTATATGCTCATAGGGTATCAAGTCTCTTCTTGGTAGCCTGCTGTCCTTCCTCTGAGTGCCACCAGGCCTCCCCATCCAGGGGATGTGGTCAAATATGGGGCACCAGAGTTCATGTGAAAGTCAGTCTCCACTCTCTCTACTCAGCTGTGGAGAATGTCCTGTCCATTGGCTAGATCTGAGTAGAGGTTCAAAGTTTACTGCATGTATTGTCCTTGGCTGGTGCCATAGTTTGAGTGGGACCCCTGGGCCCAGATCCACCTATCATAATGTTCTTCTTGTAGGTTTCTAGGACCCTCTGGATCCTTCTATTTTCCTATTCTCCCATGCTTCTCTCACCTAGAGTCCCAATAGGTTGTCCTCCCCTCTGTCCCAGTTTCCTGATAAGTGAAGACTTTCATGGGACATGCCCCTTGGACTAGTGTCCAGATATAAGTGAGTATATACCATTTGACTCTTCCTGCTTCTGGGTGAACTCACTCATTATGATCATTTCTAGTTCAATCCATTTGTCCACAAATTTTGGGAATTCCTTGTTTTTGATAGCTGAGTAGTATTTCATAGTGTAAATTTACCAGTTTATCCATTCTTCTACGGAGGAACATTTAGGCTGTTTCCAGGTTATGGCTATTATGAATAAGGCTGCTATGAACATGGTTGAGCATATGTCCTTGTTGTGTGCTGAAGCATCTTCTGGGTATATTCCAAAGGGTGGAATAGCTGGGTCTTGAGGAAGCCTTATTCCCAGTTTTCTGAGATAGTGCCAGATAGATTTCCAAAGTGGTTGTACTAGTTTGCATTTCCACCAGCAATGAAAGAGTGTTCCTCTTTCTCCATATCCTTGCCAGCATGTGGTGTCACTTGAATTTTTTATCTTAGCCATTCTGATGGGTGTAAGATGGAATCTCAGAGTTGTTTTGATTTGAATTTCCCTGATGACTAAGGATGTTGAACATTTCTTTAAGAGTTTCTCAGCTATTCAATATTCCTCTGTTGCGAATTCTCTGTTTAGTTCTGAGCTCCGTTTCTCAATTGGGTTATTTGGTTTGGTGGTGTGTAATTTCTTGAGTTTTTTATATATTTTGGGTATTAGACCTTTATCAGATGTAGGGTTGGTGAAGATCTTTTCCCAGTCTGTAGGCTGTCGCTTTGTTCTCTTGACAGTTTCTCCTGCCTTAGGGAAGCTTCTCAGCCTCATGAGGTCCCATTTATGAATTGTTGACCTTAAGGCCTGGGCTGTTGGTGTTCTGTTCGGGACGTTGTCTTCTGTGCCAATGTGTTTCAGGCTCTTCCCCACTTTTTCTTCTAACCAATTTAGTGTCTCTGGTTTTACTCTAACCAAGCAAGTGAAGGACTTGTTTGAAAAAAAATGTCAAAACTATGAAGAAAGAGATTGAAGATAACATGAGAAGATGGAATGATCTCCCTTGTTCATAGGTCAGGAGAATTAAATGTAATTGGCCATCTTACCAAAAGCAATTTACAGGATTCAATGCAATCCTTATCAAAATACCTACACAATTTTTTAAAGACATTGAAAGTTCAATTCTCAACTTCATGTGGAAAAACAAAAAATCCAGAATAGTTAAAACCATCTTATACAATAAAAGATCCTCAGGAGGAATCTCCATACCTGATCTCAAGCTGTACTATAAAGCAACAGTAATGAAAACAGCATGGTACTGGTACAGCAATAGGCTGGTTGATCAATGGAATCGAATTGAAGACGCACATACACATATGGTCACTTGATTTTTGCAAAGAAGCCAAATCTATTAATCGAAAAGCTAGCATCTTCAACAAATAGTGCTGGTCTAACTGGATGTCTACATGTAAAAAATGCAATTAGACCCATATTTGTCACCATACACAAAGCTCAAGTCCAAGTAGATCAAAGACCTCAACATAAAACCAAGGGAAATGTTTAGAGTGATAGCAATGTGTTTTTTTAGACTTGGGTCTCACAGATGCCAAAACTTAACAAATGTAAATTATTCTCCATCTTAGTAAAAAATTCAAGATGCAATAACAAATAAGAATTTATGGTTAAAACTTTCATTAGAAGGATGTAGAGGAATTTTAATTCAGAACATGGATGCTCTTGCAAGAAATCTTGTCCAAAGACCTTCTAGGTCTGTGTGATTCCCTGGAATACAGACACACCTTTAATCCTAGGATCCAGAGACAAGCAGATCTCTGAGTTCAAGGCTAGTCTAGTATAGAGAAAGTTTCAGGTAAAAAAAAGTTTAGGTCCAGGCGTGGTGGTACACATCTTTAATCCCAATATTCAGGAGACAGAGGCATGCAGATCTCTGAGTTCTGTTTAGGCAGTTAGTTGAGACTGAATTGAAAGGCAGTACAGTAGAGTTGAGTTAACAGCAGTTCAGTTCATGGAATTCAGAGTGCGTTTTTACAGAGACAGGTTGAAGAGAGAACAACCTAGACACAGATAAAAGCAGAACAAGCCAGAGAGTGAGAAGAAGACAGAAGACTAGAACAGATAGCTACAGTTACTTTGAGGCCAAGCAGAGCAAGCAATTCAGTCAGAAGCTGAGAGAAGCCAGATTGAATCTGTCAGCTAGGAGAGAAATTTGAGCCAGAAAAGTTGAGTTGAAACCAGCCAACCAGGGTTCAGAAAGAGCTAGAAAGAGTGACCTTATTCAGAAGTAATCCTCAGAGGCCGAAAACATTCTAGGCCCCAATTAGATTGTACAGAGTCTAAAAGTTGCCAAGACTATGTCTAGGTTAGCAGTCAGAGGCAGTAAGCCTCTGAGATGACAATTACAACAGGATACTTTTACAGAAGGAAAACTCACAAGTATTAAACAAACTGAGGTAATTAATACAGATGTTGTGGTGCTCAAAGGGAGAGCGTTGATGCCTGCAATTTCTTTGAAATGTACTAAAATTGAGGCAGAGGCATGAGTAAATATGGGGACAAACGGCTGGACAGGAAGATGAACAAAAGGAAAACGTTAGTTGGGAGGTATGTGGACACTCAGCATACAAGTGTTTCAACTTTCCTTTGGGTTTGAAGATTTTGATGGGTGATGTCCTTCTTAGCTCTAAGTATCAACGTTGCACTGCCGGGAGTGTTGATGGGAGATCCTCAATTGGCTCCTCTGTGAGGGATTGTTTTGCTTATTAACCGATGCAGGAGGGCCCAGCCCACCTGGGCCAGCACCACCATTACAAGCAGTTGGTCCCGGACTTCAGAAGAAAACTAGCTGAGCATTGTGTCTGTGGGAGACAGCAAAGAACATGATTTCTGCTGCACCCCCTTAGCTGTGCGTATGCTCCCTGGCCAGAGGGAATGCTTCATGGAAGAGCAATCAGATGTGCCTTCAAGTTCCTACTTCAGTTCCCGCCTGACTTCCCTCAATGATAGACTGTGACGTGGAAGAACAATCCAAATCAATGCTCTCCTCTCCTCCATAGCTTTGCTCATGGTACTGGTCACAGCAACTGAATGAAACTAAAGCGTGCCGAAAAACCAAACTGACCTCTCTATATATAACTGTTCCAGAGACGACTGGAATTTGAGAGGTGGAAGAGAACTGTCCCAGCAGCCAAAGCAGAGAGTATTGTCAGTAGGCAGAGCAATGCCAGTGACTGTGGCCGTAAGAATGGCTTTGGGGAATAATGGACAGAGTCTATATTTATGTTGGAAATAGAAATGATAAGACATTTGAAGGATTATATTAGTTTGGTTCACAAATAAAATGACAAGCTAGGTGTGGTGGTGTGTGCAAGCCCAGTTCTCTGGAAACATGCAGGAAGTGAGCTCATGAGAAGTCATCCAAGTGGGCTATTGTGGATTTTTCCTATTGGATAGCCAACAGTATCATTTGTTAATACGGAGATTGTCAGACTTACAGAATCAATCATTAGTTTTAGTTTGTTACTATGGAGACTGAACCAGCTAGGTGGTGTTCACATGGTAAGTAGTAAGTTAAAATTAACGTGTAGCTCAGCGGATTTAAAGCCCTCAAACTGTAACTCGTGTTGACACATAGTAAGAATACTATATGTTTGGTATTATTTTTAAAATTTCAAACTATTACAGGAATATGGGCAGGTGCATAGCTATAACATTTTTAGTGTGAGGGTAAATTCCATCTGAGAAATGAGGTAAGGCTCTCAAGATGGCTCCAAGGGGGAGATCCAAGATGGCGGTGCTGATCATGCATAATATCTGAACAGAGGAAAAATAATGATTGCAGAACAAATGACAGGCCATGCTGTGGACCCCAAAACTCCAGTGTCTGTGTTTCCCAGGTGAGAGGAGAGCCCACAATGAGGGGAACAAGCAGGTCCAACCTCAGATCACCAAGGTAATCCTGGGGAAAGTCCCTGGATTCATGCCTGAGCGTGGTCTCAGCCTCTGGCCACCTGCATACTCCCACTGTCCTGTGGATGGATACCTTACAGCTACCGGGGTGCCTGACTCCAACCTCAGGTCCCCTGCGACCCAAGATCCATGGAAACGGTTCCAGCCACCTATCCAAAGCCTAACCCATCTCCCTAAGGAAAGCAGCCAAACCTCTGCGCTCACAGGTTCTCCAAAATGGTTGTGCACAGTGTCTGAGCAGCTGGAACTTATTAATTTCAGAACAAGAAAGTCAGTAGCAGGGTGGCTGACTCCGGGACTTCCCATGGCAAAAGAACAGCCCCCAGGCTCCTGAGAAGCCTAGTCAGTACTGAGGATCCTACATCAAAGGACAATCTTGGGCAATTCCCTGGGAACCACCAGCCAGTCAGAGAACATACCTACCAACCCAAGGAGGGCTCCTGCAGGAACATCCAGCTTTCCTTCCAGGGCTTTACACACACATACACACACACACACACACACACACACACACACACACACACACACACACCACTACCACCACCAGCAGGCACCAGGAACTACCAGCCAATGCCAGAGGCAAACGGATGGCTAAAGACCAGCATAAAAACACAATTAACAAAAACCAGAGCAATATAGCATCTCCAGAACCCAGTTAGCCAATGGAAAGCAGCCCTGGATACTCTAGCACAACTGGAACACAAGAAAACTAATTAAAGCTATGCTAACAAAGATAGTAATGGCCTTTAAAGAGGAAACCCTTAAAGAAACATGGGAAGATAGAGTCAAACAGATTAAGGCCTTAAAAGAAAAAATGCATAAATCGCTCAAAGAAATACAGGGGGAAAAAACAAATAAACAGGTGAAGGATAGCAATAAAATGGTTCAAAAGTGAATATGGAAATAGAAACAATAAATAAAGCACAAACTGAGGAAGTCCTGGAGATGGAGAACATAGGGAAGAAAACAGAACTACAGGGGTAAGTATACCAACAGAAAATGGGGAAGAGCTTTGACTCACTGGCACAGGAGACAACTTCCTGAATAGAATGCCAATAGCTCCGGCTCTAAGATCAACAACTAATAAATGAGACCTCATGAAACGGAAAGGCTTCTTTAAGGCAAAGGACACTGTCAATAGATCAAAGCAACAGCCTACAGACTGGAGAAAGATCTTCACCAACCTTTCATCCAACATAGGGCTACTATCCAATATATATAAAGAACTCAAGAAATTAAATACTAACAAACAAAATAATCCAATTAAAAATGGGGTACAGAGCTAAACAGAGAAATTCTCAACAGAAGAATATCAAATGGCTGAGAAGCACTTGAAGAAATGCTCAACGTCCTTCGCCAATCAAAACGACTGAGATTCCATATTACACCTATCAGAATGGCTAAGATAAAAAAACTCTAGTGACAGCATATGCTGGTGAGGATACAGAGAACAGGGGAAACTCTTCCATTGCTGGTGGGAGTGCAAACTTCTACAACCAAGTTGGAAATCAATCTGGTGCTTTCTCAGAAAACTGGGAACAGCTCTATCTCAAGACCCAGCTATACTTCTTCTGGATATATATCCAAAAGATGCTCCACCACACAACAAAGACACTTGCTCAAATATGTTCACAGCAGACTTATTCATAATAACCAGAGTCTGGAAACAACCTAGATGTCCCTCAACTGAAGAATGGATAAAGAAACTGTGGTACATCTATATAATGGAATACTAGTCAGCTATTAAAAACAAGGAGATCTTGAAATTTGCAGGACAATGGATGGAACTAGAAAAGATCATCCTGAGTGAGGTAACCCAGACTCAGAAAGACATGCATGGTATAAATTCACTTATAATTTAGTGAGTTTATCAGCCATATAATACAGGATAACCATATTACAATATACAGACACAAAGAAGCCAAGTAACAAGGAGTACTCTAGGGAAGATGCTTAATTCTCATTCAGAAGGGCAAATAAAATAGCCACTGGAGGTAGTTGAATAAAAAGAACAGAAGTCTACAATAGATGTCTCTGAAATACTCCATCCAGAAGGGGATCAAAGCAGATGCTGAGATTCACAGCCAATATTTGGGTAGTGCACATGGAGTCTTATGAAGAGCAGGAGCATAGACAGACTGGGAAGGCACAGAAGCTGCACAAAAAGACCAACAGAGCCAATAATTCTAGGCCCAGAGGTTCCTGCAGAGACTGATGTACTAACCAAGGACCATGCATTGAGAGGACCTAGGCCCCTTGCTTAAATGTAGCCGATAGATAGCGCAGTCTCCATATGGGCTCCCTAATAAGGGGAGCAAGGACTGTCTCTGGCATAGACTCTGTTACTTGCTCTTTGGTCACTTCTCCCTGGCTGAGTGCCTTACCATCCCACAGAGGAAGAGGATGCAGGCTGTCCTGATGAAATTTGATAGCCTGGGGTCAGTTGGTAGGAGAGGAAAGCTCCCTTCCCTGAGGACTAGGGGAGGGGCATAAGGGGGAAGATGGGGCACAGTGGGACCTAGAGGAGATGAGGGAAGGGGGCTATGATTGGTATGTAATAAATTTTGAAAATAACTTTAAATTTAAAAAAAAAAATGGTTCAGTGGATAAAGGCACTTGCTACTAATCTTAATGGCCTGAGTTCAGTCTCTAGAATGCACATGACGGGAGAAGAGAACCAACTCCCATGTGTTGTCCTCTGACTACCATACACATCCCATGGCATGCACACATGCCTGTGTGTACACATGTGTGGACACAGATAATAAATTATTTAAATTTTCAAAGAAGGAAATGAGCTTATTCCTTTCCTTCCCTCTGGCAATGCCACTTCCAAATCACCTCAAAGAAATTAAAAAAATAAATGTAAGGAGCTGGAGAGGTAGCTCAGTTGATAAAACATTTGACTAGCATGTGAAAAATCCCAGGGCTTGATCTCAGCAAAGCATAAACAAGGATATTGTGGCACACACTGGAAAAAGGAGGCAGGAGGATCAGATCTGCAAGATTACCCTCAACTACATAGAAGTTTGAGTCTAGCCTATGCTACATGAGGCCCCACCTCAAAGCAGAGAATGAGAAAGGGGTGAGGGAGAATTCCTCCCCTATAAAATAACTCATTTACTGTTTAATAACTGTTGCAAGTGGTTGCTTTCTTCTTGTTTGTTGGTTTTATTTCCTATTTGAGTTTTTCTGCATATAGTGAGTTTTATAATAATTAGGCCTAGACTCAACTCCTTCAAAGTCTTAATATATGATATGATTTTACTTGTGTTTTATGGCAAAGACTGAGGATCCCTGGAGACCTCTATAATACAACATTCTTGGATGCATTTTAAAAATTTAGCTAGTTATTCACTTTACATCCCAATCTTAGTCCCCTCTCTCCTCTCTTCCCGGTCCCTCCCCTCCCTTCCTTTATTCTTCCCTCCTCCATCCTTCCCTCCCTCCATCTTTCCCCTACCCTCCCCACCCCTCAGAAAAAAGGGAACTTCCACTAACACATTGGGTGGAGTGTAGGGGGACTTGTGGAAGATTCAGGGCAAGGATAGAAAGACCCAGAGAGGACAGGCGTTCCACAAGAAGACCAACAGTACCAAATAACTTAGATGCAATTTTTTAACACAAATGCCCAAGGCCTTTGTTAGACTCTTGGCTTCTTCATCGGGCATGGCATATAGAGAAAAAGTCCTAGATTAACCATGTAGGCAGGAAAATTGGGGAAGAAATGAAAACCTGTCATCCATGTCATTATTTCAGCATTAAGCCTTAAGGAGTAGGTGAGGTGTCACTCACAGCATCTCTGGTTGCCTGCGCTGCATCAGTGTCTGCAGCTGCATGATACACTCATCTCAGCTCACTGAATTGTTCACCTCCTCTCCCCCACCTGTGCGCCTCCTTTCCCTCCGTGGAAACAAGGCCAATGTTTGTTCAAACTCGATGGAAAATAGAAGCAAGCGTGATCTCGGTTTGGTTTCTCTTCTTAAGGTAACAGCTAATGGCTGACTTGAGTGCTTGACAGAGACTGGGGTGCCACCGTGAGCTCTGAGCGTTTCATTCAGCCTTCAGAGCAACAGCCCTAGGAGGTGGCAGCTATTATTATCTGCACTGTACAGGTGAAGTATCTGCTGCTCCAAGGTTAAGTCATCTGCCCAACTAGCAAGAAAGAACTGGAGTTCAAAATGAAGTCAGACTGTTGACACAGAAACGCCTGTGGTGTCCTCGGCCATGCTAAGAGGCACACCATCAGGATCATGGAGCAGGAGGAAGGCTGACAGAACCCCTTGAATTTTCCATAGCTAGGCAAGTCCATGGCTTCTGCCCTGCTAAGGAGGGCAAGAGAATCAGTAGCTGGATCCAGAGGCATCTGTATCAAGTGCTGCTACCCAGGCCTCAAGGCCTCCTGGCTCCAGTGTGCCAGAGGCACTCTCATCAGGGAGTAAAGTCCTACCTCTCTTCAAAGGTAAAGTGGGACACAGATATGATGTGTTTAAAGGAAATGGTTTAACTTCACAGTAAGTTACCTGATGCTTATGTGACACTCCATCTGCGTTAGTTCTAGCTGAAATACATTTGATAGAAAAGGAGAAAGAGCAGCTGCTTCTAAAGTGACACAGACTGGACCAGAAAAAGTCTCACAAGTAAGCTGGAAGTCAATCTAAACCTACTGAATTTCTGACTACCCATTGGTCCATACGCATGTGACCATAGCCTAAATTTGTATAGAGCCCCTCCCTTTCAAATTCTTTTTAGTAGGGCCTCTTATATGACTTAGGGTCAAGGAATAAGATCCACATTGTGTTTCTGGGCCTTATGGACTTCAACAAAGCCCTGTTGCCTCCACCATCCTCCCTTTCACATGGTATTTTTAATTTTGAGGGGCAACTCTTATGCTTCCTCCATTCTTTGGCATGGCATTTAGATTCTAATGAGAGCCAGTCATGATATGTTCCTCTTCATTAAAATTACTGTGTTACCAGGGAAACAGGAGGTGGGGTCCAAAGTTGATTATGAGGTAGAGGTCCATCCCCAATGACCTATAAACTTGCTCTTTTCTCACTAGCTACATACCATGTTGACCCTCATTTTAAAATAGTAAAGTACAAAGAGAGAGAAAAGACATCTCTGGATAAAGGATGAAGCATCAAAGAGGCAAGCTGGACAACCTTCTAAAGAGGTGGAGAGCATTAACCCTGGGGCTGAATTGTTCTGCACTGGCTGGGAAGGAGCACTCCGACTCATCAGAACTCAGCTTCCATTCTGGGCCTGAAGGAAAGCCATGTTGCTCTCCCACCCAGGTATCCAGTGCTCTTGGTGTGGCCCTGATTGACAGGAGAGCTATTTGTGGACAGGAACACAGTCTATTCTGTTCAGAACAATCATCCAGCGTCCTGCACAGGGGTAGCCAGACCTGAGAGGGAGGCAGGCCATAACACAGCTCCAGTGCTGCCATTTATAGGTGTGAAACTACTTCCAACAGGCTCACAACTGGCAAAGCGCCCTTAAAGTTAAATACCGTGCCTCCCCAGCTTTATTGACTAACCCACTGAATCAGTAAACAACTGAATGGGTAAATGATACAACTGAATGGGTAAACATGTAAATGATCCCTCCCTCAATATATATCCATTTCACTGTCTCAGTTTTGCTTCCTGCATTGCCAGTTCATCTTTCTCCAGTCTCCTGTTTAGGCGGAGCCATCTCCCTACAGACCATGACCCCTTCCTTCTTGAAAGCCTATCCTTGCTTCTCATTACCAATGGAAAGGAAAACTTCTTAGCATGGAAGCTGAGTCCCTCTGTGCATAGCCCTAGATTTCCCTGCCCAATCTCATCTCTTGCGATTCCCACTTTTCTGGGAATCATGTGGCATGGCACATTGTGGGAAAGCGTGTGGTCAAGTTCACAATGGTATTTCTCCTCGTTCAGATGCACACTCATTGTTCCTGTAACCATAAATAATGATCAAGTATTTGGTGGATACTCCTTAGTGAAATTTGTCTGGTGGTTTTTTATCATCATCATCATACTGTTCAATGAATTGTCATACTGTTCATCTAATGTTGGGGACAAATTATAGTACTGTGCCCTGTCACAATTGACAAGTGTCTGGCCGAAGCAGCATTTGAATCTTCTCCACTGTTGAGCCACTGTCTTTCTTCTCTGTCTTCCCCACTCTGCTCTTTGGAAGGACAGCGTCATCACAGTTCATACTCAAAAGATGGGATGTGTGTTCCACCTCCTCGATAGGGAATATCTACCCAAGCTACTGAGCTCAAATATTGAAAACTTTATGTCCTCTTAAAGACCTGCTTTCATTCACAGGTTTCTGGAATCCACTTGCCTTCTCCACAGTAGATATCTTTGATTTTATATAGTCATTAAAACTACTGTTTCAAAGGGAAAGCGTTTAATTCTGTTTTTATATTCCTTTGGCAGGACTTACCTTCTAAATCTGAATTATTCGCTATATTTTACATGCAGTTTGTAGTCTCTATTTACTATTTATAGAAAATAAGGAGTGTCTGTTTTTTGCGTAAATGGTAAACATAGACTGGGAACATTAGTGAAGAGTGACCACTGCTGTGATTGTGCAGGACCATGTGTGTATTACACATCTGTCTAAGGAAGGTGGCAAAGAAGTTTGATTTGATCACTTCAAGGATTTGTTCTTCAATCCCCGCCTCCAAGCCCCACTCCAGCATGACTTAATACTTGACCATCACAATCCAAGCAAGAAGAGTCACTTTTCTCTGTGATGTCTTCGAGTCTCTTCTTTTGTTAATACAAACACAGAATTGGGCTTTATCTAGCACCCAATTCATATAGGTGGTCTGGATCTTAAATGACAAGTCTTTACATTCACTATCTTTTGATAAAAGCATACTGTTTATAAAGCCTATGTGTTTAAAAAAAAAAAACAGAGATGCCTACCACAAGCAACAGTGTCCACCTACTGATATCATCTGGGTAAGAATGCAGACATCTTGGCTCAGCTGATAACAAGCGCAAGCTCTGGTTTCACTACATCCGAAGTTCTTCCACGCAGGCTTATTTGTGTATGGCTACAGCCTAGCCCAGGATCCCTTTAAACTTATAGCAAACTTTTTATCTTTAGTCATTCTTAACAACTAAACAGTTGAGTCATGGCTCAGTGGCCTGAATTTGATCCTTGGAATTTCCCTAAAAATGTTTTCCCTGGGACAGAATTTCCCCGAGAGAAAAGGAGGAAAAGCAATGAATTCACACATTGTTTTTGGAATATCTGGATTGGTAAGAAAAAGGAGTGAGTATACCTAATAGTTAAGCTTTTTCAAAGCGAAACTATCTGGTACTTAGGGAGGGGGGGTCAAGACGAAGCCATGGCCAACAGAAAAGGTGATATCAAAGCTTTACCCGATCATTTTACTTGATTTAGAAGTGACCGTCTATGTGGCATTTCATGGCTGCCCATGATTTCCCATGTGTGCACAGATGGGGCACAGGACATCTGATATGTGGGGACAATAGCAGCACAGGTTCATGAGTGACCTGAAGAACCAAGATGACTGCACTGTGGGGGTAAAAAAAGGTGTAAGAGGTAGGTTTTAGTTTCTGATCAAATATGAGTCTAAAGTGGAAGGAGTTGTTTGCACAAGTTTAAAATAGATATGTACACTATGGGTCACTGGTTAGTGCTGAATGCTGGAAAGGTGAATGAGCTTTGTTTTTCTCTTGCACTCAACTGCACTCTCAGAGTTTTCATACTTAGCCTCCATTTAATGGTGTGAATCAGCATGTTTCTCCCTCTCCTGTTGAAATTTTCTTTCTCTTCCCAGTCTATAAATGTAACATAGCCATTCTCTGTTTGCAACCAAGTGGAAGGAATTCAGACTCACTTGATATGGTGTCTAGAGGGTGCTGGGATTGATTGAAGGCCATAGGGAAAAAAAAGAGAAAAATTCTATGTTTTTCCTCGAAGAATTTTTAAAGGCCCTTGAAGGTTTATATAACAACCTGGCAAGTCCCCAGATTGTTTTATTTACAACATCTGTTATCATTGGTAGTCATAAACATCACTTTTTTTTTTCCAAGTGAAAGAGAGAAGTATGTAGTGCCTGCTGATGAAGTCACATAACGGAAAGCCTTGAACAGATAAAGTCTATCAAAGTCCCTTGGGAGGGAATGAAGGGAAACGTGTGCATTTAATCAGCAAATGTTCTCATTTTCAGAAAGATTTTTCAATGGTTTGAGCTCTGTCTGATCTGGAGATTCTGAATGAGTTCTAGCTGAAAAAGCTTCCCTATGTCCTGTCTGATTGTATGGGGGCCCAGAGAGTGACCCTTTCAGTCCCAGCAGAGGAGCGAGCTTGTCATATGCACTGGGTTACTTTTCAAGGCCATTCCTGGGGTCAAGGGCAAGGAAGGAGTATGAGTGGAGCAGAGAGGGTGCAAGGAAACAGCCACAGAACCCATGTAGACTCCACTGGCAACTTTCCAGAGCCCCAAAAAACTCCTTGAATGCGGAAAGCCTCTGCGATCATTGGCTCTCTAGCACAGAACTCAGGCCCTGAGTACTTGCAAGATCAGTCAAAGAGCTGATTGAAGTGCGTATCCCCTAGATCCCGTTATTCAACATTTGGATTACTTAGTCCAGAGAGTGATGAGAATTTGCATTTTTAACCAGCTCTGGGTATTAGTGATGCCATCTGTGGGTCACACTTTGAGAATAAGGTCAGATAGTTTGATCTCCAGTTCTGTCTCTCCTACTTATGGGCCTTATCTCATAATGCTTTGGGAGGAGCAGTTAATGAAAGAAGACATGTAAGTAAGAACAAACCCAGGAGCAAGCTCAATAAATAAAAATAATGTTTATGAAATACTTTATATAGCACTTTTTCTCACTTTCCAGATTGAAAACAGGGGCTCCAAGAGACTGAGTAACTATGTTGATAATCCCAGAGCGAATGTGCAAGGAAGAGACATAGAGCCCTGGGTGTCCAGGCGATCTCATGGCATGAGACTGAGGTGTCCTGGGACATAGTAAAAACGTTGGACATTCTCACGAAGTCTGAAACACATGATCCTTATGGAGGAAATACATTTTTTTAAAACAAGTGTGAGAATTACACAGATATTTGATGAAGTTCCTGCCCCACTTCTGCCAAAAGCAGAGAACACATTGTCCAGGGTTATTGAAAAACGGGAAGTCGAGCCCATGCTGAATGAGGAACGTGTTGTAACCCTAACCGGGGTGCTGGCATTGCTCTATCCCTGGAGAAGATGGGGAGACTCGGTGACATTAGACATACCACTTGATTCTCAGACATATGCAGGGCTTATGAATACAGTCACAACCACAAGCTTCCAACAGGACACTTGGGATGGCAGAGTTACAGCCAAGGTAATGGTGATAGCTGATTGCTGAGACAGAGAAAATTCTTTAACTTTTGCTTTAGTAAAAAATGCACATTTATGCACTTTTTAAAATGAACAAAACAAGTCTTCTTCCCACCCAATAGAATGTGATATGTTCTTTTCTCCAAAGCAGCCAAAAGGGTAATGACACCTAACCCTGCTTTAGCGGTATTTTCATGTCGGAGATCAAGAGAAAGGATGTTCTCCTCACATCCTCAATAATGCCTGTGCTTTGGAAAACTGGAACACCAGGAGAAACACTTGGAACATTCTATTCGAAGCACATCTGAAAGAAGTAAAATCAGAACAAAAAAATGATGACATTCAGAAAATTCCAATAATACTTACATAATATCAAACCTCTGCCTTGAATTTTACCAAACTGACAGCTTCGTAGACTTACTATACTTATTACACCTCCATGTACAGAGCCTAATAAAAAGCCTAGAGTGTAATAACCATCATGCACTGGACTATTATGAGTCATTTTGATTAATTAGTCCTATGGTAAAGCCATAGCATTCACAGGCTGGTGCAGAATTGAAGCTTTCCTGACTATGAAATAAGAAATATTCCTTCAGATAGATTTTTTTAAAACTGTCATGGAGGGAAAAAGAGAAATATTCTGACAATAGAAGTTTCACTAAATATGGAAAGTGGGCTAGTCACGAAGAACTTAGCTTGGTATTGTGTTATTTTCATTGTTGTTTGTAAGTTGGTGTACATATTCTGAAAGAAATTTTGAAGACTTCAAAGTCACAGTTGATTGATTTCAACCCAAAATAGTCAAAATATGCACACAAAAACAAACAAAACAAAACAAAACAAAACAAAACAAAAAAACAGCCAAAGTGGATTGTTAAGAATTTGTTTATCATATGCCTAGTCTTTATTGTGCCAAGTTCAGTTGATGTCCCTGGGAGACCTGCTCTTTTCTGAAGGGAAGTGGAAGAGCACTGAATCTGAGGTACAGTGAGGCATTGGGAGAAAGGAAAGGAGGGAAAGCTATGGTTGGGGTGTACTGTGTGAGAGAAGAATAAAAATAATAATAAGAGGAGGATGTGTTGCTGTGGGAGGAGGAGGAAGGAGGAGGAGGAGAAAGAAGAAGAAGGAGAAGAAGAAGAAGGAGAAGAAGAAGAAGAAGAAGAAGAAGAAGAAGAAGAAGAAGAAGAAGAAGAAGAAGAAGAAGAAGAAGAAGAAGAATTCAGAGGCTTGGGGAGATATCTCAGTGGGTAAATCAGGGAAAATAGATTTTAGATTCCCAGCCCTCATGCAAAAAGGCTAAGTGCAGGGGGAAGTATCTCTAGTTCCAGTGTTGAGGAGCCAGAGACAAGTGGGTATCGGGAGCTCATTGTCCAGTCAGCCCAGGTGAATTGATAAGAACCAGGTTCAGTTAGAGACCTTGTCCCAAAAATAAGTAAGATGAGATGGTAGAGTGGCTTAGTGGGTAAGAACATTTGTTGAGCAAGCATAAAGACTTCAGTTTGGATGCTGAGAACCTAGCTACAAAGCGGGGTAGCTGTGCATGACTGCAATTCCCACATGAAGAACAGAGAGAGAGAGGAAGTTTTCTGGGCTGGGGCTTGGTGCATTAGCTTGGCTAGCTCTAAACTATGTTCAGTGGCAGTTCCTGTCTCAAAGGATGAAACTGAGAGTGAGAACAGACCCTCAATGTCCTCTTCCAGCCACCTAACACTTACATGTGCATGTACCACACACAGAGACATACAGAAATGAAAAAGTAGAGAATAAATAATGAAGACAGCTGATGATGACCTCTAGCTTCCCCATGCCTGCATGTGTGTGTGTGTGTGTGTGTGTGTGTGTGTGTGTGTGTGTGTGCGCGCGCGCGTGCGCGCGCACAAGTAATCAGTGTAACTCAGGGTATGTGTAGAGGTAAGTCAGTTGCAACCATTCCCTCACGTCCATGAGGAAGAGAGTGAAATCACAACAGAGTGACAATTTCACTGTATAAAAAACAAAACACATCTGCATTGATTGAGCCTGATGACATATCCTTGTAATCTTACCATGAAGACGACTGATACAGGAGGATCCTAAAATCCAGAGCAGCCTGGACCACACAGCAAGATCCTGTCTCAACAAAATAAAAACAACACAAACAAACAAAAAAGCATATCAGCTTGTAGGCAGAAAAGTGCATAGGAAACAACTGGTCCATCCTGTACCAACAAGTTAGCCTATACCCTAATCTATGTCTCTTTTCCTCCCTCCCCCCTTTTTCTGCCCACCTCCCTTCTCCCCCTTCTCTTTCTCTTTCTCTCTCTCTCTCTCTCTCTCTCTCTCTCTCTCTCTCTCTCTCTCTCTCTCTCTGATTCTGTCCTGATTCAGTTTCTGCCCACTGCTTGCTTTGAGCTCTGTGTATCTATCAAAAACTCATCTTACCTTGAGGCTCTGGTTGGCTCTGACCTTCTCAAGAATATACATTTTCCGCTGTTTTTCAAATTTCACCACTGAGTCCCAACCCCAGATCTCTCCACAGTACATGCCCTTGGGAAATTTATATTTCACCTCAACTGGCTCCTATGACTCCTCCCTACCCCCTAAATCTCATCCATTGGATGATACAATTGATGGCAGGATTGTGGTTAAATGTTTTACTCAATCCTGCCATTATGTTAGTTGTTTGCTTGTAGTGCTGGGAATTGAGCCCAGAGCCTTGAACATGGTAAGCAGGTGCCCTGCTACTGAGCTCAGTTATAAGCCGTTGCTCAATCCCATCAATGCCACATTGTAACTCCAAGTCAAGAGGAAAATGATGAGAAGGCACAGGGCCTCAACACAAGCTGCAAAGCTCTGCAGACAGCTCTGCGACATAAGCCTTTGCTCTTTGTTTTCCTCTGAACTTACCTTCTTCTAGATCAAATTTATTTTCGCTTGTGACCCTAGCCTTTAGTGGCTGAGCCATCTCTCCAGCCCTAAGTGAAATTTATATTCTAAAGCAACACATTCCATCAGTGGAGTATATAGAGACCCTACACGGGCTCACTTTGTTGTAGAGGCAAACACCTTGATTCTGTTATTGCTTATTATTGTGGCATTTGTTTGTTTGTGTGTTTGTTTGTTTGTTTGTTGAAGAATGCTTCCTAGAAGGTACAGGTCATAATCAAATTAATCTAGTATTTAATGCTACTCTCCCAGGAAGAAATGCTTTAAGGAAATCAAAACAGCAACTGATTTAGCCCTTAGTCAGATTCCTACCTCTATCACCAAGGCCCTTTGTGTCTCTCTTCTGAATTCTAACGAAAGAAGAAACATGAGCATTTTCTCCTTTGAAGCTTCAAGAGTGTCTTATCTGGGATCATGTCAATGCTTTACTTACCAGAATTCAACAAAGAATTTCTCAAATAGCAAAGTACAATATGATCTTCATCTGCAGATAGAATTATGTCCTTGATGCACAACGCAGGCAGCTGTACTAGCTAAGCCAAATAATAATGATTAATTGCATAATTTTGGCAGCTAGAACACCACATTTCTTTCTTTAGAAGTCTCCAGAATGTTGAGTCCAAAGTTTCACTTAGTGGTTTTTAGGCACCTTGTTTCTTTTCAAATCAAGCATGCCCCGGGCAACAGCCAAGCTGTAGTGCAGTGCCACCTAGCTTCCCTCCTGGGGCCGAATCCATCCTCAGCTGTTCTCAGTTACTGCAGAAAGCAGGTTGCCTTCTGCAGCATGTCAGGGCTTTCTGAGGCACCAACAGACAAAGGAAGAAACCTTTCCGTGTCTGTCTCTTTAGGGATAACTGATCATCAGAGATTTGCCCTAGAGTTAGGTGAGATCCTCTACAGCAGTGATTCTCAACCTTCCTAATGCTGTGACCCTTTAATACGGTCCCCCCCACCAACCATAAAATTCTTTCATTGCCACTTCATAATTGTAACTTTGCTACTCTTATGAACTGCAGTGCAAATATCTGATAGGCTGGATAGGTAGGTCGAGGCCCACAGGTTGAGACCCTCTGCTCTACAGAAGAGCTAGCTTGTCATTTCTCCTAAGCACTTGCACCTTATTCTAAAACACCTCTCTGTCTGTAGAGGATGCCTTCCCAGACTACAATCTCCTCCTTTCAAATCTTTCCACACATTAAGGCTTTGCTCCTTTATCAGCTTTATGGTGTTATTATTGTGAGATTATGGTGTTATTGTTGTGAGATTATTATTATTATTATTATTATTATTATTATTATTATTATTATTATTATTATTATTATTATCTCATGTCTGCAATGTGTTTCATTCTCACTCCTCTGTTGGAGCTTCTGTTACTCCACCCGAGTCAGCTCATCCCAGACACGGACCTGGACTCACCTACTCATCCTTCAAGACTCTCGCACTTTTGATCAGACAAACCATTCAGCAGTCTCCATGGTATTCCCTTAATGCTGGGTACCCCACCTCTCATAGATGTCCCTGAACAGTAGATGCGTTCTTGTCTTCTGATTTCTAATAATAAGCATTTAAGTTGTTATTGAATGAATAGATTGAATGAATAAAGTGCAGCTGTTTATTTGATATTGTTTCTCCAATTAGTCTACTTTCTCAGAAAATTGACTATATCTGAATGCAATGACAAACGCCCCATCTTCCTGGTTTTTTTTTTTAACCCCATAAAAATATGAAAACAGAGTGGCAGTGAGTTTACTCTCCCACTCAATCAACCAATCTCTTCTAGTCTCCTCCTTTCACTCCAATCTAAGTCTTGCTTCTTATTTCATAGGGGAGATAGAGGGAGAGAAAGCAAGGGAGATTTCTGCCAGCATGGTAGGAAGATGAAAATTAGGAAAGTCAGATGAGGTTAGCTATGAAACCTGGGGGTGTGTGATGCATCACAGCACACAGGGTCTAAAAAGCATGCCTGTGGCTGCCCTGCTCAGAGCCAGAGACACAGTCTTTAGTGGCCCAAAGGTATCAGAAGCAGAGGGGAATCAGCCCAGACAAATCCAAGCTTCAGCCTTTTCTCATATTAGGTAGCGTGAGCACTTTAAAAAGTCACTCAGCTGTTGACCATCCTCCAGTGACCTCCCCTCAGCATTGTCACGGGGAAAAGCAGAGATATACTAAGTTGCCTCCCCTAGCTTTCCCCTAATTCACCTCACTCCTGACTGCTCGCTCTTCCTCGTGTGTGGATATTTCTGACAGAAACTGCCATGCTATTTTCTGCACCCAGTCTATTCTCTGACTATTTCCTCAACCACGTATGACTGTCTCTTGCTTTATCCAAGTCTTTTGTAATATAACTGACCCAACATGGCCTTTCCTGGCCTAAAACCTGGGCTACTCTACCTCCATTCTCTATTCTCTATATTGTTGTGAGAGTTTTGGTTCCTTTTTAAATCCCAGTTACGTTTTGTGACTATGTATTTGTTTTAATCCCAGATGTGGGATAAGAGGCTCTTTCAGAGCAGGTGATTATGATTTGCCTTGTGCACTAACAGGGCCGCGATTTTGCCAGCTGAGGATAGTTAACATTTGGAATTCTGAGAACTTTTCAGGGCGGGGGGATAAATGCCAGCACTCTAAGAGGGGCCAGGGTGCTCTGAAGAAAAAGAAGGCTGCCATTCTCCCTGCTGCTCCCCACTGCCGTTGTTGTATTTTCTCCAGATGTCCTGAGTAAAAAGATGAAGGATGAGAAACTTGATATTCTGTCTGTGAAAATCAACCCTGCTCCAAGGAACTCAACATCTCTGATCAGCAGGGAGTAGTCTTAAAGAGGTCTCCATCCCCTTTCCTCTAACCTTCTTTCTTGCTTACCTACTGTTGGGGTGTTGCAAGAAATAAGGATTGGAAGGGAGGTAGAGGTGTGAGAACCCAAATAAAGTAGCTTAGAAATATGCCTACATTCTGTCTTTGATCATAGCCTTATCAATACTAGGAATCATTTTATACTCATATTAAATCTTTTTCTCTTTTACCCACAAGAATATGGATTTTTAAGAAGGAAAAAACCTTTCCCTTTTCATTTCTTTTTTATTTTTATTTTTTTAAAAACTGTCTTAGATCTGCATCTTGAAAGAAGAATGTTTTGTGCACATATCCCTTATCTATGTATATGGACTAACTACTATGATATGCCTCATACTCTGGGACATACGGTAGAGAGTTCCTCCTTGCAAATAATCTTGTCCTTCACGAATGTTCCCATGCAGGTGGCCCAAGGAGTGATCAGGCTTTCACTTTGGTTGCTGCGCCATCCCCTAAAACCTTGAAGCTCTCCCCCAAGATTCTCTGCATCTGGCCAGAGATGCAGAGCTAAAGCCGTAGAGTGCTACACAGGAGGCTTGAGGTGCCTGGAGTGATACAAATAGCTTGCATACACACTCCTTTCACGTAACGCTGTCACTAACCCGTATTACTAAGAGGCAGCCTAGCCTTGCAACCTACGTGTGATCCCACAAGAGAAAGGAAGTGGGATTTGATAAATACATGGCACACTAAGTCTGTCATGAAACATAAACCATTAGGTGATACATACAATAACTTGTAAAGGAGTTAAGGGCACTCTGAGAAGGAGAGGGTAAAGGTGGCCTAGGGGAAAGAACAACACATGTGGAGAAGAATTTAAAAACAACAGCACATCTCAGGATTTTCAGACTGCAGAAGGGGGTGGGCGTAGGATATAAAACAAGAAGGCAGAAGATTAGAGAGATGGGTGAAATCTGGATCATGAATGATTCTGACTGCTTCACTGAGATGCTCGGACTTATCCTACACGAACTGGGAGCCAGTAAAAGTTACTGCAGGACGGGACTAGGAAAACATGCATGTATGCACAGTATTTTAAAGAGTTTACCTGATGGCTGTGTGGAGAGTGAAATTCAGGACATGGAAAATGCAGACAAGATATTTAGATAGGAATCTGTTGCTGAAATACAAGAAAGGTTGTAGAACAGGAACCCAAACCAAGGCGGCTGGGTAATATTTATTAAAGTCTGGCTGACTTCTGGATCGTCTCAGGAATACACTTACTGTTTTCAGGGAGCTGAAAACTCTAAAATCTTTAGGGAACTTAAAAATTAGCTGGATAGGATACTACCAAGCCAGGCGGGTCTGAACCCAGGGGGCTTGCACAAACTGACGCCCCAACCAAGGACATTGCAAGCAGAGAACCTAGACCCCCTGTTCAGATACAGCCAATGGAGGGCTCATTCTCAGTGTGGTGGGGGGAGTGGGAGTGACATGAACTCTGGTCCCCGCACAATTTGATCACTGCCCCTTGGTGAGAAAGGAAATACAATCTATCCAGATAAGATCTGGTAGGCTGTGGTCAGATGGTGGGGGAGGAGGGCTCCTTCTGTCAGAGGACTCGGGGAGGAGGGGAACAGGGCCAGAAGAGGGAGGGAAGTTGGGAATGGGAAGATAAAAGCAAAAGGATAACAATCTAGATGTCATCCGAATAAATTATAATAAATAAATTTTTTTAAAAACCAATTGAATAAGGAGGATAATAAGGCTACATTTTAATTAAATTTCTAATTAGATTTCTATAGCTTATCACTACAAAAAAAAAAAAAGACAAATCAAACTAAATAAGTAAAACCGTTTTCCCATCAGAGCTAGCAATGACTGGAGTGTGAGGCAGGAGGAACTGGGTAACTGAATTCTCACATTGATCATGAGCACCAGAGGGAAGAAAGTGAGAAACGCCTCCCATTCTGAAGATGCAGTTCTAATCAAGGAGCCAATAACGCACTTATTGTCTATCATAACACTATATTTTTCTCCATCAGGTATATCAATATCATCCTTCCATTAAGTTTAGCATTAGCTGTTTCCATGACCTTGCTATAAGTTTTTAATTTTTTTTCTCTTTATAATTATAATCTTTTCTTTTGAACTATTGCTAACTCACAATAATCTGGTCCAAGATAATTAAATATAATATAGATATTTTGAAGACATAGAAAAAACAAAATACAAAATAAAAAACTCCACTTGTTTATCACTTTGAAAAAAATAGAAGTCTTAGAAAGTAGAGAACAAATTAAGACATCAGCAGTATTTTGTAAACCAGTTTTTACAAATCTAAAATCTCTGGATTAATCATTTCTATTGTATTGAAATGGTACAATTATGAGTAACATTTTTTGTTTTGGTTTGGTTTGGTTTGGTTGTTGTTGTTGTTGTTGTTGTTTCGAGACAGGGTCTTTCTGTTTAGCCTTGGCTGTCTTGGACTCGCTTTGTTGACCAGGCTGGCCTTGAACTCACAGCGATCTGCCTGCCTCTGCCTCCCGAGTGCTAGGGTTAAAGGCGTGCACCAACTTATTTTTCTTTATCAAAATTTCTGAGTATGTTACTTGTACAGTGAAAAATAAAAGAAAAAATGAGTAATGATGGAATCAGTTTTTAAAATTAATTCTTACCCATAAAATTATCAAGATTTGTGAATTCCGATTTGGTCCCTATGATTTGTGGTACACTGGTGTGTTGCCTTACTGTGATTTGCATTAGGACTGTAACATCAGCACCATTACATACTAATTATGTTGTTAAACATTTTAGATACATTATCTCATGTACTGAATCCTTCGAAGTAGATCATTTTTCTTTAATTTAGAAAGCTTGACCTAGAGGTCACTGGGCTAAGTAAAATAAGCTAGGCACAATATCACACTATCATAAGTATATATTCACCAACTCCAAACTTTTTGGGGAAGAGTTTAAGGGAAATAGTGACTTTCTGCATCAAGCACTCCAGATTCCCTGAGGAGACTTCCTGGGTGGCCACTTTCTTTCTAATCTCCAAGCAGACACAAGTTTCCTCCACGACCTTCTAATTCTTTTCACTGTATCTAATGCGTAAACTCATGTTCAGGTTTGGCATCTCTTACTCAATTAACATGCTCAATTAGCACAGGATCAAGGCAAATATCCTTTTCCTGTTCTCCCAACTCTTGGGCCCTCTCTCCCCATGCCCCGCCTCCCCTCCCCTTCCTCCCTTCCTTTTTAGATACACATTCTGGGAAGGCTTTCTGAGACGCCTTGCTGACACTTTCCAGCACTAATGTTGGGGTTATTGAAGCTCTTAAAAGGGTGATGAGAAAGCTAGTCTTCTGTAATGTGAGGAGTCACTATTCATGAGCCAGAAAACCAGCCCTCGCCAGTGCATAGGCATGTTCCTCCTAATCTCTAAAACCACGCAAAGTAAATTTTTGTTGTTTATACATTCCCCAGTCTAAAGTGTTTTTTCATAGCAGCACAATAGATTAAAATATTGGCCTTGCTCTTGCCATTTCTTCCCCTCTCAGAATACTTCTCCAGATTATGTCATAGCTTCTGAGAAACCACTAGTTAAAGACCATTTCTCCTTGAGGCATCATCTCAACCATGGAAACATGCTGTATGTGATCTTTTGGCTTTATGTTCTACATCATACTTACCACCATCTAGTATAATATACATACATTATATATAATATGTGTTATATGTGTATATATGTATAAAATGTGTATTTATATAATATGTGTATATAATATACACATACAGAGAGAGAGAGAGAGAGACTTTGTTATCACCCTTGACCAGATTAGAAACTTCATGAAAGCAAAGACTTTTGTCTACACCAGGATAAGTTTATAGAATAAAGAAATAACTGACTTTGTGGAAAAGTAAAGGAATGAATTGTTCCATTTCAAAGCAAGCGTAGGCTACTACTACCCAACAAAGAAACAAAAAATATATATATATATTTGTGATTGAGATAGGCTTTGAGTTGTTCCTTGAAGAACTGGTAGAATTTAGACAATAAAAGATGAACTATGGAGGCTCGTGTTTTCCCCAAACTGATGAAAGCCTGTTATCACACGCTATGCAATAGATACTCTATGCACTAATATTCCAAAATACCAACGTTTATAGTTTCAATATTAACATTAATAATACTGTGCCATTAGTATTAACTAATAGTTATAGCATGTTTAACTTATCCTTAGAGAAGAAGCTGAGTGAATGTCATGAGAAGAGCTGAGTGAAACCACTTCAGATGTTCTTGGAGGGCCCTGGGCATGCTCAAAGGCCCTAGTGGAGAAAGGAACTGAAAACGTGAAAAGCATTCCTATTTTTTGGTAATAAGTCAATAATCCTCTGATGAATACGAAGGTACCTTTTTCATGTGTTGGTAGAAGAAAGGTTTTCTTAGGTAACAAAGCCAGTGTGAAAAAAGTTAAGATAAAAAAACAAAGGTGAATGATAGTGTTCATGTGTAAATGTGTGTGTGCATGTGTGTATGTGTATGCTGTGTGTGTGTGTGTGTGTGTGTGTGTATAGGCTCGTGTGGGAGGGGTGTGTTGAAACATTTCTTAAACTATAAGCAAAGATTACAGAGAAAGGGGAGAAGAGATGCTTTTAGACAAAGTGACAACAGGCAAGACTCTAGGGAGCACACAGACATCAGCAAGTAATACTAAAAAGATGAATCCTAGCCAATTTAAAATACCCCAAAGGGACTGCCTCAGCACTGGCTGATTTTTTTAACATATTTTGTTTTATTTTTGAGATTATAATGCAATCACATCATCTCTCCATTTCCTTTCTTCCCTCCAAACCCTCTCATGTACCCCTCCTTACTCTTTGCAAAATTCATCACCTCCTGAAGTGGAGGGACTGGGACACCAACCCAGCCACAAAATCACTGACCTACAGTTTGTCCTGCCTGTAGAATGTGCAAGGAGTGGAGCCCAGCATAATCACCATCAGAGGGACTTTATCTAGCAGCTGATGGGAGCAGATACAGAGTCCTGCAGCCAAATATTAGGTGAATTCAGGAAGTACTATGGTGGAGGAGGAAGGATTGGAGGAGGGAGGGGGTCAGGGACACCACGAGAACACACCCACAGAATCAGCTGACTAGAACTCAAGTGGACTCACAGAGATCTGGGAGCCTATATGGATCTGACCGAGGTCCTCTGCATATATGCTATGGTTGTGTATCTTGCTGTTTTTGTGGGAGTCCTAACAACGAGAAGAGGGACTGTCTCTGACTCTTTTCATTGACTTTAAGACCCTTTTCCTCCTACTGGGTTTCCTTGTCCAGCCTTGATGTGAGAATATGTGCCTGGCCTTATTATAGCTTGTTATGCCATATTTTGTTGATGTATCTGGAAGGTCGGCTCTTTTCTGAGGGGAAAGTGAAGTGTGGGGGGAGGAGGGAGGTACTTGAAAAAAAAAGTTTGGGGAGGGGAAATTGTAATATATGAGAGAAGATTAATAAAAATAAATAAAAGAATTAATGGCCTTATTTTTGTTACTTTTGTTATATAAGTGTATGTATATACATATATATTCCTAAATATAATCAACTTAATCTGTATAATGTTACTTATATGTCTATTTTCAGGACTGACCATTTGGTTTCTCCCACTCCCAGAGTTTCTTAGTTACCTGTGTCTCTGTGTTAGAATTGAGGCCCTGGGCTTTCCTCCATTCTCTTTGGCATGTCTAGTGGTATTACCCTTGCTCAGCTGATGTTTAAGCAGCCACATTGGTGAGACTTTATGGATGTAGCTTCTGACAGCACTAGGAGACACAATCGCATAGCAAACGTCCTGATCTTCTGATTCTTACTGTCTCACTGCCTTCTCTTCCACATGTTCCCTGAGCCTTAGGTATGGGAGTAGTTTTGGAGATGCATCTATTGGGTCCTGGCTTCACAACTCTGCATTTTGATTAGTTGTGGTTGACTATGATGGTCTCCATCTGTTGCAATGAAAAGTTCTCTTTATGAGGGAATGAGGACTGCATTTATCTATGGTTTCAAGGACAAATATTTAGACTACAGTTGGGAATTGTTCTATCTTAATAAAGTGGTACTTTTAGATTCTTCTTCACAATCAATGATGTCACTAGCCCTAGTTGGCTAGGTTTCTTGTACTAGGCATTATTTTCCTCTTCTTGAGTGGGTGTTAAGTCCAATTAGAGAGCTGCTGGTTACAACCAAGGTGTCCCTGCCACTATTGTACCCTTTTGGTTAACATACCATGCTGGACACTATGGTTCATAGCCATGAAGCTGAGTAGGGCCTTCGGTTGCTCCCTTCCCTTGGAAGCTTACATTTTACATGGGGCCTTCTGGTACCATGAAAACTATTCCTCAAGCAAGAGGCTTTCAGGTCAGTTCCAGCTCCCAGGCTTCTGGGCTCTGTATCTGAAGTGCATGGTGCCTTCATTAATAGGGACTTACCGTCTACATCTAGGGGACAACCAAGGGTAATCTGCTGATGGTTCTTTATTCTCCTACAGCTCAGTAATTTATCTCCTCCACAAAACCCAGAAGATGCCATGATTTATCTCTTTGGCAGAAACATGATACTTAAATCTAAATGTTATGCTGAAGGAAATTTCTGAGTTGATTGTTCCAATAACTCATTTTGTGGTGGTAAAGTGAATGTTCAGGATATGTATCACCTCTTCAAGGTCACAGAGAAAGTTTATTGTCAGATCTTTGACAAAACCACAGGGCTCTGGCTCTATGCCCAGGTCCTTCTTTCCACCAGGCTGACAACTGTCCACAGTCCCACAGACCTTATTGTGCCATGAAATAGGCCAGGTGGCCTGTACTTTGTGATGTGTTGTCTCATATATGGCTTACAGATCACTTTCTACTGGAAAGTCAACGTTGGGCCAATGACTGTTCCTTTCTTTTGTTTATCAAATGTTAATGAGACTCCTAACATTGTAGGTACTGTTTTGAACAGCAGCAAGCCAACAGTGGATGCAATAGGAATACACTGGCTTCCTGGTGAGGAAGGCAACATAATGATGACAAATAAAGTTACCAAATATTGTAATGAGTGGTATGCATGAAACAAAGGATAACTGTAGCATCAATACACAGTGCCTTCCTCAAACAGGGGGGCCAGAAAGCACTGCTAAGATCTGTCATGTAGGCAGAGTTTTAAATAGGCAATTAAGTTAGACACTGGAAGATTCTAGGTCATGAGAGAAGAAGGTAAAAAAAAATTTTTTTTTTGTGATAGCAGGGAGACAGAAGGCCTGCTTGTCTAGAGCATAGGGTCAGGGGAGGTGATCTGAAACTAGGTCAGGGTGGAAGCAAGGCCAAGACATGTGGGACTTGGGCTGGTTTGGAGCTTGAATTTTCAAACAAGTATGTAGGAAGCCATTAGAAAATTTCAGGAGCATGATCTTATTTACATTTTAATAAGCGTTTTGTATGGTAGGCAGTGTTCCACTCATTAAAAAAAAAACTCAATCAACTGGAAAATGTTCATCCAATTATTATAATGATTCTATCGGGTAGGTGCTGAAACAAGAATCATTACAGCTGCTTCCATTTCAAGTTTAAACTCACAGGCTTTGTGAGAGAGCAGGATTCAAGCCCCAGTCACGTATTCCCAGACTATTCACACTGAACTACCGAAGTTTTTCTTTTCGTATGAATTTATGAATGAGAGCAGAGAAATGGTGAAGACAGACATATTAATAAAGAAATTACCACTGAACCAGGGGAAGAGTCAATAGTTTATAGATAACAATGGTGGATGCCTCCTTAATGCTGCAGGGAACATGTTGATCTCATAATACATTACAATGGTAGCAATGGCGATACAGAGGAGAACAGGCTTCAGATATGCTGTGATAATAGAATTGATGGGATTCTGATTCAATGGACAAAGGAGGTGAAGAAGGGTGAAAAATGGAGGATAACGTTCTCAAATTTCTAGCATAAGAATAGATGTGCGTGGTGGTGGTGGTGGTGATGTTTGGGTTTTGGTGGTGGTTAAAATAAAGTTGAAAATAAAGCAAAGCTGTCAGGTGTAATGGCTCACGCATTTAATCACACCACTTAGAGAAAGCAGAGGCACTGCAAGTGGGTCTCTGTGAGTTAGGCTAGTGTATCTAGCAAGTTCCATGACAGTCAGAACTTAAAATAGAGAGATGCTGTAGTTAAAAAAGGAAAACAAGGTTTGGGGGCTAATTTCAGACATAGTGAGTAAATACGGTTATGGGCGTATACCTCAGAAAGATGACTACTAACATTTGAAGATATAAAGAGTTTTTAAACCCTGGAAGATGAACAAGACAAATCCAAGAGAGAATTTAGAGGAAGGTCCAACGCTAATCATTAAGGAGCAACAATGTAGAGAGATTTTTTAAATGGAAGAACCTGTTAAATCAGTGCAATACTTTGGATAGGAACATGGAGGAAGCAAGAGAGTCAAGAGACAGACAGTCAATATAACACGGGAGTCAATACCTGAAGAAGAGGAGGAGGAAACAGAAGGAGAACTTGGCAGACCACTGAGATGACTTGCTGCCAAGTCTGACAACCTGAGTTCAATGCCCAGGTTCATCATGGTGGGAGGAGATACCCAACATCTAGGAGCTGGCCTCTGGCCTCCATGTGTGCATCATTGCCATACTCAGTTCACTAATTCTGTTATTATAATTGCTGTCATTTTTAATGAGCATGGGTAAAGGCCAGGAAGAAGGCTCAATTGGTAAAGTGCTTGTCTTGCAAGAACCTAAATTTGATCCCAAGTACCATGTTTTTAAAAATAAAGTGATGAAAGAATAAGAGTCAGTTAAACCAACTCCATCAGTTGCTCCCAGGGGCATCTGGAAGCCCTCACCCCTAAAGAGCATTTCACTTGGCTACTAGAGTTTTGGATAAGGCTTCCCTTCATGTGTTCAAAAATCCCATAAAACACCAAATTGAGTTATTTCTATGTTCTGGATGATATTAGTTTCAGGTCCATACTGGGGACTGGATAAAGAAGAGGAAAAAGAAAAAGGTAAATGTAGGGTTGTGACTGGTCTTTCAACACAGAAGAAGGCAGGAACTGGAGCACAGCACCCTTCAAACAGCAGCTTTAAATGCATTACACGGTTGCCTGGGGCCTGCTCATTGCCCTGAGTCACTGTGTTTCACACTGCAATTTGACATTTGTTTTGATAAGTGAATATCCGTTCAGGGTGTGAGCAAATGTCTTCTTTCTTTATGGCATGCCATTGCACATAACACTCTGGACACACCCTCTGCGCATTCTTCATATCATCACCCTCTCTGAAGAGGTATTAGGTTCAAAATTGACATCAAAACTTGTATTGATATGTAAACACCGGATCGTGTTAGCTTGCTAGCATTTGACGGGTGGGGATGCAGCAGCTGAGAAAGACCAGAATGGCATCATCACAGCCTAAACCAGACCATGCCAAAACCTGAAACAGGATGCATTTTCCAAAAAGAAGATGCATCCCTAACTGGATGGTGGCTAGAAATGGACTTATGCTGCATAGACATAAAACACCGGCTGCTTGTTTGTTTACATCCTCTTAAGCTTTTATTTTTTTATTTTATTTTTTTTTTATTTTTCTCTTTCCCAGAGCCTGAGGGGATAGTTAACATAGAAAACTAGTTCACCTTAGCTGTCAAATATTCTCTTGGTAAATGGGTTTCCACCCCTCCCAAGCAATGTGGGGGGCATAATCACCGTTCATCAATGTGGCTAATTTTTTAGAAATGTTCCCTCCACATGTCTTCAGGGGAACAAAACAAAGGAAACCAGCAGCTAGCTTCACAAGTTTCTCCTAGGAAAACACTCAAGTTATGTAACAAATATTTTTTCCGCAATAGAAAACCCTTCTCTGGGGAATGAATGAATCAACTAACAAATTAATGAATGAAAGAAAAGTCTACAGCCTCATCTGCTTCCATTATAGAGTATTCCAAGCATACTGGACTCAGAACCGGCATGACACTGGAGCCGCAAAGACAAGAATGCAGGAAATGCTACAAGGAGTGTAAACAAAGAGACCTTGGCTCCTGGGTAATGGCTGTATGGCTGTGCTCTCAACATTTGTCCTTGTGGAATCTTCAGGCAATCACAGCCAACTATTCTCAATTCCCTTATCTGAGGATGAAATTTCCCTGACTGTGCAGAAAGGAGGCCGCCCCTTGGCCTCCCAGAGGAGGCATTTTTGAAAAGCCAGCATTTCCCTTTCTCCGAGACACCCCCTTCAGAGAAGGTTAGCTTTCCGGGAGAGGCTCCAAACAGTCCAGCAACTCTGTGTCCCTGAATTTTGTACAGAGCAAACAGTAAGGAGAAAATTCAAGGAGATGCCTTAAAAAGAAATAAAACAAAACAACCCTTCAGTTGGCACCCAAAGGAGGTAAAAGAGGACACAAAAAGAGGACAGTCGTGTTTGGAAGGCCTTGAACTAAGTTAGTTGACATCGGTGCTAGAATTGTGAGTTAGTTCTCCGGGGCGTGTGCCAAGCAGAAATCGTCTTGGGTTTTTGGCTTTTGGTGTTTGTTTTGTTCTTAAATCTTGTTTATCAGTGGAATTTCCATATTTGCCCTAAATTGTCTATATGGTACTATATATCCACTTACTTTGATGGCCCTGATTCTTGGAAATGGGGTGTAGATAAAAATCACATAAACAGAAGCGAGAGTAAGCACCCGACTATACATTCTTCTCTTAGCTGTGACAAAGAGTCAGTACCTTCTTCCCGCTGCCATCTCCACTTGCGACAAATAGTCCTGTTGTCTGGAATTTTCACTTGCCCCTGATACCACAGAGACTAGCCGAGGAGTCTTGATCGCCCCAGCACATAAGGGCTCAGTAAGCGCTCCTTCCCTTCGGTTCCCATCCTTACGCTCAGCCCAATCACCTTGCTTCCCTTCCAGAGTGTTCTCACTGGTTCTCACTACTACACCAGAAGCTGCTTGAAGGCCACTGATTTGCAGCTTAGGTTGGCATTACTTTTCTCTAGTCCCAAAATCGCTATCACATGAAAACCAATTATTAAATGAGAAGATCTGCCTTTTCTTATCTGAATAGGCCAGCAAGTAAACTGGCCTCTTGTCCTTCTTATAAACCTTTTCCAAAAGAAAGGCCAGTTAACGCATGAGATGGAGAAAGGACCAAAGTGCTCGTGAGCCTCCTCTGCCTGCTGGAGCTTCGATGTTCAGATCTTACTTACTTTTTGCATTAACCTTCCTTCAGCCCCTATTTGTTGGATGGGATTTGACATGGCTATGGAAAGAATTTCCCCTCCATCTGACAGCTTGTAGGAGCACTGTGATGGTGAGACCTTAACTGAAATGATTCTGTGTGAAATGAAAATAGGAACATAGAAGGTCGGATCCACGCCCCTGGTTTTGATTGGCTCGCTGGTTTTTTGTCAGGCATTATCAGCAGTGAGAGTAATAACTGAATCTGGGCTGCAGAGAAGCCTCTGTGATTGAGTGCACGCTGCTTTTCTAGAGGACACAGATCTGATTCCCAGAACCCGTGTTATACAACCCATAACTGCTTGTAACTCCAGCTCCAAGGGATCTGAACCCCTCCTTTGGCCTCCTCAGGCACCTGTGCACACACCACACGTGCACACACACCAAGAAAATACAGTAAGCCTTTTTTTTTTTAACTGAGGACCTGTTAACAATTCTTCCCAGCCTACAAGTTTTCTGCTCTCTTGGAAAGTTTAAAAAAATAAACCCAAAATCCAAGTTGAAAAGGCAGTAGTCTAGAACACTCCAACGCCGGTCCACTTGCTAAAACCCCAAACCCTGTAGTTACCTTGCACCTCCTTCCAAAATGCAAGAACCTTTGCCCAGCAGAGAGACACTTGTCCAGGAAGATGTTGTCCTTACGGCTGAACTCTTCACTCTCCACAGTCTTGCTGGGATGGGGAACAGTCTGTTAGACAGAAGTCCCTGGTGTTTCACCATCCAAATAAACACAGCGCTCAGGATCTTCCCACCTCAGAGGAGGGGATCTGAGAACCACAGCTCCCAATCCACAGCACCAGAGTTTCTGATTGTGACTTTTACATTTCAAATTTCCCACTTACTTAAGAGTGGAAAGTTTATTACATTTTGATAGTCTGTTCACCTCATCATAGGCTAAGCTGTGCTAAGAGAAAGGCCCTGTGTCAAAGAGTATCTGCAATTACCTTTTTTTTCGTTTAGCATTGGCTTTCTGTGTAGACCAGGTTGGCCTCAAACTCACAAGAGATTTGCCTGTCTCTGCTTTCCCAAGTACTGGGGTTACAGGCATATGTCACCGCACCTGGTGTCTTGTCTGCGATTACTTTTACATATAAATCTAGAATCCACAAGCTTTTAGATGAGGTTCTCTTGCACTACATCGTGATGATGTCTAAGTTACTGGGATGGTTTGAATATGAAATATTCCACTGAAGGGTCATATTTTAAAAGGTTTGTCCCCAGTGAAGCACTGTTCAGTGACTTGGTCCACTGCTGGGTTCACAATTTTTACAGGCTTTGGGGGGAGATGGGAACTTAAGATGCACAATGCAGTATAGGGAGAGGACTGTTGGGGGCATGCTCCTGAGGACTATATCTTGCCTGGCCCTCCTCTCCCACTTTTACTTACTGTACACACTTACTTATTTACTGGCACGAGGCAAGCAGCTTCCTCCACCACACATTCCTGCTGTCATATTCTTCATGGCACCATTTTAAAAGCAACTGGAGCCATCTTATTGTGGTCTAATACATCAGAAACCACGATCCCAAATCTTTCCTTTTATATTTATTTTGTCGGGAGTTTTGGCTGAATGACACAGTTCTTCACATAGAATGAAGCTATGTTTCCCATGTGGGAGGAGGCCAAGTGTCTGCTGCCCCCTCCTTCTGTGGTCACCTGTGACCTGACACTCATTCATCATTAACTAAAGCCCATGGTTGGTTCACTTTTACATTGGAAAGTTCTATGTATTTGAATACATAAATCATATATATCTGCCATTACAATATCGTACCATATAGAATTTAATTGCCCCAAAAAGGGTTCCATGTTCCATCGACTTATTCCTTGCTCTTTTTCTCTAATTCCTAAGTCCTAGTAAATATCAGCCTTTTTAAAATATTTTTATTTAATTTTTAAATTTATGTGCACTGGTGTGAGGCTGTCAGATCTTGGAGTTACAGAGAGTTGTGAGCTGCTTTATGGGTGCTGGGAATTGAACATGGGACCTTTGGAAGAGCAGACAGTGCTCTTAACCACTGAGCCAACTCTCCAGCCCCTATCAGTCGCTTTATTGCCTCCATAATTTTGCCTCTAGTTTTATAACTAGAATCATACAGTTTGTAGTGCTTTTCAAATTTTTTTTTAAATCTAGAATATACATTTAAGTATCATCCGTATTTATTCATGGCTTAACAGCTGGTTCTTTCTCCATGTATAGCATTCCATTGCATGAAAACAATAGAGTTTCTTTATCTATTGAAGACCATCTTCTTGCTTCCAAGTTTGAGTAATCATGACTATCATTACATTGTGGGCTTTTAAGAAATGTGAGGACTAAAAAAAATGTGAGGAGTTTTTGTGTGTGTGTGTGTGTTTGTGTGTGTGTGTGTGTGAACATTTGTTTTTAAAAAATCCTTTCCCCATCAAATTTCCTTAGCTGTTTTTCCAGCAATTTGTTTACTCTGTTGCACACCTAATGATACACTAGGCCATGATAAGATGGCTCCAGTTGCTTTTAAAATAATAAATACAAGCTCTTTTTTGTTGTTTTGTTGTTCAAGACAGGGTTTCTCTGTGTGGCCTTAGCTGTCCTGGACTCACTTTGTAGACCAGGCTGGCCTCAAACCCATAACGATACACCTGCCTCTGCCTCCCTGCATGCTGGCATTGATTACAGGCCTGAAAGAGGAAGAAGAGAGGGAACTGAATAGGATAGGGTGTGGGGAAGGAAACAAGGGGAGGGATCAGATACTATCATGATCACTGTGGCTTTCCACAAAGTCTTGGGTGGTGTTAAAGTTCTCCAGCTTCACTTTCTTTAATGACGCAAGTGCATGTGCACATACACACATGTTCACATAGTTACACAACCACATATAAACACTATACACATGCACACACACATACACACATATAACACATATATACATACGCAATCCACACATGTGCACATGCATATCCACATACATACACATGCACACACATACACACATGATACACATGCACAATCCACATATGTGCACACACACATACGTGCACATACACACACTCTAGTGTATACACACACGCACATGGCTATACTATATAAACAATAGGACCAGTGCATCAATGTCTTCCAGTGTGTGAGAATTCTGATTGGTAGCGTGTTGAATCTACCAATGTGGTTAGGAGCCCCTGACACCTTGATAGAACATTCTCCATCCATGAATGTGGAATATCTCTTCATTTATTTAGATCTTCCTTACTTTTCTTTTATCAGAACTTTATGATTTTTCTCATATGTATCTTGAATAGATAATGTCAGATTTCTGTGCAAGCACTGAAATTAAGAATGCTATTATTGTAAGTGGTATTGTATTTCAATTTAAATTTTCATTCATTGATAATTTATAAAGGAAAGCAATTCTTCTTTTCTATTATTCTTGTTTCGTGCAGCCTTACCACAACCACAAATTACTTTCAGATTTTGTTTTGTCAAATCTTTGGGATTTTCTATGTGTACTACCATGTCACTGACAGAGATTTGTTTCTTCCTTTGTAATCAGTGTGCCTTCTATTTCTTTTCCTTTCTTAATGCAAGCTATGCGTATTATGATTGCTTCCTTACTTACTCTAGTAGTCTTTATTCCTTGATCTGGGCGTTAGGGGTTTGAACTCTGTTCCTGATTCTTGAATGGGCAAGAGCACATGCCCTTCCCCATTGAGCTATCTCCTCAGTTCCTGCCTTGGGCTTTTAGTTATTGTGGGCAATTTCCTTTCATTTGCTTGCATGTGTATACTAGTCTTACACTTTAGTTTCGCACTGATAACTGCTATGGTTAGCCAGTTTCCCTGAGGGTAAAAAAAAAAAATGTTTCAGAAATGACAGTGTAAAACACTAACATTGCTGTGGCATAGGATTGCTCCAAACAGTGGTTGATGGGAAATATTTGTGAGAGATCCAGTTCTGTGAAAAGCATTTTATACTCTGTCTAGATAAATAATTGAGTTTTTTATTCCAAAGACACACTTGATAATATTCACTGAAGTGGATTAGCCATGTAAAAACATCAAAACCAAATGTTTGGGGGGGGGGTTCCCCTTAAAAAACAATTAACTTTAACTTTCATTTGCTTGGGGAAAATTGCTAATTTTTTTTACAAGAATGATATAATGCATACCAATAGACAATTATCAAAACTAGGTGCTGGAGAGATTGCTCAGTGACTAAGAGCTCATATTGTTGCTTCATAGGACCTGAGTTCAGTTCCCAGCATCCAAGTCAGGTGAGCTACAACAGCCAGTAACTCCAGCTCCAGAGGATCAGACACCTCTGGTCTCCATGGACACTGGCACTCATGTGAACACAAATACACACACACACACACACACACACACACACACACACACACACACACACACACACACGGCTCTATACCAGGTCTTGCATCATCTCACAGCACTGATATCCTCGAATACATAAAGATATATTTAGGTTGTGTTTTTAAGATTCCACACAAAGAATTCCATTAAGCTCCATGTCTCTCAACACCACATGCTAATGTCTATTGGTACCTGCAAGTGAAATGCACATATTTTCTCCACCTCAAGTACAGAGACTGATAGAGACACTTCACTGCCAAGGCAGAAGGCGAAACAGAGTCAGTGAAAAACAGCGGAGCTGAAAACATCACATGTATCACTAAGGAGGTACAGTTAATCTTGAAATGGGGAAAAAGCAATAAACTGTGGCTCTGACTCCGACTCTGCAAAGAAGTGGATCAAGTGAGTCATACTGATGGGTCAAATAATGTACTTGCACACACCAAAGCCAAAGGGCTGAGAAAATGGTAAGCTGTCGTTTTATTTATAATCCTCCTCAAACCAGAACCTGCAGTTACACTGCCATATTAAAATGAATACTGGAGACAGGTTTTAGAGGGACAGCTGCAAGTTAGCATATTGCTGCTGGTGCTGCTGCTGGTGCTGCCTCTAACAGCACATGTCCCTAAGAGAAGTGTCCATGTTTCATACCTTGACAAGTGATGATGCAAAAAAACAGGAACTGGTTGAAGGATGTTAAGATAGTGCATTTTAAAATCAAATTTAATTTGGGTTGTTCTGTTCTGGTATGACAAAGGGTTTTGCCAGGAAGTCCAGACTACACTGGACCTTGCAGTCCTCCAGTCTCGGACTCCTAGGTGCTGCAATCACTACACTCACTGACAGCACGTCTTGAATTTCAAATGTAATTGAAATTCTAGTCTTAATGAAAAACAGAAAGAGGCCCCGCCAAATATCCAAAGGGCCTGCTAAAAATATGTGCAGTTCATCTGCAGTTCAGAGCTCAGGATTATTTTTATTTCCCAGCTTGGGTCTATCAGAACTGCCATGAAGCCTTGAGTTGTTTTGCTAAAAAAGACATCCTATGCAAATGGACTAAGTGTCGAAGATGAAGTGAAAGAAACTTGACAAATCTTCCCCTGGCACTTCTCTCAGAGTCAAGAGCACAGAGCGTGGCAGTGGCTGGGCTGCTTCTGCACTGTCTGGCTTCAGGACAGCTCTGAGCTTCCGCTATTCTTCTTTATTATTCTTCCCTCATATGTTACATCCTGACCACAGTTTTCCCCTTCCTTCTCTCCTCCCAGTCCCTCCCAGCACTCCCCTTCAGGTTACAATAAGACTAGGCACAAATCCTCACGTCAAGGCTGGACAAGAACCCAGTAGGAGGAAAAGGGTCCTAAGTGTAGTCAAAAGAGTCAGAGACACCTCCAACCTCTACTCCCCCATGCCTGCTCCTACTACTAGGAGCCCCACAAAAACACCAAGCGACACAACCGTAACTTAGATGCAGAGGACCTAGCACAGACCCATATAGGCTCTGTAGTTGCCCCTTCAGTCTCTGCAAACCCCTATGAGCCCTGCTTAGTTGATCCTATGGGCCATATTCTTGTGGTGTCCTCGACCCCTCTGGCTCCTACAGTCTTTCTTCCCTTTCTTCTGTGGGGTTCCCTAGCCTCCACCTAGTGTTTGGCTATGGGTCTCTGCATCTGCTCCCATGAGTTGCTGGATATGCCTCACTGATGACAATTGGACTAGTACAATCTTTGAGAATAGCAGAGTATCGTTAGCAATCACTTCATTGCTTTTTTTTTCCCCCTCAGTGTGTTTAGTTCTATACTAAGTCTCTGGTCTATCCAACCTCTTGTTCCTGGCCATCCAGGCAGTATCAGGCATGGGCTCCTTTTCATGACATTGAGCCAATCACTGGTTGGCCACTCCCACAAGTTCTGCGCTGCCAGTACCGCAGCACACCTTGCAGGCAGGACAAATTGTAGGTCAGAGATTGTATGTCTGGGTTGATGTTCCGGTCTCACCACTAGAAGCCTTGCCTTGTTACAGAAGATGACTGGCTCAGACTCCAAATCTCCCATTACTAGGAGTCTTCACTAGGGTCACCCTCATAGATTCCAGCAAGTTTCCACTGCATTAGCTTTCCACATCTTCCTTGAAATTCCCCCCGATTTCAGTCATCTCTACCAGTAGTCTCTCCCTCCACCCTCTTCCTGCCTGATCCCTCCTGATTCTCTCCCAATCTACCCCTAATCTAGCTCAAAAAATCTATCCTATTTCTCCTTCCCAGGGAGATCCATACATCCTGCCTCCAGCCCTCCTTGTTACTGAGCCTCTCTTGGGTCTGTTGAGTAAAGGATAATCAAGCTTCCTCTTCCTGTGGAACAGGTCATCTGGGGACCGGGGAGATGATCAGTGGGGAAAGCATTTGCCCATACAAGCATGAGGACCTGAGTTTGGATCCCCAGAAGCACTATAAAGCCAGGCAGAGTGCCACAAGTCTGCAATCTCAGCGTTCTTACGAGGGAAATGAGAGACAGAGACAGGGGAGCTCCCAGAAGCTTCGGAGCCAGCTAGCCTGGCCACACACAAGCATGCAAGGGATCCTGCCTCAAACAAGATGGAAGGTAAGGACCAACAGCTGAGCTTGACCTCTAACGCCCACATATATATAACAGCATGGGCACCCATACTATCAACACCCCACACACACATACATGCACACTGTCTTAGTTGGGATTTTACTGCTGTGAAGAGACACCATGACCATGGCAACTCCTTTAAAAAAATTTTAACTGGGACTGGCTTACAGTTTCAGAGGTTTTGTCCATTATCATCATGGCAGGAAGCATGATGGTGTGCAGACATACATGGTGCTGGAGCTGAGAGTTCTACATAGGGATCCACGGGCAGCAGAAGGAGACTGTGCTCCACACATAGACTGGGCATAGACTGAGCATGTATGAGACCTCAAAGACACACTCCCTCCAACAAGGCCACACCTCCTGAGTGCCACTCCCTGTGGGCCAAGCATTCAAACACAGGAGTCTATGGGGGTCATTCCTATTCAAACCACAGTAAAGACTTAGAAAAATAAACAAAGAATAGTTTGCAAAGATTAAGTGACTCAACTCCACTATCCAGGGTCAGTTCAGTAAATGTGTCCTCTCCACTACTTAGTGCAGATTTGGACTTATCCCTTCATGACCAGACTTAAGATATAGCTGAACCACTGATGTATAGACACATTTAAAACAAACAAACAAAACCCAGTTGAAGAGTTTAGTTTGGAATGGAATGCCTGGAGCACAGGTAATGCTGAAGTAAATTCAAACTCCTTGACCTATTCAGTAGGACATTTTGTTGAGGCTCGCTCATTCATTTATTGCTCCTCCCAAAATGTCTGAAAACCCAGCGGGGCTTCTCATGGTCACCCTGGTTTCCAGTCTCTGTTGCAACTGAGCATTCAAAATGAGTGGAGGATGGAAGGCCCGCCCTGTCCTCAGTCTTCCTCAGTGGAATTTACCCCCACTCCCTATTCTCTCTTATAGAATTCTGAAAACACAGTAACAAATGTCCAGTAAAGCCAGCAACTGTGAGCAAGGCCACCTTGGCTGTGGCTTGGAGGTTTTACACTACAGTCACAACAGCAACTGAGTACACAGTGCGGAGCAAATACCTGATGTCACACTTCTGACCTCACTCCGAGGACTCTAGCCATCCCCGTGTAGACCAGAATTTCTTTCTTTCCAAACTTCCTCTCACATATTTCTCTCCGCCTTAGTTATGACTCCTCTCTGTTCAGTTCCTGGCCCTGGGCCCTCCTATGCAGTTCCAGAGGCCCCGCCCACCTCGTGTGCTCAGCTAAGGCCAGCAGCTTTCTGTCTCCACAGTAGCAGAGGCGTGGAGACGTTATTTCTTCTCTACGTTGCCCACCCGTGACCATCTCTGTCATAAGAGAAATTGATGTAGAGATTCTTTTCCCCACTAATCTAAAGTCTCTTTAACCAAGCTCCTAAGACAGAACTGAAATTTAGGGCAATTTTTTAAAAAACTGATTGCATATTTTGTGGGCAGTTGTAGGTTTAGAGAAAAATAGACCTAATTTCATGCAATCTCTACCACACACTATGGCACCATATGCTAGTCTGGAGCTTTGTTTTAACATGTTGACATGTTGTTATTAACAAGGTCATAGCTTAAAACATCCACTTACATGCTTTTGTACATTCTGCAGATGTTAGCAAGCACATAATAACTTTTTTAAAATTTTTTTTATTTATTTTTTATTAATTTATTCTTGCTCCATCTCAATGGTTATCCCATCCCTTGTATCCTCCCATTCTTCCCTCCCTCCCATTTTCCCCTTATTCCCCTCCCCTATGACTGTTCCTGAGGGGGATTTCCTCCTCCTGTATATGCTCATAGGGTATCAAGTCTCTTCTCGGTAACCTGCTGTCCTTCCTCTGAGTGCCACCAGGTCTCCCCCTCCAGGGGACATGGTCAAATGTGAGGCACCAGAGTACATGAGAAAGTCATATCCCACTCTCCACTCAATTGTGGAGAATGTTCTGACCATTGGCTAGATCTGGGTAGGGGTTTAAAGTTTACTGCCTGTATTGTCCTTGGCTGGTGCCTTAGTTTGAGCGGGACCCCTGGGCCCAAATCTGCCTATCATAATGTTCTACTTGTAGGTTTCTAGGACCCTCTGGATCCTTCTACTTTGTTATTCTCCCATGCATCTCTCATTTAGAGTCCCAATAGGATGTCCTCCCCTCTGTCCCAGTTTCCTGGTAAGTGAAGGCTTTCATGGGACATGCCCCTTGGGCTAGTATGCAGATATAAGTGAGTATTTGATTCTTTCTGCTTCTGCGTTAACTCACTCATTATGATCATTTCTAACTCAATCCATTTATCCACAAATTTTGGGAATTCCTTGTTTTTAATAGCTGAGTAGTATTCCATAGTGTATATGTACCACAGTTTCTTTATCCATTCTTCTACTGATGGACACTTAGGCTGTTTCCATGTTCTGGCTATTATGAATAAGGCTGCTATGAACATGGTTGAGCAAATTTTCTTGTTGTGTGCTGGAGCATCTTCTGGGTATATTCCAAGGAGTGGAATAGCTGGGTCTTGAGGAAGCCCTATTCCCATTTTTCTGAGATAGCACCAGATAGATTTCCAAAGTGGCTGTACTAGTTTGCATTCCCACCAGCAATGAAGGAGTGTTCCTCTCTCCCCACACCCTCGCCAGCATGTGGTGTCACTTGAATTTTTGATCTTAGCCATTTTGATGGGTGTAAGATGGAATCTCAGAGTTGTTTTGATTTGCATTTCCCTGATGACTAAGGAGGTTGAGAATTTCTTTAAGTGTTTCTCAGCCATTTGATATTCCTCTGTTGAGAATTCTCTGTTCAGTTCCAAGCCCCATTTCTCTATTGGGTTATTTGGTTTGGTGGTGTTTAATTCCTTGAGTTCTTTATATATTTTGGATATTAGACCTTTGTCAGATGTAGGGTTGGTGAAGATCTTTTCCCAGTCTGTAGGCTGTCGCTTTGTTCTCTTGACAGTGTCTCCTGCCTTATAGACGCTTCTCAGCCTCATGAGGTCCCATTTATTAATGGTTGACATTAAGGCCTGGGCCGTTGGTGTTCTGTTCAGGAAGTTGTCTCCTGTGCCAATATGTTCCGGGCTTTTCCCCACTTTTTCTTCTAAGTGACTTAGTGTCTCTGGTTTTATGTTAAGATCTTTAATCAATTGGATTTGAGTTTTGTGCAAGGTGACAAATATGGGTCCAGTTGCATTTTTTTACACATAGACCTCCAGTTAGATCAGCACCATTTGTTGAAGATGCTATCCTTTTTCCATTGAATGGATTTGGCTTCTTTGTCAAAAATCAAGTGACCATATGTGTGTGGATTCATATCTGGGTCTTCGATTCGATTCCACTGATCAACCAGCCCGTTGCTGTGCCAGTACCATGCTGTTTTAATTACTATTGCTTTATAGTACAGTTTGAGATGAGGTATGGAGATTCCTCCAGAGCACCTTTTATTGTACAAGATTGTTTTAGCTATTCTGGGTTTTTTGTTTTTCCATATGAAGTTCAGAATTGAACTTTCAATGTCTTTAAAAAATTGTGTAGGTATTTTGATAGGGATTGCATTGAATCTGTAGATTGCTTTTGGCAGGATGGCCATTTTTACTATGTTATTTCTCCCGATCCATGAGCAAGGAAGATCATTCCATCTTCTCAGGTCATCTTCAATCTCTTTCTTCAGAGTTTTGAAATTTTTTTCAAACAAGTCCTTCACTTGTTTAGTTAGAGTAACTCCTTGATATTTTATATTGCTTGTGGCTAATGTGAAGGGTGTGGTTTTTCTAATTTCTTCCTCTGCAAGCTTGTCATTTGTGTATAGGAAGGCTACAGACTTTTTTGAGTTAATTTTGTATCCAGCTAATTTGCTGAAGGTGTTTATCAGCTGTAGGAGTTCTCTGGTGGAGTTTTGAGGGTCACTTATGTACACTATCATAGCATCTGCAAATAGGGATAATTTGACTTCCTCCTTTCCCATTGGGATACCCTTGATCTCCTTTTGTTGTCTTATTGCTCTGGCTAGAACTTCGAGTACTATATTGAAGAGATATGGAGAGAGTGGGCAGCTTTGCCTTGTTCCCGATTTTAGAGGAATTTCCTTGAGTATCTCACCATTTACTTTGATTTTGGCTATTGGCTTGCTGTATATAATTAACTTTTATCTGCTTTATTTTATTGTATATGATGCTTTCATTGCCCTCAAAACCCAAGTGTTCCATCAATTCATGCATGCTTCCCTCACCCCAACTTCTGGCAAACAATGAGCCTTTTACTGTCCTTGAAGTTTTACCTTTTCTAGAATGGTCTATAGTTGGAATCCAATAGTATTTGACCTTTTTAGATGGCCTCCTTTCTCTTAGAAAGATGCTCTTAAAGTTCTTCCAGGCCTTTTCTGGCTTAATGCCTCACATCTATTTTTACCACCAGGTATTCTGTTATTTGGGTGCACCAAAGATTATCCAGTTACCTAAAGAAGAGCATTTTGGTAGCTTGAGATTTGGGGCTCTGATGAATATGGCTGTTGTTAAACCCAAGTTTGTGTTGGCACATGCCTAGACACGCCTTTTATGGGTTTGTTTTTTTGTTTTGGTTTTTTCTTTGTTTGTTTTTATTTGTTTTTTTTTTGTTTTATATGAAGCCATCAAACTATATTCGAAAAGGCTGTCTCACATGGTGTTCTCACCAGCAATCCTGAATGAGTGCTTCCATGTGACCTCCTTGCCCTGGCTTTTGAGTTTCTCTATTCTCACAAGTGTACATTGTGTACTTTACTCAAGAACCTTTGTTTTAGTCTCATTACACTGAAAACTAGTGAATGGTTCTGGGTGTCAATATGCACTCTTGATTTGGGTCAAGGTCATCAAATTAAGGTAACACCTACATTTTCCATACAATAAAACTCCTTTCTGCTACTACCTGAAATTTATACTTCAATGAAGTGGGTACACTTCTTCAAAGAAGGTATAGGATTAATTTGTAACAGAAATAGTCTTGAAAAGACACATCAATTAAGAAACACATTTAGAAATTTTACAAATTTCAGCAGCCTCAAATAAAAAGCATGAAAAAAATGACCCCAATTCCAACTGCAGATAGAAAGACTCGCCCAGTACAATGATGCTTTCATGTTCAGAAACTGGGGCAGTAAGAAAAAAATAGTTTTACAATCCTAACAAATCCCTCCAATTCATATCTCTTTCTTTCACCATCTGAGTTCCCATCACCATGCTGCCTCCAAGTTAAACTCCCCAATTAGCCCTCATCATGTTTCATTGTTATGTAAGCCAACGGAAAAGAGGAACCATTGGTAAGAGCCTGCTGGGGGCCAGTCCACATGTTTATTTTCCCCTTTCCAATAGCATTGCCTCCTCCCTGGCGTACCCTGGGGAATACAGAAGCAGTTCAAACATGCGCCTTCTCACTTTGTGTATTTTCTTTTGAAAAATATTACAAAGCAACAGGAAGAATGAAGGTGGGGACCCTAAAAACTACTTTTCGGTGAAAATAAGAGACAAAGAGAAACAACAAGAATCACATCGTAAATAATGCATGGGAAAGTGTGAGCAAGGGCAAGGAATGTAGGGAAGGTCTTGCAGTAAAAGACCTAAAAAGTCTGCAGAAAATAGCCCAGTAAAGTGACCTGAAAGAGACACATTAGGATATGATTTGGACAAGAAAAAAAAATGACCAGCAAGTGCATGCATGGACTCACAGAAAAGAGATCATGAAAACACGAGCAAAATATTTTCACTAAGAGTGAATGTACTACCTGGTATATTAGTTATTTTTACATTGCTGTGGCCCAGATATCTGAGAAAAACAACTACAGAGAATAACTATCTTGCTTACAGTTTTGTGGGGGTTCCACCTATCATAGGTCACTTGGGGAGAATATGAAGGCAGCAGAAGGATATAGTGAGAGAGATGTCACTTCATGGTGGACTAGGAAGTAGAGAACCAGCAAGCAGCAGACAAAAATAATACACCCCCAAGGATGCACCATCAATGACCCACATCCTCCAGCTTAGTTTGCAAGTTCCCATATTCTCCCAAAGTAGCACTACCATGTGGGGACCAAGTATTCAAATCGTGAGCCACTGAGGACATAACTGGATGCCAACTGCAACACCTGTCTAGATAGAGTTGTTCAGTTGCAAACAGGGCTCTATAGAAGTTGGCAAAGCTTGGAACTGAATATAGAAGTTAAGTTGGAAGCAAAGAGTGAGTGGAGGCATGAACACACAGGGACATTCTGTTGTGGGTCTATTACAGAAAGAAAACCAGGAATCTTTGATCAGTACACCTGGATAGGTACCCTCACTCTTTCTATAACCTATAGGAGTTTCCTGAAACAATCGAAAACTAAATTCTTTGGATTATAAGGAAAAAATCAACATACTCACCATATATCAAAAACCAGTAGAAATAAGCAATACAATTTCCTATGAAAAATCCAAAGCCATTTGGAAAGTATCACCATAAAAATGGAAAAAAAATACATATAGCCTCGTGTTACAACCTAACTTTTAATACTTTGATGAAGTAGCTGTAAATCTGAGGATAAACCACAAAGCAAAACCACAGGAACTTAGGTGAGCTGTCACCAAAAACCAAGTATATAAAACAGAAATTTTCAAGATTAAAGAATGAAGTAGAAGAGGGAAAAGGTAATTCATTTAAAAAAAAAAAAAAGTAAAATACAAGGGGCATAAAGGAAAATGAACAAGGTCATGGAAAATAAAAATTTTCAAAGAATATTCAGGACTGAATATTCAGACTGAAATAAGAAAGTCAATTGTTATATCTTGAATATGAAGTCTCTCCACTGGCTGGTATTTTGAACATTTAGTTCCCAACTGCTGACACTACTTCAGGAAGGTCTAGAAACACTAGGGATGGGATTTAGCTAGAGGAAGTGATCACTGCAGACACATCCTTGGCAGTGATTATCATGTCCCTGACTCTTCCTGTTACTCTCTGCTTCCTGTTCAGTGAACAAGAGTGCCAATCTCACACCTCTACTGTCATGATGTCCCACCCAATAGCACAGAAGCAAGCAACCATGATAAGACTGTAAGCCATTACTATATAATCAATCACTGTAATACAGAAGAAACAAACACACAAATTATATATTATTTGTTATATGTTATAAAAGTTAAACAGAGAGTCAGCCTTCGTGTAGTTGAGGTCCCAAATAAGAGAAAACTGAAACAATAAAGAACATGTCCTCAGATATAATTTAAGAAAACTGCTTAAGATGAAAACAGCTTGAGTTCATATGTGAAAGAAAGCGTTGTATATTCAGAAGAATAGTCCTTGAACTGCCATCACTAAACATATCAATAAATGATCACATCTTAAAGATTCAAAAGAAAGTGGAAAAAGCATCATTGGAGGTGTTAGGGAAGATAAAGGAAAAAAGAGGAGTGGGAAAAAGAAAAAGAAAGAAAGAGGAAGAAGAGGAAGAAGAAGAAGAAGAAGAAGAAGAAGAAGAAGAAGAAGAAGAAGAAGAAGAAGAAGAAGAAGAAGAAGAAGAAGAAGAAGAAGAAGAAGAAGCAACATCAAAACTCCAAGGGGCTGGAGAGATGGCTCAACAGTTAATTCCACTTGTTGCTCTTGCAAAGGTCCTGGGTTTGATCCCCAGTGCCGATAAGGCAGCTCAAAACCATCTGTAGCTCAAATTCCAAGGATGTGATGCTACATTCCAACCTCTGTGGGCACTAAGCACACATTTGGTACTCATACGTACATGCAGGCAACGCACTCATACCCATAAAATAAACTAAATTTATCAAAAAAAAAAAAAAAAAGTTAGGTCAAAATCCAGTTGGTATTATAGATGGGCCCCTGCTCACAGCAAAGTTCTGTTCTGATTTACAAATTCTAAATTGAAAATATTTTTGGTGGTTTGATTAAAAATGTCTTCCATAGGGTCAAGTATTTGAACACTTGGTCCCCAGTTAGTGACTGTGGTAGTTTGAATGAGGGTAGCCTATAGGCTCATATATTTGAATGTTTGGTCCTCAGTTGGTCCACTTGGGACTGTTTGGAAATGATTAGAAGGTGTGGCCTTGTTGGAAGGGTATGTCACTGGGGTAGGTTTGAGATTTCAAAAGCCCACTGCATTGCAAGTCAGTTCTCACTGCCTAAGCCTTCAACACCATGCCTGCGTGCCTGCTGCCATGCCCACTGCCATGATGTTCATGGACTCTAACCTTCTAAAATAGTAAGTCCCAAATAAACTCTTTCTTCTTTAAGTTGCTTTGGTCATGGTATCTCATCATAGCAATTGAAAAGGAACTAAACTCAGAGGAAGGATAGCAGGTTATCAACAAGAGACTTCATACCTTATGATCATATAGAGGGGGAGGAGGTCCCCCTCAGTCACAGACGTAGGGGAAGGGAATAGGGTGAAATCAGGAGGGAGGAAACAAGGCATGGGATAACAATTTAGATGTGATATGAGTAAATTAATTAATAAAGAAAGAAAAAGAACTAAAACAGTGGCACTTCTTGACAGGACTATGGGAATGTGTAGCCTTGCTGGAGGAATCACACCACCAGAGATGGACTTTGAGACTTTATAGCCTGACCCACTTTGGGTCAGCTCTCTCCATTTTGATTTTGTTTTTAAGGGTGTGAGCTCTCAACTTCCTGCTCCTGCCATCACGTCTTCTCCTTGCCACTGTGCCTCCCCACCATGATGGACTCTTATCCCTCAGGAACCATGAGTCAAAATAAAACTCTCTTTCTTAAGTGACTTTGGTTGTAGTATTTTATCACAGCTACAGAGCAGTAACCAATACAATACTATAAATTAAAATGTAGTTAGTGCGCCTGACCCAGTGAACATCATAGTATAATAAAACAACACAATGCAGTTTCATTATTATTTGGCTTGCTGCTAGAGCCTACTGCTGTTGCCCAGTCACACGAGAAGAGTACTGTGTAGCTTATCACTAAATGCATGTCAGCAGCATAATGAAAAACTATCATTCTGTGCCACTGCAAGTAGAGGCCATATATACATTTCTCCCAATTGGTATCAGTCAGAAGACAAAGGAGTATGCTCAGCATACAAGAAAACTAAATAGAAAGTAGAGATACAACTCTCATACAGATAATTAAAATTTTCTTCTGAAAATGTTACCACAAAATAGGTCAAAGTTGCTCACTATCTTCTTCTGGACTGGGCAGATATAAGGTATCATAATACTACAAACATTCATAAATTAAACAATGCAAAAAAACCCCAAAAAGATCTGTTAGATGACAACAAATAACATCTTGAGGGAAAACATGCTTTAATCCTATATGTGTGTGTTTATCATTATAAAATAATTTTTACAGATTAAGAGAAATTTAACAACCCAAAAATCAAACATGTAAAAGACATGGACAGGTGAGGGAAAAAAATAAATGACTTCTAAGTTTAAATTATATTCAAAGGGGCTATATATGCCTTTACTGACTAGAAAGAATGATTTGCAATATTTATCTAAATTACAAACGCATTTTGCTCTTTAGCCAATAATTCCCATGTGTCTTATACCTGCACAAATATTCAAACATCTCTGTATAAAGTTACACCAATGATTGTATCAGAAAGTATTTAGAAACAATTCAAGCATTCATCAATAGAGGACTGACAGCATTAATCATGGCAAATTAGTCTGATTAAAGAAATATCAGTTATAAAGAGAGCTACGTTTCTTGTGTATTCACGTGAAAAAGCAAGATCCAGAACTATGGACATAATATGCGCTTCTCACACAAGAAAGAATGAGGAGAAGGATGACCTGAGCTCAGACTTGTCAGTTATTCAGACACTGAAAAAAACGTCCCTCTAAAAATCAGGAGAGCATCAAGACTACCAGTGAAGTGTTGGAGGGGAGAACAAGAGACAAGCTCAGCAAGATGAGAGGTGGCTACCTCACAAAGGTCATGAGGTCATTGAGAGGAAGATGGCAGGTCAAAGAAGCTTTCTGGGTTGATAATAGACTGTGAAGAGGGCAAGTGCAGAGCTTCTGGCAATAATTCAGAACAAGAGTGGCTTGAACCAGGAGGGAAGCATGGGGGTGGGAGGGTAGTGTAACTAGAACTGTCACAGGGTTGAATTGAGATCTAAGAGAAGTGAGAGCTGTTTATGATTCCCTAACCCATGGCACTGGCTTCTCTCCCTGACCCCCATGACCTGATAACCTTGTGTACCTGTGGTCTCTGACCTTCTCCCTCAGCAGAGTCTGAAGGCAGGTAGTGAGGCAACAGTACCTTTCTTGTTTTCTCTCTGGAGTCTCTCTTCTCATCCATTGTGGTTGCTTTTCACTTCTGAGTTTTAGGGAGAATCAGATGAACTTTAGAACTCTTCTTGCATTAAAGATCAACTGACAGCACACTTCTCTGAAAAAACTGGTGTCGACTGACTCTCTTTCATTTGGTCAACATTTATTTAATATCTGTCCTTGGTAAGAAGATGTCACCAAACAAGATACAGTGCTTTTCTTTAAAGAATTTATAGTGTAGAGAGAGGCCGGTAGACTAGGAACAAAGTATCATATGAATCATGATATGAACTAGAAATGTTTATGAAAGCATGTGGAACAGCATGTAATGGTTTTGGGTGTGTCTACCAATTGTTGTAGTTGAATCATGGAGGGGTTCATCTGATTTCTAAGCAAAGAAGATAGTTTATGAAAGTCAAGAAGGGATGACTAGAGAGATGGGGTGCACACTTTCTTACAGATGACCTGGATTTGTTTCCTCACACCCATGTTGGTCAGCTCACAACTGCCATTAACTGCAGCTCTAGAGGATCTGACTCTCTCTTCTGGACTCAATAATCACCTGCTCTCACTTGTGCATAGGCCTATACATGTACATATGCACATGTTTTTAAAAATAAATAATAATTTTTAAAAATGTTCATGAGGCTAAGTAGAGCACAAACCATCTAGGAAATAAGACAAGACCAATTTGACTAACCCAGAGTGAGTCAGAAGCATAAAGTGGTAAGAAGATAGAGGGAAAAGCTGTGTAAGCCATGGCACGGTGCTTAGAATTCAGTAGACATGTAGATAGTCATCACAGTGTCTTAACCTCAGAAAACTAATTGTCTAGCAGTGAGGTTCCCCTTAAGATGACTCAGAATAAATAAGATGGTAAGTCAGGAGATCTGAATAGAGCTGACACTAGAAAAAAAGAACTGCCAAATCTACTTGACAGCTGACTGCAATCTGAAAATCACTAGTTGACAATGACATTGGTCCTCGTGATGATGTGACTCCCTCCTTGAATGCTCATTAACTCACATGTGGGGGTTTAAAAGATCAACATTGCCTTGGTATGATCAGAGTGACAGTTAAATGACAAGAAAACAAGAGAAGCCAACTGAAGTAAAGATACTGTCTAAAGTATCTTAACTGGTAGATGATGTTTAAGGATAGAACTGGATAAAAAACTGAAGATACAGAAATGTGAGTGTGGAGAGTCGTTGATGAAAGGGGCTCTTTATAAAGACAAAGAATGGAGAAATCTAAGAGAATATAAGATTTGTGTCTTTTACGCTGGAGAAATGACTCAGCTACTCTTGGAAAGGACTAGAGTTCAATTCCCAGAACATATGCGAAGGCTCACAATCATCTGTAATTCCAGTTCCAGGAGACCTGATGCCCTTCTCTTCTGGCCTTCTCAGGCACCATACACACATGCAGTGCACAGATATACACAAAAACAAAGCAACCATATACATAATGTTATTAAAATGTCAAACTTTTAAAGAAGATATTTGGTGTGAGGCACGTGAACCAAACCAGAAAAAGTTGCCTGGAGCAAGAGTGAGGTTAAGATGCATTCAAATTCCAAAAATCTCATCTTGCATCCAGCAAGAATAAAGCTTGCTGCCTCCGGTTCTGGCCCTGCATGTCCCTGTGCATGTAGTTTTGCAACTCCTACCTCTGCCACCCTTGTGGTAGTCACATAACCTGGCAACCAGGTTTCAGGTTTCCTCATATGGGCATGTCCAGCTAGCATCTGGAATTCCTGTCCATGTAGATGAAGCATTCCCAGTACCTCAGCCCCAGCCAATAATGAACACTCACCCCAAAAACCCCTACCCCTATTCCCAAGGTTTATAGAGCCCTTATTCCCCCAATAAAAGAGAGCTGGATCCTTGAAAGAGCTGTACCAAGGCTTTCTCCCACCCCCAGCATTCACCCCCAGACCAAGATCCTGCTAACCCACCCACCTTACTAAGCTTCATCCCTTCGAGTCCAGCATCTGTACACTTTGGTATTTGGATGCCCCAAAGGCAAGCAGTACCCAGGCTCAATAATGGTAATTTGGGCTTTGGTGGTGGTGGTGGTTTGGTTTGGTTTTTTGAGACAGAGTTTCTCTGTGTCTTGGCTGTCCTGGACTCACTTTGTAGACCAGGCTGGCTCAAACTCACAGAGATCAGCCAGCTTCTGCTTCCTTGAATGCTGGGACTATAGGTATGTGCCATCATGTTGTTGTTGTTGTTGTTGTTAAAAGGAACTTTATTGGGTGTTATGTCTTTTAATTATTTAATTTTAAATTGTTTTGAGCTATGCCTGGTAGTGTAGGTCTATAACACTATCTATTATGGCGGCTGGGGCACTAGGGTTTGTAGCTCAATACCAGCCTAAGCAGTTTAATAGACCTTGTCTCAAATTTTTGTTTTAAAAAGAGCAAAAAGAGGACTGGGTATGTATTTGGTGTCAGAGTACTTCCCTGTGGAAGTGGACCCTAGATTCAAACTTAGTACCACAAAATAAAGTAAAATAATATGATATGAATTTAAGACTTTTGGAGACAATGATGTAAGCCAGCCTAGCCTGCATAAGGTCTTGTGCTTGATCTTCAGCACCACAAATCAATAAGTACACTTATGATTTTTTAAAATCTTGGTGATGACAAGTATCTCAATGTTGAAAGTGAAAATAGACTGAGGCTAGAAAATCAGTCCAAAAAGTAGTCACCACACCCTAGCTACAATATCTGTACCCAAGGAGACTTCCATAAGGATCCTCATAACTGTTGAAACCAAAAAAAACATTGGAGAAAGAGTGTTCCCTCAAACACCTCTAAAAAGGATCCTATGCTGTGTGGTGGAAGTGAGAATGGGATTCTAACTCTGTCTCTCCTGTGATAATGGTGACGGGCTTCCCAGAAAGCTTTTTTAAATAATTCTATTGCATTCACAAAGAGAAACTACCCTTGAAATCAATCAAGAGACTTTGGCTATACTAGGTAGATACAGGGACTCTCTACCTTGAATCCTATCACAATACAGCAAAAAACTTTCTTAGAGTAATTTTTTTCAAAAGCCTTAAAGTGGCCATTTCTAACCAAATGTAAGGTTTTCTAGTTGAATTTTTTTTTCAATTATATGATACATTTTGGGGGTGGGGGAAACCTGCATTCTAAACTAGAAGGCCAAATCAAATGACATTAGGACCTAGATTATCAGCACACTGGAACAGTATGTACTCTCCGGGCTCAGACTGTGCCAAGCTGATTACATTTTATTAAAAAGTGCTGAGCCTATCAAAATTTATTCAGATACTTCAAAACTGTTTCCCAGATTTCCTCTATACTCTGTGAAACCTGAAGTGCTTCAAATGTCTCACTCTTATAAAAAGAAAATTTCATAAATTACAGGCTTACTACTCCTCAGAATGTGAAATACTCCCATCTGACCTGTAATGTACAATCATGGTTGCCAACCAGGCTGGATGAACTAAAAGACAGAACTCTGGGCAGACCCATGAGAGTGTTTCCTCCAAGCATTAATTTATAGGGGGAAGACTGTGCCCAGAGTGGGCAGTACTCCCAATGCCAGTGGTCTAGATAGAAAGGGAGGAGGCAATACAACTTTGCTTACCTGCACTTGTTTCTTAATGGTCGGTGCATCTATTCTGTGGCTGCCATTCTTCACTGAGAGCTGAATTTGGCTTCCCTGATCTTCCAGAGAAGGCCGAAGTCAGCAGCTCTCCAGAATCCTCCAGGCTATTAATAGCAGAACAGGACAGCTGAGGCCGCCGGCCTCATGGACTTAGCAGCTACAGAACTCTTGGCCTCTCTAGCATGCACATGGCCATTGTTGGGATACCCAGACTCTATCATAGTACGCATTCATTCCATTGGTTCTGTTCCTCTAGAGATCTCTATGTCCAAAGGCTTTCTGTGCACCGATGGAGCTGTATACAGGATCTTAGAGTCTTAAGTAGTTAATTCATAATCTCCCACAGTGCAAGACATAAATGAGTTTACTGGCAAGCCCCACCCCGACCCTGAATCCAAATGGTTTCAACAGGAAAACTATACTCCACTAGGTAGTTTATTTATTTTATTAGTAGCATCCCTGTAAACAAAGAGATATTTGGTTACTTAGAAAAATCAGCACTGTTCCAGGCGCCATCAGAGTTCATACCTGTAAAATCTCAAGAATTAAAAGTCCTACCGTTTCTTAGCAACTCTACTCCAGTTCAGTAAATACATGGTTTTTCCTCTTTGAGGTTCATTCAAAATAGCCTCAGAAACTGATTCGATGTGTTTATTGCAGCCATGAGCTTGCAAGGGTCAGAAAGTCTCATGAGTGTCATTTCAACTCTTACAAGAAGAGGCATGAGTCCCAGCAAAAGAAATCATCTTGTCTCCCCAAAAGGCCACCACCACAGTCACCCTAAGCCCATAACTCCGAATCCCCGTTTACTGCTCTCTCTGCTCTGTGATCTGATCAGAAATAACACTCTGGAGCCTCTTCCTTGAGAAGAAAACAACCTTTACTGAATGACAATGGTTTTTATAAAGTCGTCCCCCGGCAGAGCTTCTAAATTCCTCTAAATCCTTCATCCTGTTTGCCAATGAGTAAAACAATCAGGCTTTATGCATCTTCACTCAAGAACACGGAGATGAAGACCAAGGGTATAGTCAGGGAGTGTGTGCTTCCCTGGAAAAGTGACAGCTGAAAGAAGGAAGAGGGGAATGGAGAGAAGGAGAGGAAGATGAAGGAGGAAGTAGCGAGGGAGGGAAAGACATAGAGAAAACACAGAAAAGCAGACCTATAGCTTATCACAGACTACAGTTGCACCAGCAGTCAGAGCTTGTCCAGATAATCTGAAACCAGTAGCTGCAGTCACTGGGATTGTAAGAGTCCCTCAAGAGCTCATCTGAAAAATTACTTATGTCTGCAGATTCTTTATGCTGTAAGAAACATTATTAGCAAATATACCGACCATTTTTCAACTAGCAGACTAATGCCCTACATGATTATCTCATCTCCCTCATTCTATACATTCCCCGACAGACTTCTGGATTCTTCTACCCTGTTACCTTTGCTAACAGCTTCCTGAAATGTTACTCCTAGATTAAATTTAATATTAACGTTGCAGTCCAATCATAAATTTAGCATAAATTAACCTAAATTTTGCTTGGCAACCTGTATTGATGGCCCCTAGACTAAAAGTTCCAAGGAGAACACCAAACTGTCTCTAGAATTGCAATCCAACACAAACTATTTGAAAGAATGTTTCCTTGATTTCAGCCCAGCCTCCAATTATTTACTGACATGGGAGTCTTTGAATATAAGTGCATACTCTGATAGCAGCCATGCTTTGAGAGCAGTCCATAATTTTGAATTCAAATTGCCTTCCAAAACTGGTTTAAGATAATGGCTTCCAACCGGTTTCCTGACATCTGGTGACACCATTGTGGAAGGCTAAGTGACATTTACATTTTTCCTCTGGATCTTACATACTGCTTTCTGAGATGTCCTGAACCTTAATTTCCTACCAGTTTTCATTTGAAGTCTCTCAGGCCAAGATCCTTGTTTTCTTTTCCTTTTTTGAAATTATAATTTATTCAGATTACACCCAGATTATTATCCCCACATTTGTGTCTTCCTGTTCCCACCCTCCCTCTCTTGTCTACTCTATTCCCCTCCTGTAGACCTCTGACAGAAGGGGACTTTCTCCCCCTCCATATGATCACAGACTATCAGGTCTCATCCAGATAGCCTGTTTTCCCTTCCTCTGTGCATTCTGAGGGCCTCTTCGCCATGGGGAAGTGATCAAATTGGGGGCACCAGAATTCATGTCCGCGGCAGTCCCTGCTGCCCCCACAACCATTTTCTTATATTGTCAATTTTTTTTTTAATTTTTCTAATTTGATTCGACTAAAATTTTGACACTTAGGTTTTTCTGGCATTTTAATTGTGTTCTCCCTTTTTATAAATTTTTCTAGCAATCCATGCTTTCACCCTTTGTTCCATCTAGTTTTAATGAATTATTTGTTTTACATTTCCCCTACTTGATCTCAGTCTGCAGAAGACTTGGACTGTACCAACAGTTCATGCAGGTGTGGGCTAGGACCACGTAAACGACTGGAACCAAACTGTGGTCTGTCTGCTGGTTGTAGGAAAGTCACTCTAATGTCTAAGGAAGACAGCTGAAATGTGTGCACCTTACAGAAAGTCTCTCAAAAACCACTGCACCTGCATCCTCACTGCAGGCTCAGGTGAGGTATCTTTCTTACAGATGAAGCCTGGACACATTGCTAGCAACCCACGTGACAGATATGCATCAAGATGTGATTTATTTTTAGCTATAGAAAATTACTATCTCTTTATGCTTTCAGGTGTTCATCTCTGCAAATGATCTCTCCTGTTCTTACAGTTTTCCTGGAATGGCGTGAGACTGATTTTTTTAATGAGGAAAGATCTTTAAGACAATGGGGCATTTCCATCCACCCTAGCTGAAACAGCCCTTCTTATGCTGTGTGCTGCTTTTCCTGATGGTATGCTTTTATCATGACACTGTAGACTCAAACCTGGGTAAGGGAAACTTGATACAAAGGGGAAAAGACAACATTTGGCCATGCCATTTATCAGGGGCATCATGTTCTATAATAATATAGTTGGTTAATAAGCCTACCTTGGGCTAAGAAGATGGCTCAGTAGATAGACACTTGCCACCAAGCCTAATGACCTGGGTTCAAACTCCAGGACTCACATTGTAAAAGAAGAGAACCAACTCAAAAAATTACCTTCTTATCTCTATGATTTATTTCCCTCCCTTCTCACTCTACCTCATAGTGCATGTGTCACACACACACACACACAGAGAGAGAGAGAGAGAGAGAGAGAGAGAGAGAGAGAGAGAGAATAGTTTTCTTACAAAACTCCAAGCTCTTATAATTATATGTTTTTACACTGTTTATAAACCTGGTCCCCTGAAACAGTGTAATTTGTAGAATATTGGTGTTGCTGGGAGGAGAGGTTCAATGACAAGCTAGGTAGCTTCCGGGGTTAACAGTGTCAGTGAAATTGTGGTCTGGAATCCAGCGTCAGCACACATGGCATGCTTTGTAGAGAATCTTGTCACACGGGCAGACAAGGAGAATGACTAGAAAGGCAGCACAGGGCCTGGATATCCCAGGGACGGACACGGGGGCTCAGAGGAAAGCATATCTGAAGTGCAGTTGAATGCTATTTTTTTTTTTTTTTTACTCTATTGTAATACAAACACTAAGAACCAAAACCTGCTTCTTCATTAAAAGTGATATGGAGAGAAATTCTGAGAATCACAAAAGAGAACTAAAAATTTTCACATTTACTCAAAGGCATTGCTAAGCTTGAGAAGAGCATAAAACTGACCCCAAAGTGTGACAATACAAGGAAATATCGTTAGAGCCATGAACTGTTGCCCTTTGCCTGTTTTCCTGAACTTTCCCTTTGCAGGCAAACGCCAAGCATGAGCTCCATGTCTGTAGGAGAGAGAACACTTTTTCAGTGCGTATTGAAAAAGCCCAATCCCAACAAAGTATCTTTGAATGTATTAAGCTACATGACGAAGGAACCCTTGGGTTAAGCATAAACGTATTCACCCATTTCATGGTGCTATAATACAATATCTGTGACAGAGTCATTTGTAAAGAAGAGAGATTTCTTGACGTTCTGGAGGCTAGGGAGTTCAAGGTTTAGAGGCTCGCATCCAGAGAAAGCTTTCTTGAATTGTTTGTTTGTGATTTTATATATGGTGTCAGGTAGCCCAGGCTAACCTGGGATTCTTTGTGTTAGCCCAGGCTGGCCTTAACCTTGTAATCCTTTTGCCTCAGCCTTGAGACTATATGCCTGGCCATGGAGATCTTTTTGGTGTGTTTTCTGATGGCAGAAGAGCAAGAGAACACACATGTGAGTGAGGAAAGGTAACCAATTTCATACTTGTGTCAGGAACCCACTCTCACAGCCCATGAAGGCATGGCTCTGAAGGTCTAACCCTCTATGTCCTGGTGGCTTTAGCTCTCCAACACATGACCTTTAAAGCTGATTTCACCCTGTGGTTTGCCCAGTAAGTATGCATTGGCAAATGTAACAGAAACTGGACTCTGGAGCACTGTCATGTGAATGAGCCTGAGCTAGCTCAGCCACTCAAGAGTAAATACCAGGAAGGTGTGTGGTCCATGGACTATCAGCAGTCTGAAGCTCATGATTCATGTGAAAACAGCAGAAGCATCACCCATCTGTCCCCATGCAAAAACAGTCCACCCATAGATCAATAAGCTAGTCGATACTTGTCACCTAAAGTCATGTTTGCAGAGAATGTGTTAAATAGAAAGGCCAGTTTACACATGACAGCTCTGAGGTGTTTACAAACAAATGTTGAGAATGGTGAGAAAAGTGATAAAGACAATAAAATCGTGATCACGATCAAACAGAAGAACTCCGAGCTGTTGACAAACAATTGGTAAGGATGGTGAGAGCAACGATAAAGACAATAAAATCATGATCACTCCTAGTAAAATAGGTTCAGTGGCACTGTCTCTGTATGCTCATACCAAGATACAGCAGTGCTCATGTCAATTAACATTGGTTGCCAACTTGACTAGGTCAACTAAAAGGCCTGCTAGGTGCTCTGGTGAGGGTTTCTTGATCAGACTGTGGAAGGGAGAAGACGCACCATAAAAGCAGGCATCACCTTCCAGGGGCAGCCTAGATAAAAGGGAGATGAAATGAGGAAGCTATGCTTTTTTTGCCTGTTTGCCTTTCACTCTTGCTGGCAGGTTCACTGATTCTACTACTGTTGTTCCTTCACTGATAACAGAACCAGCTTCTTCAGCTTCCAGAGTAGACTACAGAGCAGCATTGTTCTAGAAATCCTCCAGACCTTTAGTACCTAATCAGGACTGCTAAGATATTCAGCCTTATGGACTGAAAAAATACCAGTTTCTTGACTTCTCTGGTATGAGACAGCTATTGGCAGACTACCCAGATGGTATTGTACAAACTAATCTAACACGTACTCTTTTAATAGTTCTATTCTGCTAGTTCTGTTCCTCCAGAGAACCCTACCTTAGTAAACACAATGCTTATAAATTTAGGAAATTCAAATTTTTTGTTTAAGTAAATTGGAAAGCACAGAATCTAAAGATTTTAGGTTTGTATGCCCAGTCTCTCTTACTGACCTGGAATGAATTCAAGTTTTTTTTTTTTTGCTAAGCCTTTGCACTAGGAGCTTTCAATATGTAGAGCTATCCTTCACTGTGTAAAATCACTGCGAGGGGCCAGGCTGTAACTGATCTATGCCAGTCCTGAACATGTAGATAGGCTGGTATTTTAGGCAGGGTTCTATAGAGTAACAGAACTTGCAGAATGAATACATATGGGATTCTACTAGATTGACTAGAGTAAATTACAGGCTAATCCAATGAGGGTTGCCTGTAAATGGAGAGTCCAAGAATCCAACAGTTTGATCAGTCCATGAGGCTGGATGAAGATGAACTGGTCCTCAGTTTATACAAGAATCCCAAAGAAGTGGGTTCTGATGCCAGTGAAGAAATGGACTTGCTATCAAGGCGAAAGCAAGTGGGCACAGAGCAAACGCTTCCTTCTCCCATGTCCTTATATAGGCTTCTAGCAGAAGTGTAGCCCAGAATGGAGGGGAGCCTTCCTGCTTCAACAGATCTGGATTAAAGACATACTTCCCACCTCTAAATATCCAGATTAGAAGTGGATCTTTCCATTTCAGGTAAAGCAAAAAATCCCTCACAGGTGGTTTGATTTGATTCTGTACATGTTCAAGTGTGACCTGCAAAAATGGCCATCACCATAGGGTTTGTTTGAAATCTACTTGAGACTGTGTCACAGGCAAAACCCTTAGCTGGGAAGAATGTTCAGGAAAGGTGATGTTCCCAACAGCGCTGACCTCAGTCTGTTTTTTTCTTTTTATCTGAGCAGTCATCTTGAAACCTGTTCTACTCCCCCCAAATAAAGCAATCAAAAATGTTCTTATCAAAATTAAATGTGTATAGCTAGTACCCTGTGTCTCAATGTTTAGACCAAGAAATTGTTAAGGCAAGATACACTTCTTCCATCACATGTTCAAATAAATAAATAAATAAATAAATAAATAAATAAAAGGTTTGGGAATGAGGTGTATCCTGTTGGTGTTCCTGTGCTCCCTGGGGGCACATCCCTTGTCAGCGTGGCTTGCTTCTCTTTGGTTGGTGAGGGCGAGATGTGAGATATATAGCAGGCACGATCCTTGTGACTAATCCTCTGAAATATCACAGGCCCAGAACAAGAAAGCATTTGTCACCTCCAAGCAGAAGAGCTATTATGTAATCGCAGAAGCCAGCCTTTAAAGGCGCCTCAGAGTTACCTTAGGGAAGCTTCCCACCTGGCACAGGCTCCCTTTCGAAACCCTTAGCCCCCCACCTCAACTTGCATTCTTCAGGTGCCAGGAACGCCATAATCTCCAGAGACAGCCCCGACTATTTTGAGCACTTATAATTGAGATAAAAGTTCTTTTTTCCTCTATTAAGCTGAAATCTATCTCCCACCCACTGAGCCAAATCTTGCTTCTAGCACTTGCTCCGGATTCTGCACTTGACACTGTTTATGAGCCCAGGCTTAGGAGTCAACTAGAATTGAGCTCAACAGTCATTGATCTTCTTTGTTAGTGACATTTAGGGACAGTGAGGAAGATCCTCGGTCATAAAATAAACCATAATAGCTGCCTTGTCTTATCTTTTCCTTTTGAGAAATGGTCTCCCTATGTACCCTAGGCTAGCCATGAACTGACAGGCATCCTCCTGCCTGTGCCTGTGGTGTTTCAGAATTATAGTATGTACCACCACACCTGACTTAATACCTGTCTTTCATGGTTGCTGGAAAAAGAACCATTATCACCACCACCACCATCATCATCACCATCACCATCACCCCCATCATCAATATTTCTGATATTTAAAACATCATTTTTCTATTTAGCCATTTTTCTCCAACTGTTATCTCCTTCTTTAATCATATTTCATAACACTGCTTTTTAAAATGGCCTAGAGACCACACTTATTTGCAGCCCCACCTTGCACTTAGGGTCTAGGCGAAAGAATACCTGACTAAAAGTATCTGATACAATGGGTGGCTTACCTGTGGTCAGAAATTAGAAGGTACTTCTTCTGCCTGATAAAGTTGTATAGAAACACAGTGCTATGGTTCATCACAGTGACTCTCCTATGCCTGCCTGTGCCTGATTCAAGAAACCACAGCATCCATACTAAGACAGAAGAATGTCTTTTTCACACTTGTCCAGCTCCCAAAAGAAAGAATTCTTGCTGCCACTGCTGACTTCTTTCAAACCATGTAGTCCTACTACATGGAAAATAGTCACCCAGCCAAGTTTCTCCACAGAGTGGCTCTCTTTTAGCAAGGTCTTATGTGAAAGACATGCAGTCTCTGTCCTTCTCACTCAGCCTAGACCAAGGGAAGTTATTCAACCCATGTGAGATAAGGTTGAACTAGTAAATAAAGAGTTAGTGAACCTAACACGACAGCCATATTCAGGCACATCCTCCAGCCTCAGCCTTAGAGATCTCAGGTTGTCCATCTTGGTGGTAGGCACCTTTATTTGCTGAGCCATTGACTCCTACTGAGTCATCATCAACCTTATGAAAGATGGGGGAGAGGGGAACCCAGAGGTTTACCATTGCTTGTATTCTGTTCTCCCAAGAGTTGGCCTCTGATATTTAATAGCATGTGCGAACACACACACACACACACACACACACACACACACACACACACACACACACCACAAAGTTAAATAAAACTTCTGGAAGGAAGGATTATTTTATAGTGCTAGGAGATAAAATCATGCCAACATTTCATAGAACAGGCATTTGGTTAAAAGCAGAGTGTCTGTACAGCCCCACCACACAAAGAATGCCAGACACTTTTCTACTCTTGAAAACACAAAACTGGAAACTGGGTCCAATTTATATAAGAAAGGGGTTGAAAATTCAAGCACTTTCTGTCTAATAAATATAGCCAAGCCTCAGCCTGGGTGGTCCACAGCACTTTCTCCAGGGCTGTCTTGCTCTGAACTACGGAGAAGAGGTAAAGACATCCCATAGTAATTTCTTCCAGGTTCTGGCATCAGTGAGTGGTCATTGATTAGCAATATGCAAGAATTCCTCAAATCAAAACACACAGCTTTCCTATGTAAGATCCTCAGAAGTACCTGCACATCTTGAGCGATCTGGCACTGAATTTAAGGTAGTGCTTAAGACCAGACTATAGTAATGTTGACTTAGTCGGGTGAGCAGTTAAGTATGACAGGAGTAGCAATCTTCCTCAAATGACAGTGCTGACAGCATGTTCTTTGACACCTGTCTTACAGTCCCATACTTTATTACCCCAGGATAGCCTTTGGCAAGATATGAGTTGGGAGCTAGGATTTATTTCTGGATCTATTTCATTAGGATAAAAACAGATACTCAAGAGAACAGGTCTAATCTTTTTTCTTTAAAAACTGCCATTATCATGGCATGTAAGTATGAAGATGGTATGATAAAACCCATTTCTTTTTATATGAACATAAATTAATTTAAAAATTGAAAATTACTGTTATCAGCTGTGTACATATATTAAATACATAATGTACTTCAAGTGACTGGTTGTGAAAAATGTCCCTTTACAAAATAGATAAAAATAAGTGAAAGAAAAATAACTTTCCTATCTTGTTTTCACACACACAGAATTTTAGAAAGGTAATATAACAAGGGAATGTGTAAGACTAATTCTGTGCATAAAATCTATGGAAAAGAAGGCCAAAGCTGAGGCAGAGAAGCCCTGGTGAGGAGGGAGACAGTAATTGAGCCTTTCCCAGGGGAAAAAGCTAGAGCAATCCAGCAAAGCCTTTAAATGATCTGATACTGACATAGATCTGGTCCATGCTCAGAGCTAGTATTCCGACAACTGGGCTATAACAATAGATCTGAGTGAGGGAGACAGCTTAAGGAATGGTCACACTGTGAAGCGGGTGGGGGGATCCACGCTTCAGTTAAAATTCTGATTGTCATCTCTACGATAGTCTCATGGTCCAGAGTCAAACCAACCTTTCAGCCCAGTGTCTGTATTTTATTAGCCCTGAGAGATCTTAGGGTTTGGCTCCGTTCATTTCTGTGCTCTTTCCTTCCTTTCTTCTCTTCTTCTTTGTATTCTTTGTATTATTTACTCAGCTACACTGTTTAAGGCATGTGTCCTTATGAAAATCCCAAAGATGCACAACAGTAGGGAGAATTGTGCAGGGCATCCAGAGTACCCATCACATCCTTCTAACAGACATCCGCATCTGACCTCTGCTTCAGCTGCCGTCCTTCCCTCGCCTTCAACTATGCATCCAGGCCATCCGGAGAATCTGGTGATCTCAGTGTGTGGCCCCAGTAAGGATGCCCTAGAAGTGGAACAGGCTGGGCAAGGCTGCCAGAAGCGAACCTATGAACAAGAATATTGAAAAGCACCGTGGCACTTAGAGAAACTGGAACTCTAACCTAGGCCTTGCACTTTGAATGGAGGGCTTCTCTCTGACCACCCACGCCACTAGCACATAGGCCAGCCTGGAGCTTGCTTCTCCCTCAACAGATGCAAGTGCCTGGAACCCACGATTTCCCTGACCAAAGAGCCGGAGACCACTTCCAGGGAATGCCCTGGCCCCTATATGTTTATCACTAGATGCCAGAGGTGACAAGGTCTCCGGCTGAGATAAGAATATAGGCAGAACTAGGGTATGTGGGCTGAACAACACGCGTTTGCATGAGAGTCCCAGAGATACTAAAAAGGCAAAAACCCAGGAAGAAATAGTCACCCTCCCATAGACCAAGAGCTCCATCTGGAGCTCCATTCTTGCCCCACAAGCCATTAACATTAAGTACAGGCCTTGAAAGGAAGGGGCATTGTGTGTGTGTGTGTGTGTGTGTGTGTGTGTGTGTGTGTGTGTGTGTGTGTGTGTGTGTGTGTGTGTGTGTGTGTGTGTACAATATTCATATGAGTAAAAATATCTCTGTGCATGTGATGCCAAAAGCTGATATCAAGAATCTTTTTAAATTGCTCCCCACTTTATTTTTTGAGGCAGATTCTCCCACTGGAATCTGGAACTCACCCATCAGCTAAAGTGGCTGGCCAGAAAGTCTGTCTGTCTCTGCCTTCCCAGCACTGGAATTGCAGACATGCCATGCCATGCTTGACTTTTTAAACGCATTGTAGAAGTCTGAACTCGGATCCTCGTGTCTGTTTGGCAAGCCATTGACTGAGCCAGTGCCCCAATTCCTCCATGTTCTTCGACGTAGGGTCATGCCACGAGGTCCTTGTCAGGTCAGTCACTAAGACTGCTGAAGAGCTGGGCAAGTGTCATCTGAATCCCTAGACTATGTAATAAAGGTGACACAAAAACACCAAAGTCAGCTAATACAGTCATCATCAGAAGGGCAAGGTTGTCCTCCATGTGAGTTCAAAGCACGCCAACTCCCTATTGGCAAGTAGATCTTTCCACCAACTTTCTTATCAGTGGTTTAAAGAAAGAGTCTTAACCCTTCACCCCTTCCTCTGCTGCATCCCATCCTCCACTGGGTACCTCTAAAAGGAAAAATATTCCAGTATGGAAATAATTTTATGTAACTCTGGGGAAAAAAGAAATTTATGTCCCTGTGCCAGTAGAATTTTTGTCTATTAGCACTCTTCATTTTGGAAGGAATAAAAGTGCTGGAGACAGAGTCTATTCTGTCCCAGAATTGAGCCCTTCAAATGAGTGCAGAAAGAAGGCAGATGTTATACATCTTACTAGGCACGCACATAAAGAGGAGGGAAAGCACAAAAGCAAATTAGAGAAGCCCAGGATAGTAGTTAGCCCCCACCACCACCACCACCACCCGTGGATAATGTGCGGTTTCACTTAAATAAGAACACAATCTCCATTAACTTAATTTGTCAAAGCAGTAACTCCAACACTCACAGGCAGTGCCTAGGAAGGCACTTTTAGATGCATCAGTGCCACTTTAAAATTAAGAGTGAATCAGTCCTGTGGCGTTAATTACTAGTAAATTAATAGAAAGTAGGTCTCCCACGTGGCACGGTGCCAAGCAAAAGTTTCTCAGTGCTAGCCAGAAACATGGCAAGGTATCAAATTCTCACTTGCAAAGCTTTTTATATATGTGGCACATTATAGGGACAGAGAGGGAAGTTGCTCAAATCACTCACAATGAGAAACAAGGGCAGTGCGTAACTAGAAGGGCTTATTGGTAGAGCTTTAGAAAGGTGTCCTACTGTAGCTGCAAATGGAAATTCCCACCTCTCTGCTATCATTGTGACCCATTCCACAATGTTTACGGAATGGAAACATATCTATTTCTTTTCCCAGACGAGTATAAGAACCTTATGTAACTTCATGAAGTAGAAAGCATTTTAGAAACCAAAAATAAACTTACAGCCAGTAAAAAGGAATTGCTTTGTATCACAGTGTTTTGGAACACTGGTGTCTTCTGGTACAGTATCCTCAAGACAGAGAGGGAGGAGATGCCCAAGAAAAGAAGAAATAGACTCAGGAGAAGCGTTATCTAAACTTTAATTACATATCTGAATCCAGGAATCCAGGAACAGGTAAAAGAGAGAAATGGTTCATGCACAATTTGGTTAATAACATGACTGCATATGTGCTGTTAGTGACAAACATATTTATTTTCTCTTGTTTTACCACGAAAATGTCCATTTCCTGTGTCTCCCATAATTTTTCAACTGTATATGTGTTCTTACCAATTTTGGTCCATGAGTGCAACAAAGTAAGCTGTCTTTGCTCCTGGTTTACGCAGTTAAATGGAGCTGTTTGGCCCCAGATTTTATGTGAATAGCAGACAGACTAATCTCTGCCTCCTATTACTTGCTTCTCTCTTTAATTTTACAAGATGATTTCACATGTATTTTTGCATGTCGCAAATGCATCTAAAAACATTAAGGAAGTCAAGGATGAAGATGGCAAATCCAAACTGATACATCTGAGACCAGAGTCCCATTTGAAATGTTCCTTTTACGCATAACTGAGTGTATGATTCTGTCTTCAACAGACGTGATACTAATAGTAAATGTCGTGATAATATATATGAGCAACATAGAACAGTGTTACTTCCTAACGTGTGGCTTGTAACCTCTTCGAGGCACAGATAGCTTTGCAAAGCCAATCTGTATTATTGTGTCATCTTGACCACTGATTTTTAACTGAGAGCTACATTCCCAAAGTGGGAGTTTTCTCGTACCCGGTCAAGACAAGAACTTCAGGTAGCCACAGGTGTATCTGCGTCTCTTTCAAATGATTAAAGGCCGTTTCTTCTGGTGTCTGGAAGAAGTAAAATGCCCTTGTCTAATGGGTATTGCTTTGTGTACCACATGCCCAGTAAGTTCTAGCATCTAGGAGCATGCAATGGCAGCTAACATTAGTATGCAATTATGGTATTAGTGTTTAATTATATCATGTGCATTGAGCTATTTTAAAGAGAAAACAAGAGTCATTCTCCTTAGCGACCATTATAGTACAGAATGTTCAAAGCTGCGATCACACTCAGAGGCAAATAAATCGGTTACAAATGTGGGTAGCAAGACGTATGCATGCTTTAGAAAATGTGAAGGTGGGACCTAAAATAGATAAACCCCCTTTTTCGTTGTTGCTCCAAAATTCCATTTCTGGTTTCAGACCATCCATTAACAAACTTGACATGTTTAGCCTTAACACTCAATGGTAGCTTTCCACCTTAGACGTGAATAAAAAGGAGTGCAAAATAATAAATTTGGTTTGTTTCCTCACTTGCTGAGAGTCTATCATCTCATTTCAAAAATGACCCAAGAAAAACCCTTCTAAGAATAAAGGGCTTGAGGTTTCGATGGCAACTTACCCCGGTGTACACACCTGTGGTTTCACTCTGAGGTCAATATACAAAGACTAAACTAGAACGGAAGGAAGCGTGGTTAAAATATTGTCTACACAGTTTCTTCCTCGATAGTATTCCCTTTGGCTCATGCACACTCACACACTCAAGGCGCTTCGTATACAAGACAACGGAGGTTGAAAGGGTTGTATGTTATGAAAGCTCTTTTTAAAAAGCAAACTTGAAATAAATTAACTGGTTCTTTTAAAACGCCAGTTTACAAGTCCTTGCAGTCTGGGTGCCTTGGACGTAAGGGCGTCTCTAAAACATAGAAACAAAGGGTCAAAGTTGGGTGGCAGTGCACAATTACTTCTGGATTCCATTTAGAGAGAAGACCTTGGTTCAGGTACTTCACTGGGTAGGAAGGCAAAATCTTCCCCGCGGGGATCTTTCCTGGGGCTGGGGATAGCTTACAAACGGAGGAGGCGATGCGGCAGGTGTCATAGGAAGCGCCTCCTGACCAGGTGGGTTACCAGTGCTGGCCAGCCGCCCGAGTGCCAAGCTGCGCCTGGGACATGGCTGGTACCGCGGTGGCAGCCGCAGCGGCTGCAGCCGCGTCCCCAACGCCAGGCAGGACAGATCGCACGGATCTTCGGAACTCCTCGTTCCTCCAGGTGTAAAGCAGCGGGTTGAGCGCCGACAGGGCGCAGCACAGGAGCCAGCTGGCCGCCTGCACGCCCCAGGGCACCGGTAGGGAGAAGCCGCTGGCCAGGCTCACCCACACCAGCGGCTGCGTGGCCAGCAGGAAGACACAGCAGAGCAGCAGCACCGACAGGCCACTGAGACGCCGCTGTGCCCGGCGAGGCTGCAGCGCGGCCGGCAGGGGCTGGGGCTGAGCAGGGTGCGCGGCTCCTCCAGGACCCGGCGCGTGTGGGGCGGCGGGGAAGGCGGCGGCAGCGGCAGCACAGCCTGGCAGCTGGTGCAGCAGGTGGAAGTTGAGCACGCTGACCCGCTTGACGCTGACGCGCACGCGGCGCACGATGCCCAGGTAGCAGTGCAGCAGCAGGGCCGTCTGCGCCAGCAGCGCTCCGGCTGCCAGGAGCGCGGGGTAATGAACTTGCGGGGGCTCGGCTCCCGGCTTGGGAGCCCAGGGTGGGAGCAACAGCACCAGACCCAAGGCGAGCGCCCAGGACAGTGCCAGCATGCCCACCGTGTGGCGCCGCTGGTACAGCACCTGATAGGTGGCAGGCGCCCTAGTGATGAGCAGGTAGCGGTTCAGCGCCACGAGGCAGTGGGACAGAAGGGACACCGTGAGCCCGAGGCCCAGGAGCCCGCCCCGGAGCAAGCGGTAGCTGCCCCCGCCGCTGTCCCAGTCCCCCGGGGGCTCCGCGGAGCCGGCGGGCAGGAGCCCCAGCACCGCCTCTTGTGGCATCCAGAGGGCGCAGACGCTGAGATCCGCCGCACAGCCATTCACGATGAAGGCGTTGCTAGTGGTCTGCAGCTTTCGGAAGGACGACACGAGATAGATGACCATACCGTTGGCCAGAGTGCCCCCAATGGCCAGCCCCGAGTACAGGAGAGACACCGGGATCCGCCGGCCGGCCCAGGATTCTTCTTCCTCGCAGAGCAGCAGCAGAGATCCCCCGGTGGTGGTGGAGGTCGAAGTGGAGGAGGAGTTGGTCATTCTGGCCAACTCTTCACACCTCGCGCCCTAGCGTTGGCTTCTTGCAGCGTGGCCCATCCTGACACTTGCCTGCTGGGAGGGCAAAAAACATCCCTTCAGCTCTCTGCCACTGACACAAAAGGCTGAAGTCGAATAATGGGCTGGGGGAGGGGGGAGAAAGAGGGAGCTGAAGGAGAACAGGGGTGGCAGATGACAGGTGACTGCCTCAGAAATGTCTCCAGTGACAGAGAAGGTCCGTTTTACACTCAGCGAGCAACAGCGAAGCCCTAAGGTCATACCAATACCAAGAACACACACACACACACACACACACACACACACACACACAGTTAGGAATGTGTTCTGCCAACTGGAGCCCCTCTTTACTGGGAAATAGTGGAGATATCTTGGCTGGGGAAAATGCCAAGGAGAGGGAGTAAAAGATACCTTGATTTAGGGCCAGTCCTTAGCTGGTGAAAGCAGATGGAGAGATGCCAAGAAATACCTCCTCAGCAGCAGCATCTGTGGTCCAGAAGTCAACAGGAGAAACTGAGCTGGGACCAGCGCCAAGAGCAAGTGCCTTGCGTCTCTCAAGCAGCATCCACACACGTGGTCCCAGGCAGGAGCCAGCAGCTGTGGGGAGTCTCCTCAGCTGGCTGGAGAATTGGGGAGAGTGAAGTGGTAGGCTGCAAGCCCAGGCGGGTGGGCAGGCAGGCGGCAGTAGAGAGGATGCCAGGCTGCAAGAGCAGAAGCTGAGCTGGAGAGGAGCGCGCACCCCGTGCTCCAAAGCAGGAGTGCTGGCTTTTGTGGTAAACCCACTTGGAGCGCTGCTCTCCTGCACGGTTATCCATCACCCAGGGAGAAGACAGCCTTTCCATGCTGTCATGAATTATTCAGTAACTGCTAACTTGTAAGGGAGAGAAAAATACCTTGCTCAGAGAATCCTGTAGTTAACAAGTCTCTCGTGTCTCTCTCTCTCTCTCTCTCTCTCTCTCTCTCTCTCTCTCTCTCTCTCTCTCTCTCTCTCTCTCTCTCCTCTCCTCTCTCTCATCTCTCTCGCTCTCTCTCTCTCTCTCTCTCTCGCTCTCTCTCTCATCCTTCTCTCTTCGCTTCTTTCACTGTTTGATTTTTTTTTTTGTTTCCTTTCTTTCTTCTTCTCCTCCTCTAAATGTTAGAGTAAAATTTCATTCTCAGTCTGATTCACCCTGGAGGCAAGACTTTTTCCCCCCTCAGGGATAAGTATACTCCAGTACAGTTTCAGGGATGATTACTTTACATTTGAATTGAAATTCAGCACCCTCCCCCTTTGGCAAAGTAGGACATGCGTAATTAGCCACAGAAAATAGGTAGGCCTTTACTTAAATCATAATTCCAATTCTTTTCCCACCGATAGACACCTCCCCAAAACTTGGCTCATGTTTCAGTGGGATGAGAGGGGTGTGGGAACACAGTGGTCAGAAGATCTAAAAACTGAATCATAAAGTACATCTAGACAATGGAATAACACTTAGAAATAAGAAGAAATCATCTGTCAAGATATAAAACACCTAAAAAGTTGGAAGTGCCTATTATTAAGCAAAAGATGCCCGCACAATCCCAGCTGTATTACATGCTTGAAAAGGTAAAACTGTGGAGAGATCACCAGCTTCCCTGGGCTCAGAACCAGGCGGGAGGAAAGGATGAATAAGCATACAGGCGGGGAGCGACTGTGTGATACTTTAATGGTGGGACACTTTATTGTAAATTTGTCCAAACCCACAGGACAACACCCGGAGAACCCACATGTAAATTATGGACTCAGTGAAAAATACATCAAGGAACTTCATCCATTGTGACAACTGAACCACTCAGTGGAAGATATTGATAACTTGGAAGCTATGTGTGCTAGGTAGGAGTTGTGTGGGAGTGTTCTCTCTCTGCCTCTCTCCCTCCCTTTGTCTCTGTCTCTGTCTCTGTCTCTGTCTCTGTGTCTCTCTCTGTCTCTCTGTCTCTCTCTCTCTGTCTCTCTCTGTCTCTCTCTCCCTCTCTCTCTCTCTCTCTCTCTCTGTGTGTGTGTGTGTGTGAGAGAGAGAGAGAGAGAGAGAGAGAGAGAGAGAGAGAGAGACTTCAACATAGAAGCTGGAGGTTGAAGTTGGCTGTCTTCCTTAACCTCGCTCTACTATATCTATATCTATATCTATATCTATATCTATATCTATATCTATCTATATATATATATATGTATATATATTGAGACAGGGTCTCTCAATGAACCTACATGGCTTGAGCTAGGCTGGCTGGCCACTGACTCCAAGAACCCTGCTTTCCCAGCGTTGGGATTACTGATATGTGTCACCATATCTGGTTTTTTATGTAAGCACTTCGGCTCTGAGCTCAGTGCAAATACTTGTTGATGATGCACTTTACTGAGCCATGTCCCAGAACCCACTCTGTGCCTTTCCTCAGATGTACGATGACTCTTAAACTAAAGTTTAAAGCCTATTTTTGAACAGCAGGTGTTGGGGGAAAGCAATTTCCCTTAAGACTCCTTAGTATGAGTGGCAAAGACCTCTGAGATTTTCACGATATGGGATATCACAGAGACTTGCACTCAGGGCTCAAACCTGCTTTGGTGGAAATGTTGACTTCTCTGTGCACATGGGAACTTTTGTCTAAAATGTACACCAAATGCCACCTCTCCATGGCCACTGGCAAAAGTTATTCATTTACAAATTTTACCCAGATAATAGGTAATATATCCAATAGAAAAATGATATCTCAAGTTCCAGGTGTCCTGAGTTCTAAGCAAGGCATCCATCAGATAGTCTCGAGGATTACTCCCACCTTGCCGGGAAAAATATGTCCATTCAGTGATGTCAAAGGCTCTTTTCTTCCAGACTTTATCTGGATCCCTATTCACACATCGAACCTTTCTCCTCCCTCCTCCTGCCACTTAGCATAGACCTTCTATGTGTTACGTGGAGTGAGGCCTTGGGCCGTATGTCAGAAGCTTTTCCAAGTCCATCCTTGAGTACTTATTTCAAAAGGAAAATCAGGATATATCTCCCCCATTTTTCCTTTTCAAACATGGTCTTTCAAAAAGTCATGTTAATGACTTAGAAGAATTCTGTTGATGTTAGCAAGCACAGCCTGAGGGATTTACTAAATCAGCCTGGAATACCATGGGAATAACAGACATTAAAAGAAAGGCAGCAGTTTGGTCTCACGGGAGCAAAGGTTCAGATGGCCAGCCTACTGGTAATATGGAGTACTTGTCCTCATCTATCATCATTTTTATTATTATTATTATTATTATTATTATTATTATTATTATTATTATTATTATTATTATTACTAAAGCCTTGAGTACATCAAACACACACAACAGGACTGCAAGAAATTCCTCAATCAGCCATAGTCACTGCAATTAAATTTACTGAGCATTACCTTAGTGGTAAAGGAATTCTGTGTTCTAATCCCAGCTTCTAGGTCTCGGTGGTTCTCTGTAACAAGTAGCAAGGACCAATCTCAGGGATGCCTTGCCATGAAGATGTATGTGCTTCTGCCAAAGGCATGCTTCCTTTATTTAGCCCAGGCCTGGAAGGCCAGTTCTTGTCTGGTTTCTCATTTACACTCATTTTTGGTTTAGGTCACTGGCCTTAAGTAACATAGGGTAGGAGGTGTGTTTTTCTTATCCACAGCACAACATTACCTGGCACGTGGAAATGAATCCCCATTGTGATTTTACTTATTTTTTCCTTAGAAAAACATGGGGTATGATTTATTAGTAATTGTTATTATTGTTGTTGTTGTTGTTGTTATTATTATCATTTTCCTAATTCCTCCAGAGGAGCTTGTCCATTTATCTCCCTTTCTGATGTAGTCTCAGCCTCTCTTTTGTGCAGGCTGCAGCCCCTGCCCCCGTGGGCTCACAAAGCTGCCAGTTTCACGGCAACACACTGACACCTCCCCTGGCCTCCCTTTCCTTCTCATATGGCTCCACGCAGCTCACTTCCCTTTTGTAGTGGAAGCGCCTATTTTCTGCTTCTGTTTCCTGTTCTCCCACTGGATGTCCACCCACACAGCCTTCAGTTCGCACCACAGCTTCAGCTAAGGTCAACTGCAGCCTCTAATTAACAAATCAGGGGCTTCTACCACCTCGTACACTCGTCTTCTAGCCTTTTCCCTCCAGGCTTCTCTCTAGTCTCCTGTTGCTCCTCTGCTCCCTTGGACTCGCCCACAACACTCAAGCGTCATGGCTTCCTAAATTAGTGTTCCTGGGTGCTCTGTTCTGGGCTCTCTCTTCTCAACCTTTTCTCTGCCTAATTAATCTCGCCTTATCCCAGACTCTCGCTCTCACTCTTACCTACAGGTCACCCTGGTTGTCCTCTACCACCCTTCCTTCTACCCAGACCCTCTCACTCAACTCCCTCTTCGTTTCTGTCCTCTGGCCATCAGTTTCATGAAGACTGCTCCCTCAGAGTGTCTAAGAATTGACCACAGATATTGACCATAATTATAGTTTTCTGATAATATTGCCTTAGAGTCAAGAATATTTCTTCTCAAGCTTATGAAGAGTTTTTATATAAAGTGATGCTTCTTCTCCTTTAAGTGTTGATATAAAGGGTTCCACCTATTACATTTTTATATTAAACAGTTTACATATTCATATTTTAAGTTTTTTGTTTTCCTTTTTTTTTAATCAGGGTAATAATAAAATCACAACTTAAAGAAGCTCTTTTCTTTTCCTTTTTTAATTGTTACTATTTTTTTAAGTGTGCATTGGTGTTTTCCCTGAATGTATGTCTGTATGAGGGTGCCAGATCCCCTGAAACTGGAGTTACAGACAGTTGTGAACTGCCATGTGAGTCTTGGGAATTAACCCGGGTCCTCTGGGAGATGAGCCAGTGCTCTTAACCACTGAGCCATCTCTCTAGCCCCAGCTTTTGTTTTCCTTTCCTCTGCAAAGTTTTTGTGGGTACTGAAACTTACGTATGAATTGTTAAACTGGTCCCTTTCTTTGTTAATTTTTTACAATAATTTTAATTGCTGTTAAATTTAATTAGTCTAAGTATCAACATTTTTGCCTAGAAATTTTGTAAGTGTATTTTAATAAAGTAACTTATTTTCTACTTCCATTGACACTTTATTAAAGTGGAAGTTTCTGGTTTCTTTAAAAACTCCGTTGTGTCATGTAATGTTCAGCTGGAATCTGTGTCATGCAAAAGGCATGAGTTTGGCCATGGGTGGACTCAGAAGAGAATGTAAATAGAATCCCACAGAAAGTGAAAATGCTTTTGCATAGCTACGCCTTGCGACGGTTTACATCACTTCCCTGGGCTTCATTTTACTACACCTCACTTCGAAGAGAGAAATGCTCCAGAGAACTTCCTGTGACGTTCAGGCTGAGTCTTGAAGCTTCCGCTGACTCATGCCGGCTGGGTGGGTGGAGTTTTGCTGTGTCTGCTAAATCACACCACCGCTACTGATTCTACTGATTCACGTTGCTGTTTGGTGTTTGCTACTTGATCGGACTGCTGGTATCCTGGCAACGCAGAGTGGAATCACCCTAGGAAACTACGTCTAGAAAGGTCCACACCCCCCACCCCTATTAACCTTCGTTCTCTCCTACCTATATGGTCAGTGGGGTGGAAGGGAGGTAGTGCATGTTCATGCCTGTGGAGGCGTCAATGTCAGATGTCTTCCTCAGATGTTCTCCGCATTACTTTCTGAGACAAAGTCTCTCACTGACTATAGAGCCCACCCATTTGGCTATATTGGGTGGCTAATGAGTCTCCGGGATCCTCTGCTCCTACCTCCACAGCACTAAGATCTCTGGCATGGCCTGTTGTGCAGACCTTCTACAGGGAATCACACTCTAGTCCTCAGGCTCGTATGACAAGCGCTTTACCAGCTGAGCCGTCTCCCCAGCCCACCACAGGCATCTTGTAATGTATTATAAAGGGAAGCATGGTAAAGGTGAAACAACTCTACATGTTTTTCCTTCTATTTATTTGCCCGATACATAAACGCACACATATAAAAATTTATTGATCCCCTGTTAAGTGCTGGGCAATGAAAGCACAAAGTTAATTAAGATCCATTCCTGGCTCTCAGTGAGATCGGTCTACAGAGATGGCCATATAAACAAGGAAAAACCATCATAAGACAATGTGCTAAAAGTTACAATACATCAATAAGTAAGTTGGCATGGAACTAACCACAGGAAAGAATGTCGCTGCATCTAAGGTCAGGGAAATCTTTGTATAGAAAAGTTGAAGACAGCTGAGCTGAATTCTGAGGGTTGAGCTCTTTTAACTCCAGGTGATACCTTGGCCACAATCCTCCTGGCCCTGCAGTTAAGCTCACCTAACACAACACACAACCTTTCTGCTTTTATTTCATGAAGTGAACTCTAGCTGATACCAGTGTCTGAGGAGGGAGGAAAGAGCTTATTTCATCTTGTAGTTTATTGTCCATCACTGAGACAAGAGCTTGAAGCAGAAACCAGGAGGAGTGATGTTCACTGGCTTGCTTCTCCTGACCTGATTTAGCTACTTTTCACATATAGCCCAGGCCCACTTGCCCAGGGATGATACCACCCACAATGGACTGGGCTTTCCTACATCAACCAGAAGCCAAGATAATGGCCACAGGGCAGTCTGATGGAGACAGTTCCTTGATTGAGGTTTCTCATTCCCAGGTAACCCCTAGTCTGTGTCAAGACAAGACAGGACAATGTAAGGAGGTTTTGAAATCTTTGGTAGTTGAGGCCTCTCTGGAGGAAGTGCATCGTTGGAACACAGGTCTTGGAGTTTATAGCCTGCTACTTACTGGTCTGCTCTGTTTCCTAGTCCCTAAGAAGATGTAATCAAGCAGCTGTCACATGCTCCAGCCACCTCTAAGCTGTCTTGGCTCCCCACCATGATAGCCCATATCCCCTCAAATCAAGATGTAAAATAAACGTCTGCTCCCTTAAGTTGGTTCTTGTCTGATATTTGGTCGCAGTATAAGATAAGAAACTAATACAATACAGTCATCTTCTATACAGTCTTGACTCCTTCCATCCAAAATGGCCTTTCTAAACCTCCAAACCACCACTTAACGTGTTCAATATTGTATGCCTCCCTACCCTTGGTTCTAACGTACATGTCTGGGAAATGGGTCTTGCTTTGCATAATTCTAGAAATAGTTCTGGGTACAGAGTAGATAGAGGCTGCAGACAAAAAAAAAGGTAATGAGCAAATGACAAGATCCTGCTCTAAAGCCTTCACTGGGTCCTTGCTGTGGATGTTGCAGCTCTGAAGAGAGAGACTTCCACTACAGAAGTTCTGCTCCAGCCGCCAGGAAAGTCTCCCCAATATAAATGTAACAGCTATGGTGGGGGTGGAGGTGCGGTGTTCCCCAGCAAAAGTGTTATAGCTCTGCTCTGAAAGATGTCCTGACAGTTGGGAGCCAAGGAATACAAAAGAATCGCGCTGCACAACAAACCTCACACAAGAGATTTATTTAGAGGGGAAAACCCAGGAAGGTGGCTGACTCTGCCTGGACAAGCAGCAAAGAACTTGGCAGAACCCAGGGTTTATAAAGGGTTTCTGTGGGAGGAGGGAGTAGGTGGAGCTTTCCAAGGTGGCCTGGGATTAGAGAGATTATGTGGCCTGATCTTTTGGGGCAAGCTCAGGGGTTGGTGGGTTTGTTTGTTTGTGGTAGTTGTTTTGTTTTGGTTTTCTTGTAAGGGTCTAGCAACTCTCCTGCCTTACCTCTGGGCTGAGAAATAAAAGGTAGAAAAAGACTGTTAAAGAAGCCTGGCTTCTTTGAGTGTTTATAAATTTACAAAGCTTACAAAGGGAGTCTATGGCAGGAAAGGCCTCCCCTAACACTTGAGTTGGTGTGAATCCTGCTGCTGCCATCTGGAAGGATATAAACATACTGTTGTTAATGTTTATAAGGGCCAGCCAAATGTTCCATGGATTGCTTTGAATTTGTTCATCTCTTATTTTACTTAGCCTTCATGCCTGGTCTGGGAGTAGCCACTCCTACTCCTAAACCGACATTCCAGGGCAGAGCTTCAGATGGAAGTCTGCACAGGATACGTCTAATCATTTTAACTCATAATTCAAACAGCCAAACTACTAAATCAAATACATTGTACTCTCCCAACTTGAAGGATGTATTTTCATGGTAACTGTAAACACAGACTCAAATTGAGAAATCTCTTCCATACTGCAAGGAATCAACAGCATAGAAAGCTTGCCATTGGCTGATGGTCCACCCACACCCCATCCCCATGCCTCCCTCACACTCTGCTGTGCCAGCAAATGCTAGAGAGGTCTCAAGTCTAATTTGATTTGATACACTACAGCATGCCCATTTACATCCCATCCATACTCCCTGTTACACAGCTCCCCGTTGGCAAAATCTCAGACTGTGGATCCTTGAAGGCATAGCAATGTCAACGGGATAAACCAAAGGATCCATACGAACCATAGCAGGGCGCTCATGGCCACTGGCAGGAAATTCTGGAGTCTTGGTACTGGACACTAGAAAGGTAATGAGTTCTGGGTGACATTGACTTCCTTAATCATTCTGATAAAACAGCCACAAAGAAGGTAGAAGGTAAGATCACACAGCTAGAAAAACAGAGCTGGGATTCAAAAAATCAATTGGCCCATTGTTAGCCATTGGTAAAGTTTAATTTCATTAACATGGCTTAGATGAATCTACTCTTTCCTCCAGCTCCATCAGACTCACTGTTCAAGTTGTGCTAAGTAGGCATCGCCTTTTCTCTCGCCCACCAGGCATGTCTGTTGAGAACACTTCTAGGCCTTTGCCAACCTCTCTGATGGTTCACAGTCTACCCCACTTCCTTTTTCAAGCTAAGTCCTTCTCAGAAAATTAGTTTCCCAAGACTTTACAGCCTACCAGAAGCTGTCTTAATCTCCACCAGGTTGTCTAGCCCGTGTATCTCAAAGCCCCAGAGTTGGCATTGCTTCCTAGGTATAGGAATTCCCTTTCTACAATGTAAGCTAGCTGAGGACAAGGCTCCCTTTTTGGTCAGAATGCCTGATTGAAAATTCTTTTTTTTTTTTTTTTTTAATTTTTTTTTTATTAATTTATTCTTGTTACATCTCAATGTTTATCCCATCCCTTGTATCCTCCCATTCCTCCCCCCCCCCGCCCCCATTTTCCCATTATTCCCCTCCCCTATGACTGTTCCTGAGGGGGATTACGTCCCCCTGTATATTCTCATAGGGTATCAAGTCTCTTCTTGGCTACTTGCTGTCCTTCCTCTGAGTGCCACCAGGTCATGTGTTCCATGTATAAGGCCCTAGGGGATATCTATAAAACCACAACTTCAATCTTAATTATCTTTTCAAGAGAAAAACTAACATTAGGGCCAAAAAGTACAGTGTTTTATTATTTTTCTAAAATAGTTTAAGGCTCGTGTAGCCACATTCTGTGGCTTACGTCTGCCAGATTCTTTTTAAGCAGAATTTTTGCTGGAAACATTCCCCATTACAGAGTTAGATGCTGAATTTGTGAAAGAAACCAGAGTGATTTCCCAATACTAAAGTTCACGGTCTTCTGCCACCAGAGGCAGCAATGGGTAGGAGTACTTTGGCACACAGGCTCACGGTGGCAGTAACAAGCTGCTCACTTCCGGTTGCTTTCTCTCTCTGCTTTAGCCAAACCGCTTAACCACCTCAGTAAGTTCAACACTAAGACTCTTTCCTCAGATCTTGCTTTCTCAGATAGTACACCACCAGAAATCACATTGCCGGCAGCCTGTTTATACTGTAGATTTTTCAGTGGAACAAGCTCTTAGTTGTTTTGTTGTTGTTTGTTTGTTTGTTGTTTTGTTTTGTTTGGTTTTCCCCATTTTGGCTAGGCTTAGCACTCATTCAACTGCATATAAGCTTTCCCCTCCACAAGAAGGCCTGAGGCTTTTAGAAGCCATTCCACCCTGAACTCTTTCAGATGGGGGCATAGGAAGCCTTGCACTTTTCTCCTGCCCCATCAGAGGGCGCAGGAGGGAACTACAAAGTAATCCTTGGCCAACACAACTGACACCACCCAGGCAAAAATACACCGACCCAGATATATTTAGAAACATCAGGAGAAATCATCAACTTTCAATATGTGGGTGACAGGGTGCTATCGACAGGAACAAGGGTGTGATAAACATCTCACCGTCTACAAGACAACTTCCCCACAGCAAGGAGTTATCCATCCCGAAATGTCAGCAGGGCCAAGATTAAACAATTTGCCATAGAGGTTAAGAGGTCAAAGCCAAATCCAGAGGCTGTTTGCTTTGATCCAAGATATTTGGGGCAAGTTGTTTTACTTGTGTAAACTTTTGTTATTTGGAAAATAGTGACATCATCTGGTTCAGACCTGCGTGGGCCTGGTAAGGGGGTGGGGCTTAAAAGGATTAGCTTTATGCAACATGTCAGCTAAGGAGCCAGCACTAGTCATCAGTGTACTGAGCATACTGCTGAGCATGGGCACTCCTGACATGGGCAGTCAATGGAAGACGAAAGTGACATGACAACTGAACAGTAGAAAGTCTGGCTGGCCCAGGGAGTTTATGAAGCATACACTTCATAAGAAATGAAGGAAGCTGACACCAGTTAGTGTTCTACTGCTATGAAAAGACACCATGACCATGGCACTCTTACAAAGGAACACGTTTCATTGGGTCTGCCTTACATGTTCAGAGCTTTAGTCCATTTTATTTGACAAACTAAAAAATGTCCCTCAGAGGACTTTACCACCTATTATAAGTATATACCAGTCAGTAAGGCATTTGCTATTGTATGTAGGATAGTTATAATGATATTTAGGCATTATGATAACCTGGTTATTGTTTTTATTTGGAAAGTAATCATGACATAAGAAGATATGATTGTGTGGCAAATAGGGGTGGACTTGAGATGGCTATTCTTAGTTGTCAACTTCATTACATCTGGAACTAAGGCCCAAAAATGGACTTCTGGCTGAAGTTTGACACACAGTAGGTCCAATGGATTTCCAAACTCATTCTCTGGGGTTTTTTTTCCCCAGTCCCAGAATGTACAATTGGAATAAATATACTCAGAAATTGGACTGAACACATTTTTGTATTATGATATGGCTACAGGCCTATGGGGGCTAGGGAGTGGAATGTGGGGGGGTTTTATGAAGATGGCCTCCACAGGCTTCTAGGGAAGAAAGCATTAGGGCATGTGGTCTTGTTGGAGTAGGCGTGGCCTTGTTGGAGTAGGCGTGGCCTTGTTGGAGGAGGCGTGGCCTTGTTGGAGGAAGCATCTCTGGGGATGGGCCTTAAGGCTTCAGATGCTCAAGCGAGGCTCAGCATCTGTCTCCCTGCCGCCCATTGATCCAGATGTAGCACTCTCAGCTCCTCCTCCAGCACTGTGTCTGCCTGTGTGCTGCCGTGATTCCTGCCATGATGATAATGGACTAAACCTCTGAAACTGTAAATCACCTCAATTAGATGTTTTCCGTGGTCATGGTGTCTCTTCACAGCACTAGAGCATTGGCTAAGACAAAAGCTAATGTAAGCATTTTTTTTTAAATAAAAATGACTGACTCTAAATTTATATACAGCAAATATGTACTTGTGTATATATCTATTGTCCTCTCAATAGAATTTACAATTTACACTTCCAAGTGCTACTCGGAAGCTCATCTGTTGAGATCCTATCCTACAAGATGAAGGTACTAGGAGATGAATTGTCTGGGGAGATGATAAAATCATGAGGGCAGACCCTCATAATTATATCAGTGTCCATACAGCAAGGGGTCTCATTAAAAAAGAGCTTGCATCATTTAGGAACCAGGAAGTAGCCCCTCCGCAGACACTGACTCTGCTGGGGGTTTAATCGCAGACTTCTCAGCCTCCAGAACCGAATAGGATAAACTTCTGTCATTTATACATACCCCTCCTGCCATGGTATGTTGCTGTTGCAGCCTCAGAGACCCAGGCCATCTGACTGAATCTTACTAAAATGAAAGCGGAAACATAAACACAATGCCTACTTTACCAAAGTCACGAGGACGATGATAGAGTTGTCTCACAGCCTGATAGCTCTTTTGAAATAGACTAGATTCAGAAGATCATTTCTTAAGTGTAACTGCTTGTTTAAGTGTTTTGTTTTGTTTTGTTGAGACAGAGTTTCTCTGTGTAGCTTTGGCTGTCCTGGACTCCCTTTGTAGACCAGGCTGGCCTTGAATTCACAGAGATCAGTCTGCCTCTGCCTCCCGACTGCTGGGATTAAAGGTGTGGGCCACCATGCCTGGCTGCTTGCTCAAGCCTTATTGATTTAGGAATCTTTGCATTCGCCTTTTCTGAATCAATTCACTGGGCTGTGGTTTTTTTACATCTCCTGTACCTGGCCCACCTAGATCAGATCCCGGTCCCCTGACTGGGGAGCTGCATTTTAACCAGTTCTCTAATGAAACAAGAAACAAACTATTTTTTTTCTCCACACATTTATTTGAGGACCACTGAGCAAAGGATGTTTCAACTGGCCTTGTTAGTTTTGAGTGTGGATTTGTAGAGAAGCCAAGGCATTTCTTTTCTGAACTGCATCTTCAGCTTTTCCAGGAAAACCAACTTGAGTTAAAATTGTTTTGGTTTGGTTTTTGTCCAAAAATGGACTCTTTTCCAGTAAAAGGTTTAATATGAGTTGTTAAAAACCTGCTTGAAATTTTGTCAATCTGATAGAGATAGAAGTTAGTTGGAGAAGTTATTTTCAAGGACTAGGAAATGTTTCAGGCTATTGAAGAGCTCAAATTAGTTTGAAAGAGCTGTACTGTGTGTGTGGGGGGGTGGTATATGTCATGTATATAGTGTGTGGTATGTGTGTGTATGAGGTGTGTGTGTGTGTGTGTGTGTGTGTGTGTGTGTGTGTGTGTGTGTTATGTGTATGATCTCCGCCATATAACACTTATGGGAAAGCAACTGTCAAATATCTGTATCATGAAGTTCACAAGTGATGGTCATTATCTCCTCTCTGCTTCTTACTAGACTTCTCTGGTTGTCTCTTAAACAACACAGATCGAACTGAAGTCTTCTGTGCTCGCAGTCTACTGGGATGTGATACTTAACCTCACTTCATCCCATCCAGCCCACATCCCTCAGGTAGTGGGAAGTCAAAGGGTTGGATAGTGCACATACCCCATCTCTGAGTAGACATTGCTCTAAAGATTTAGACATGAGGATGGGGCATAAAATACTGCACTATTCCGTACCGTGCATCTGTGCATTACTTCTATGGGACGTGTGCTGTTGGACACAGCTGTCCTGCTATGTGCTGCTATCGACACTTGTTGCTTCTTTCCAACAAAACTTTCCATACATGTTTGATTTTTTTGGAACTAAAATCTCTGTGTCCTAAAAGTAGCATTCATTTTATTTTCAAACAAGGCTCTCTGTTCTCTGAGTCCAGTTCTGGCCTCTCCATCCCTACTCTCATACCCAGTGCCAGTTCTTAAGCTCAGATGTGAATGTTAGCCACTTGGGGGCTGAAAGTCAGGCCAGTCTCTTTCTGGGTGACAGAGACTTGAGTGATAACCATCACCTCTGCTGGCAGCAGTGTTTCCCACTGAAAAACAGATGGAGTGTTGCTGTGAGGGTGGACCTTCCGGTTCTAACCAAGCACTTACCAGTTGTTGGGCTCAATTAGGCTTTTGTTACCTAAAGCTAGATTTCTCTAATAATTTGGGGAGAAGAAGAGATGAGGGTTGGCTAGGTGGCACAGAAGAGCATGTACTGCTCTCCCAGAGGACCTGAATTTGAGTCCGAGAAGCCACACCAAGTGGCTTGTAACCATCTATAACTCCGGCACCAGGAGATCTGATACCTGTGGCCTCTGTGGGTAAGTGCTGAACTCACACCTAGACACACACTCACACACATAATTAAAAACAATAAAAAATTTTAAAAGATGGATAAGTTATCTAGGGTGAATTCAAATGCTATTCCTCTCAAAACAAAAACAAAAAGTAGTCATAAAATGACTCCTAATGACATTCTGCCAAACTTATCAATCAGTGCCTTGCTCAGTCATGATCAGAGAGGCTTCCTCCTGCAGCCAATGGGAACATATATGGAGACCCACAGACAGACATTATGCAGAGAGTGAGAGATCTTGGAACACTCAGCCCTGGAGGGGATGTCTCCATTAAATCCCTCCCCTCAGGGCTCAGGAAACCCTGCTAAAAATGAGACAGAAAGAGTGTAAGAGCCAGAGAAGATGAAAGACACCCTTTCTTTCTGTATTTGCACTCACTGGCTCTTCTACTGAGCCACATCTGCAGCAATAGTTCTTTAACAAAGAATTGGATGCATTTTCCCTGTATTGTTTTGGGCTGCAATGAGTTGGAAATGAAGCTACTGGGCAGTAGTTTTGTTGGTTTTTTTATGAACAATAGAAAGACAGATTATTACCACTTTTATTTATACATGTAAAAAAACAAAAATCTCAAGCTCTAACACAGTGGTTCTCATCCTGTGGGTCATGACCCCTTTGGGGGTCAAATGACTCTTTTACAGGGGTCACCTGAAACCACAGATGTTTACATTATCATTCATAACCGCAGCAAAATTAGTTATAAAAATACAGTAGCAATGACAATAACTTCATGGTTGGGGGGGTCATCACAAAATGAGGAACTGTATTAAAGTGTCACAGCATTAGGAAGGTTAAGAACCACTGCTCTATCACATCTGGAACACTAAAGTCAAGAGGCTGGATCACATCTTCATTTCCCCCAAAGACGTCTAGGGTAGAGGACTAGAATCAACGTCCTACGGAACTAAGCACCCACTTAAATAAGCTTTAATTCCTACAGGTTTGATTGGCTATGGTACATCGTGTGCATTCAAGTGCCCCTCCCTGCAAAGGCCAACTAGCAAGGCTGGGTGGGGCTTCTGCTTGAGAACTCCAAAAGGAAGCCGTACAAGGTTTCCATCATCACTTCAGTGTCAGTAGCTCAGGAAACATCTCTGAAGAGGGGGAAGGAAAGAGTGTAAGAGCCAGAGTACCAGGAAGTCTGCTACGAAAGTCTCTCCTAGAAATGGCTCCATAAGCAAAACCATGGTGACAGCAATATCAATGGACATGTTAATGTGGAGGGGGAAATATTTTGCAGGGTCCCAGCCCTAGACATAGAACTATAGGCAACTAATGCCTGCTGGGAGGAAAATTAGCCTCTCCCGGGAATGAGCTCTTATTAGTTGTCCAGTACAGAGTGAGCAGCCTTGAAACCATACACACACCAACAACAAAAAGACTCAGCAGATTTTGTATGTGTGTGTGTGTGTGTGTGTGTGTCTATCTAAATATGGATATATTATGTATATATATAATTTGTGCATGTACATGCATACACACACATGTATGTAACAATAATGTTTGAAAAAAAGTAGACTATCAACTTGAGTGGGGACATACATGGAAGGGTTCCAAGGAAGGTAGCAGGGAAAGGCTGGAGTGAGGAAAGTGAGGCAGAAAAACTGATACAATAATTTTAATTAAAATATAAAAATAAAACTCTCTACAATGGTAAGAGTAGTTTTCTGTGCCTGGACTATGCCACCAGTTTGGCTTATTCAAGTTCCTACTCTCCTTTTGGAGCCTAGAATCCCGGCTGCACTGGGCAGGGTGAACGCACAACAGCCCAACAACACCCTTGGCTCCTTGGCCTCTAATGGAGGCCACAGCACTTCCTGTTGTCACCACTCAGCTGAGGGGGTTGTGCTCTGGTAGGAGAAGACTCCTTGGAGACTGTATCTGAGGCCTGAGACTTCAGCCTGAGGTCTTCGCCTTTTCTCCATTTCTTGGATTTTTCTGAGTCACAGAAACTGGGAGGGGTCTTGGGGATCCCCCAGGATGCAGGGCTTTTTTTTCCCGGTTTAAGATCCCAACTTAGCAGCTGACTTTCTTCTCCCCTGCGGGCCAGGTGGGTGAACTTTTCCTCTTTTGATTTACCTTAAAATTAGCAATCCTAACAACCTGTCACTTAAGTGGGAATCTTTAATTAAGGATAATTTCCCCAGCAGATTTGACTTTAAAATAGACCAAGCTATCTGTCATCTTATTTGGTTTTCAAGGCCGTGTGTGTTCAGTAGTCCCAATTCTTGTCATGACATGGACATTGATCCTTATTGGGCCTTTGGTACAATATCATAGAAAGAGAGTCCCTCTGCCCCTCTAACAGAGGATCCTGGTGACACAAAGGCTCAGAGCCCCATGATTCTACCACCAATGTGTCTTCTAAGGAGGCACGTCTGTTTCTTCAGCATAACTGTTTGACTCCATCCCAGCCATGGAAGGCACATGGTTTAAAGGTGATGTGAACTCCTAGCTAGACCAAAAGGAGCATAAAAAGCCCAAGACTAGTTAGTACTCGACTGGTATGAAAGAAGAATGGGGAAGAGAATTACACCTTTCCTCGTCAGGAGAAGTAATCCAGCTGGCCACACAGACAATCGCATCTTCCTGTTGAAGACAGGGATCTATCTCAGCCCGTATAGGTGTCCTTTAGTAAGGGGAGCAGGGGCTGTCCCTGCCATGGACTCTGTTGCCTGCTCTTTAATCACTTCCTCCTGGCTCGGTGCCTTACCATGCAACAGAGGAAAAGGATGCAGGCTGTCCTGATGAGACTTGGTAGGCTGGGGTCAGTTGGTAGGGGAGAAGGGCTCCCCCTCTCTGAGTATTATGGTAGGGGAACGGGGGGGGGGGGGGGGGGGATAAGGAAGGCAAGGTGGGACTGGGAGCAGATGAGGGTGTCTACAATTGGCATGTAAAGTGAATAAATTTTTTAAGGTAAATGTAAATTTGAAAAAGATACATTATATGAGAAAAACTATTTTTAATAAAAGGGAAAAAATTTTTAATTGTCCAGACTAGGAAAGGGAGGCAGATATCTTGTCATGTCTCATTACGTACTAGCATCAGCGGCTTCTGAAATTGGGGTATCTAGCCCCAATTTTGTCCCCTGTACCTCACGGCTGTTTTCTCTGTTGAGAGGAGTCATATGTGAAGAAGATATACTTGGTGGACAATCTCCATGCTCCCGGTTCTGGAGTGTCAACATAAATGCTAAAGCTGCAGTCATCTAAGGTTGTACTTTTTGGGTGTTTGTAGCCACTGTTACAGTCCCTAATAGGTCTCACTCCCATCCTACCTTGCAGTTGAGCTGCTCAAACAGGTTTTGGTCAACTTTCTTAAAACCCAAAAAGAAATAGCAAATGGTGATTTCACTCATGTTAGTGATACAAAAGTTAAAACAAGGCATGAGTGTGAAAATATCCATTTAGACCAATTGTGCCCTCCTGAGATATATATATTTTGCATTAAATGGCATTCTGCTTTCTTCTTACTGAAAGGAAAAAGTTTAAAATTCTCTAGAAAAGCTATTTTTCTCCCTCTGATCTGATTATCCTAATTCAATCCATAGAGGAGAAACCAGGTGGGAATATATTAACATTTCCATTCGGTTCAAAATAACTTAATACATTACTTTCTACTTTCCTTTGTATGTCGTGGTTGCCAGCCCCTCTATTCAATTCCCTTGTAAGTAGTTAAATCTTATGAAATCATATACTCTGTAATTGCAATTACTATGTAATCTTCTCAGAAGGCACACAGTGACCAAATTCTTGCTCTACTATGCATCGGGAAGAAGACTACAAGGCTCTTGCAGTGTCCTCATCTCTGCCAAGTGGCTGTCCTTCAAGACATGAAACACCTGAGAGCACTGTTGGACTGGCACACCAACTCAGAGAAACGTTTCACCTATACATGGCTGAGCACTTGACCAAGTAAAGTATCACATAAGAACAGTTTTAAGAATATATCATGTATCTGATGTTGGCCAATTCATATTTCTGCTGTATTTGCGTCATGGACAAAAAACATTACTAACCAGTTTTTCCAGGTGTGCTTTAAGACTAATGAATTGTTTTGCGTGTAGCAGTGCCACATAAATGCAATGATCAATTGGTGAAGAGTGTGTTGAGGTTAGCTAATTCCATTAATTTTAACTTCTTTTTCCACAGAAGTTCAACCTGTACAAAAGAATTCTTCTGTTCTTTAAAACAGGTCCATGAATTCATTTTTTCAAAAGTCTTTAAGAGGCCATACCCTGATAACCTTTGACCTTGTCTGCTTTAATCCCTTGAGTGAGAACGAGCTAACTGTAAATTTCCAACTCTAGAAATAAGCTGGGGTTGTATCATAGGGTAAAGAGTTTCACTAGAATGAAATCTGAGGTTTGATCTCCCTCACTAGGAAGAGGGGGAAAACCTCCAGATAAAAAAACCCCTTCCCATCCACAGGAAAGTGTTTCCCTGTGCTTTCTGGACAAGGGCAGGACAAGGCCATCATAATAGCTCATCTGATTCAGTTCTGTAATTTTTCCTTTAAGGAAAACGGTCATTCTTCACCAAAAAGAACTGGCTGGTGCCCAGCTTGAGGCACAAGCATCGTCAATAGTTGCAAATGACATAGCAGGACCCACAGCTTTGGGTCCTCAGCAGTGTTTTATTAACAGAAAGGAAAACCAGAGATATAAAGAGGGAGACCAGAAATCTAGTATTCTCTGATGCTTGTGAAAGTCGAAGCACAAGGTTGCTCTGAGCGTGTGGCCTCGTGAGCAACAAGCAACACAGTAATATCAGTACAAGATGAACTGAAAATTGAGACTTCTGAGCCTGGGGAAGCCGAAGGGAGCCAACCAAATGGAGTCAAGAATAAAATTACAAAGAGGCTTTAGTACACTAACAACTCAAAATCCAAATGATGAGTATCCAGGAGTAAATTCCATAAAACTTTTATTTATTAGCAGTGTATTCTTCTACACTTCAAAATAGAACAAAATATTTTCTGAAAGATAAACTATTCATAACAAAATACATGGCAAACAATTTTTATTATAAGTGGAGAATCTCTCTGCTATATAATCTCTATCTATACATCCCCTTCTTGGTGTGCCTTATGTATGTACATGTGTATAAATAAGCTTAAGACATACACATGTAAATACACATGGCATATATACACACATAATTATGGAAAATGTACAGTAGTCAACTTTACAGACACTTTAGTAGCTGCACTCACTAGTGTCATAGAACAACTAAAAATGATAATATGGTTCTCTTCCCCCACATCTCAAATGTCACCTTGATTACTTTTCAATGATAACTTGAAAGAAATAGTATTCCCTCCGTATACAATGAACCAACATTTAAACATAATAACTCATAATTAAATAGTCTACTTTTTCAACTTTGGAAAGATATAGAATTTAATTCCTCTTTATGCTTTTGATTCTTAGAGCATATAAATCAACTTTGCATCAGGTGAGTGCAATTATTTGGTGCTGTAGCTCTGGGAAATTGTGCTAACAAGCCTGAGTCAAGCATTCATTACAATGTCACTTGAAAAGTGTAAAACCTAAGCAAGGTGTCTTGCCAAAGCATATGTAACAGGCAGAAGATACCCTCTCCTCATAAACATCATAAATAATTCAACAGTTGGAGTAAAGCTCTTTGTATGAATCTGTTTAACTAGCCCTTGCCTGCTTTCAAGCATCCTGGAAGAGAATCAATATTTAAAATCTCTATATCAGACAAGAAGTCAATAGGCTTCTGGAAACTTACATATGGAGTCACACTTACATGGAAGGGCAGAGCGTACATACCCTTGGCGGGTTCTTTTCTTTCTCTTCTGGTTCTAGACAGACCCGTGAGCACATGAGAGGAATGGACTTCCATTAAAACACCTCTGTTAGTGTACAGATCTACCCACTTAGCAGCATTCTCTTCAGTTTATTCCTTCATTGCTTTAAAAGTGGCATCAGACCACGCGTGCTTACAGGGCAACGACCACCTCGTACCGAGAACAGGGCGTTTGAGTTATTAACTCTTTTGATGTGCATTTTGGTCTTTAACGGCCTTGTTGTACAGTTACTGAGGGTGTTCCTTCGAACCGTAGATATAGGTCTTAAAATCCGTATCCCTCCTTTGCATATTTATACAAAGGTATAAGCAAAATAAATAGTGTAAGGCATATTTTTTCTTAAAGCACTCGTGAGAGAGAGAGAAAAATAAAAGCATTTGGAATGTTCTGTCATTTCAAAAAGGAAAAAATTATGATTTCAGAAGAAATGCCCAGCGAATTCTGGTCTTAAGGAAATGCTAAAGTGTGTTTTTTAAGCCTCCTACTTAAAAGGTTCAAGAATAAAAACAAAGGGAAAAGGGTTTTTTTCCTACAGAAACCCTATCAAACAACCTCACTCTTGGTAGAGATAAATTTGGATGGACTCAAATCAGACTCACTTCAGCAGAGAACGCCCGATCTACTGAGCTCATGTGGGGAGCATTAAAATCACTTCCTAATGACGGGCTCCCTCACTGTTACTTCATAAGGAGGAATTATTTCCTCACTGTAGACAAAGCCATACTAAAGCTAAACAAATTTAAAATACAAATTTTTGGTAGCAAACAGCAAGAAAAATCTAAATCAAAATATAGTCTAGCTTTTACATAATTTTATATATTTATAAAATTACCAAAATAGTCTTTTATAAAGTTCATGATACATATATAATGTAACACTGTACAAGTAAATGCAGTAACAAATACATTACTGAAATACATTAAAAATAAGCTTCCAAAATACCAAATTTAACATTAAAACTGTCTTTACAAGTATGGACACCGCCATAAACATCATCACAGTGCATTTATAGTAGTCATCAGCCAGTGCTCTGGTCTCAAGTCTCTCTGGTGCTAGGTTAACACTCTCTATAATTTAAGGTAAGAAGGTGGATATCCTCCAGGCAAGCAGCTGTTTTCGTCCACATTGCACATCCAGATGTCTAAGAATGGAGCCGCCTTCACTGGAGCAGCAAGGCTTTAGTAATGAACATATTCAGACTGAAGGGACTGTGTAGGGAGAGACATAAGCTCAGATTAAATTTCATCACACATTAAAGCATCCAAAATGTCGTACAGCCCCCTCCTTCAACACAGGGCAACTCAGGTCTATTATAGAAAAGGCACATGAAATAAACTAAGAAAGCAAATGATAAGGGGAAGTGAGCTTTTACTAAGAAAGCAAGACATTTGGTTAGGTAAAGTGACTGTTAGAAAACTTAATATTTTAAAAGATTTAATAATGGTTAAGAATGACTCCAGTCAAGTAATAATTGAAAGCAAAAATGTAGCATCAATTTGATTTTGAGCCTTAGTGTAGTAATATTATCTATTACTCAAAAACATTAAGTGATAATTATAATTAATTGAGAGCTGTTAGAACTATGATTTTTGTTTCACTTAATACACATAAGTGGCATGCTAATGCTTCTCAAACAGAGTTAGCAGCCACTTAAATACAGTCCTTAAGAATGCTGGAGTTTAATCAATACCTTATAAGTCCTTTCCGCTAAGGAAACAAAAAGTACATGAGCTTTGGAATCTCATCTGAGGACTCAAAGCTGCAGACAGCAGTCTTACAACAACAGGACAGCAGGTGAGCATGTAGGACCACCCAGACCCTTCCACATCGAGACAGACACTATGAGCAGAGCACAAGGGGCATGCGTCAGAACGCCAGGATAGCAGACACACGCAGGAAAGGGGCAGAGGCAGCAGAAAGCTGACCAAAGTGGCTTTTGGGAAGCACGTGGTGTTGACCCAGGAGACAGATCAATTCAAAGCATCAAAGATCCTCGGCACAGTTCCTCTCACCAAATGCCTGGATCAACAACTACTTGGTTCTCCACAAGATGCCTCCTTTTCTCATTCAATACTTTTTTCAAACCAATCTGCAGCATTTTGCTAACATGATGTATTTTATGAATAGAAATTACAAAACTGGTCCGTTTTGGTGATGATGTAGCTATTAGTCTGTTCTGTCTGTCTGTCTGTCTGTCTGTCTGTCTGTCTGTCTGTCTGTCTCTCTCTCTCTCTCTCTCTCTCTCTCTCTCTCTCTCTCTCTCTCTCACACACACACACACACACACACACACACACAGAGTTTCCAAAGAATTTATAAAAACATAAAACTAACAGGTCAGGGCTGGAGAGATGATTCAGAAGTTAACAGCACTGGCTACTCTTCTAGAGAGCCTGAGTTCAATTCCCAGCAACCATATGGTGGCTCACAGCATCTGTAATGAGTACTGGTGCCCTCTTCTGACATGCATTTGTACATTCAGACAGAACATTGTATACATAATAAATCTTTAAAAAAAAAAAAAAAAGGGTCAGCTTCAAAGTCCCAGGAAACTGTATACCCTATCAACAGCCATTTACTAAGTATTTTTTAATCAAAGTTGGCAACTACAATCTTTATTCTCAAAAGGCAGAACCCATTATCATAACACATGAAATAAAGGCTGAGCTACTTGCCAGGCCCGGTGGTGCACACCTGTAATCCTAGCACTCACAAAGCAGAGGCTCTGTAAGTTTGAGGCCAGCCTGGTCTACAGAGTGAGCCCAGGATAGCCAAGGATATACAGAGAAACCCTGTCTTGAAAAAAAATTTAAAATGGTAGAGGTATTTATTTAGATAGATAGCAGTGTCCACAGAATAAAATTAACATTGTGTACCACCAGCAAAGGACAGAAGGAAGAGAAAGAAGGGTGGTTCTCTGGGCTACGCGAGGTCCAACGTCAGGAACTCTAAGAAAAGGTGAAAGTTTTTGCAAGTGAACTTCCTTGATTTGTGGTGTGGTTTATAGTTAGGCTTCAAAAGAGAAGTGAGACCATAAGGACTAAGCTGCATAATACAGCAATCCCACCGAGGAGCTGTCCTGTGCAACAGGCTGATGCTATCAAGCCCTCGTGTTTTCAGCTTGAAGAACACCCAGATCTAGCCAATGGACAGGACATTCTCCCCAGTTGAGTAGAGAGTGGAGACTGACTTTCACACAAACTCTGGTGCCTCATATTTGACCATGTCCCCTGGATAGGGAGACCTGGTGGCACTCAGAGGAAGGATAGCAGGCTACCAAGAAGAGACTTGATACCCTATGAGCATATAAAGGGGGAGGAGGTCCCCCTCAGTCACAGTCATAGGGGAGGGGAGTAAGGGGAAAATGGGAGGGAGGGAGGAATGGGAGGATACAAGGGATGAGATAACCATTGAGATATAATATGAATAAAGCAATAAAATAAAATAAAATGTAAAAAAAGAACAGCAGTGTTAGTATTAGTCATCACTGCCCTAGCTGCTTTTCCCCAGTTCCTCCTGACATCTGAAATGAGTCAGAGGCACAGCTTAGTGAAGTGTCTCCCTGCCAGCAAGGACATCGCACCTGTGTATTGCAGACGCTCTGCCTTCTGGAATGTTCAACTCGTGCTTTTGCTCCGGCCAAAGAAGTTGCAAATGCTCTCCCCAACAGACGTTAGAAGCCCTTTAAACAGCTTAGAAATTTACAACAACAAAGCTGAGTTTGCAAGTGCCTCTTAGAGCCTCGGGGCTTCATCATTACCCAACCAGTGCAGAATGCAGCAAACAGTAGTAAATTGACTGAAACTTTCTTCAAGGATTCTTACACAGACATCAATGTATCTTGTAAACTTTGTGTGCGTGTGTGTGCGCGCCTGTGTATGTGCGTGCGTGTGTGTGCGCATGCTTGAGTGTGTGTGTGTGTGTGCGCGCGCGCATGCACGCGTGTGTATTTGTACCTTTCACTTCCTAACTCTCCCCACTCCCTGATCTGGAAAACAGAAATTACTTCAGAACACCTTGAGGTCTCCCTTACGCACATGGAGTATGTATCCCTTGGTCTCCTTTTTCATAGCCACGTCCACCAGCCCTGAGATGCAGTCCAACTTCAAATACAGTTCACCGCAATTCCACCTGCTTTGTGGTTTCCAGACACAATTTGCTCTCTTACAATCTTGAAACGGCTCTACAGATCTTTGCAAACAAATTTGGCCAAAGCAGAGCCTTTTGTCCTGCCAATTCACTCATTTGGTGAACAATTATAGATAAACTAGGCAGAGCGAGGTGGAAATGCAATATTAAGATTCCTGGAACAAATCGTACTCCGCGGCTTCTTTGGAGAGTACAAGGAAAGAGAAAATAATAAAATATCATTTAAAATGGAGTTAGCAAATTATTGCAACTTCAGTATTTTGCAAGAAACTAACTTCCTTTTATTCTCAATCTAAAAATAAAACCCTTTAATGAAAAAGACTGAAGGGGAAGAAAAACGCCAGAGTCTACGAGATCTGCTGAGTTCAAGACCTCACAACTAAACACTTGCAAGACCTTTTATCTGAGGAGGAACAATGAAGGGCGACAGAAACAACAGATTCCAGAGCACTGTGTGCCACGCAATGGGGTCAGGGCCAGGGGTTTTCGGGGCCACCTGGGCTCAGCCACAAAGACCTTAAAGGGAAGCATCAGTAAGCTGCACGTGGCCTCTCAGCACAGACAAAGGATGGCTAAGCCTCCGTAGCTGCTCGGTTCATGGAATGCGCACATGACAAAGCATGTCTCCCGGTTTCTTACACAGACACCAACTGTGCAGAGTTTCTTCCAACTGCTATATGTCACAGAAGTCCAGTCCAAACTCTGAACAGCTTCAATATCTACAACTGACCAGACATAAGCAAAATTTCCCATAGTGACCTCATATGATGTCTACAGTCAGCATACGGGCATAAAAACAAACAACAACAAAATGCATAATGTTACATTTCAGGCTTTGTTCATAAAACTGTACAGGAAACATGATCTTGTTACTATTCAGGCCCCATCCCCATAATACATATATATAAATTTAAAATTATTTAAATGAGAGGTACTCAGCCGGTACTAACGTTATAGCAAGTATAGTAACCAGTTATTAAATTTTTAATTTTTATAATAATAATGTATTTTGTATTTGAAAAACAGTATCATCATTACCATTAACTTTATTAAACCAGATGAAAATAAAACTATTTGGTGTTCTTTTTTTTTTTTTTTTCTACTTGGAGTTCTTGATACATAAGATACAATACTTGGCAGTTCATCTATTCTGAGAAATTTACTGAGTATTTTTCCATGTATCAGACACAGTTTAGACATCTCTTTTGTATTTACTCATTAAATTCTTTATACCACCCATTTCACAGACGAGGGAATTGCAGCACATAGCAGTGAAGTTATTTGCCCCAGATTACTCAGGCAGGAAATGATGGAGTCTGAAGCCTAGGAGCCTGGTTCTAAGCACAAACATCAGCCTAGTTCCTCAAAGGAACTTCAAATATCTGTCCTGTAATCATGACTTACTCCATCTAACAGGCTCTTTCACCCTGACAAGAACAAGGATATATAAATTGCAAAATAGGTATTATGTGTGCTACATTAAAGGAGATTGTACGTTTTAAAATTATTTTTCATCAGAAAAGAATTTTTAAAAATTCAATATAAGAACACGTACATGGCCAGATGTGGCGGCGCACGCCTCTAACCTCAGCGTCAGGTGTTAATGTCAATGGCAGTAAAACAAATAAATAGAGATAACGACATAGATAAGTGGCACAGTCATGAAACCTGAGGTGTAAAGATCATTTTATGTTCACAAGGGCTTACATAACCAAGATATTTCATCTCAAGCCCATTTGGTCAGTAGGTTCCCATGGGGCTCTCAGACTAAATCAGGTCTATTAGGACTGCATGGCATTATTACAGTATGGATACAAGAAAATAATGTGGCAATATTTGACCTGGGAAGCACAGGTGAAGTGGATTGCCCAATATTTTCAGCCTCAAAATGTTTTATGTCAAAAAAAGAGAAAAAAAGAAAAGAAAAAACAAAACAAAACAAGCTCCCGTCAAGAAGCGTCATTCCCTGAAAGCAGGGAAGTTTGACATAAAACAAAGTGTTAGGTAAGGGAGATCAAGACTGCTTGTTCTGTTCTGGAAACTCGCTCCTAATCTGTTTTGGCAGATGTATGTCTTAACGTTAAAACTTTAGCTTCTCTGGAGGTGTTTCTTTCTTAAACAGCCCAGCTTCTTAATCGCAGCAGAAAAAAAGATCTCATAATTATAGCTATGCATACAGTACAGACAGTTAGTGAATGCAAAAACAACAAATAAGAAAGGCTGGCAGAGAGTAGCATCATGACAGCAGATGGGTACAGACGCAGTCTGTCCAAATAACTTCTATAGCAGCTCCTGGGTTAGTGCCCTGGGAAGTCAGAGAGAACAGTTTCTGCGTGGCCTTTGGCCACACTGAATTTCTATTATATTTCATTATTTCCCCAAGTCTCTTAAGAAAGAAACACATGGTCTTCTTGTTGCCCCAGTGTGAATTCTTACTATAGAGGCAAAATGCACCAAAGGAAAAAAAGTTTATTTTAACGTTTTAGGTAATTAAGAAAAGTATATATTTGATAATGTGAGGCTTTATTTATACCCTTGCATCACAGCCATTGAGGAACAAGTGAACTCTGGGTAATTTCAATCCACAACTCCCTTTATGTTCTTGCCGTATATCCTTTTCATGTCTCTATAATAGCTTGAGGCTATGCTTTACTATTTAAGAATTAACATACAAACTATGCACACTAATACATATTTCCACAAATAAGGTTTCTCGACAATTTAAAAAGTTTGCTTCTAGTGACATAATGTAAATTTTTCAGGGATGGTAGATGAAACACCAATGGAGACGACTTTATGGTCAACACAAAAAGTCTGAAGGGCAGTGATAAAGTCAGCTTTGAAAAGGGTATATAGGGAGACCTGGTGGCACTCAGAGGAAGGACAGCAGGTTGCCAAGAAGAGACTTGATACCCTATGAGCTTATACAGGGGGAGGTAATCCCCCTCAGGAACAGTCATAGGGGAGGGGAATAACGGGAAAATGGGGGGGGAGGGAAGAATGGGAGGATACAAGGGATGGGATAAACATTGAGATGTAACAAGAATAAATTAAAAAAAAAATAAAAACATGCCACTACACACATATTGATACTAAGCTATAAAATTTAACTGAATGGGAAAAAAAAAGAAAAAGAAAAGAAAAGAAAAGGGTATATACAAGCCAGGCATGGTGGTGAATGCCTATGATCCCAGCACTCAGGAATGCAGAGGCAGGTGGATGTCTGTGAGTTCAAAGCCAGCCTGGTCTACAAAGCAAGTCCAAAATAGCTAAGGCTACATAGAGAAACCCTGTCTCAAAAACCAAAAAAAGAAAAGAAAAAGAAACGGGTATACACACTTTCCCTGTATCTTTTATGTATTCCAAGGGCCCCAAGATGTAACAAGACAATTCTGGTTAATTAAAACATGATGTAAAATATTCTTTTACCTTCCTACATGGCTTTTAATAGAGTCTTTTTTTTTTCCCTAGGGAATTTAATATAGGCTTTTCAGCAATCACAAAGAGTTCAATTGTTAGATGACAGATTGTTGACACCTTGCTTGACTCAGTCAACCGTTACTTGGGTGTTTTCAGTTCATCTGAACAAAATTATATTGATGCAAGCTTGTTTTAAATTTATTTTCTATTTTAGTAAAGCCACAATCCTTCAAAAAAAAAAAACCTGACAACTTCCAGATTACTGTATACTAATGTTAAAACTAAAAACTTGGTGTTTCTTTTGAGTAGTGCTTCACAGTCTAGAAAGTCTAACAGGGCATATGAGCTCCTAGGTTCCTTTGCTTAGCACGAGCACAGATATCCAACTTCTAATTCAATACTACTTATTAGGCATTCCTTAATCTGTAGAGCTTTGGCAAACAAAGACGCTCTAAGCAGCTTAAAGGCCAGCAGATGAGAGAGAAAGTCTTGGATACGTTGACTGTGTAAGTGACAGGTGTGTCAGCACTTGTATGAGAGTTGAGAAGTCAAAGCCTTTCTACTTGGATTGGTCACAGACGTGTCATCAAGAGAGCTTGTTTCAACAGGCCAGGAAATATAAAACCAAGCAGAAAAGGGGGGGGACAAAACACAGTGTGAATGCCATGTGCTCAGCTTCAGGCTGAAACAGCCGCTGAAAGGAAGCAAGCCACAAGGCACGGGAAGAGCCTTGAATGCTAACCCAAGAGATCAAGACTCGGTGCTGAAGACAACAGACTCCCTGAATAATACTGAAAGAATACAACTTGATGAGTCCTGCCTCAGAAACTAATACAGACAACCAGACATGGGGAATTAAAGGCAAGAGATGCTTGTGACAGGGAGTCAGCACAGAGGGGCTATCATAGAGACCGATTCTCACAGCTGAGGGAAGAACGGAAGGATGCGCTGAAAGGACTGATGGGACCTGGAGGCAGCTGTGTCAGACTGCAAGACTTCCTAAGTCATGTGCTATCTGTGTAAGGATACGCATCCCACGTGAGTGCTTTCTGTATACGAGAGGAGGATGCCATAAAAATAGGTCTTTACACAGAAAGAGAATTGGGGAATGGGGAGTGAGAGAATTTCAGAAGTTTGAAGGAAAACAATGTCAATATTTAAAAATATGAAAATATATAATAAACCTATAAGAAATAGGGAAAATCTAGATATCATGAGATATCCAAAGGTTAGATGTCATTTTTTTCTACCTGACATGTCTCTCTTACTTCAGGTTTACCAATCAGCTCTGTAAGGATCCAGGGACCCCTCACACATCCATGACATAGGTGACTCTCTATGTAGGAGAGGAGTGATCTAGGCCAAAGGAGCAAAATAGGGTGACTTCTGAAAAGGCTGTGATTGCTATTGTCAAGTGTGGCCAATAAGAGCTGTGCAGAGAGTGTGAGAGGCAGAGGGGAGGAGGAAGGGAGAGTGGGGTGGGAGCACAGCACGTGTAAGGAATGGCAGAGAGGTGGAGTATGAGACACTCAAGGACGTGAGGAGCTTCCTGACAGGATCAGGAGAGTAATACTCACAAGCAGAGGGCAATGAGCTTTAAATGTCCAAAAGGCCCTAAAACAGGCTGCAGGCAGCAAGCTGTACTCCAAACCCCCTCCACGGGCAAGTACTAAATATTTGTAAAATGTAAGGAGGAAATGAAAACTGCTACAGGACTCAAAGCAAGATCAACATCCTTGTGACCTGGAAACAAACCCAGCCTCAGTGGCCACTGACTACAAAGCGGGAGACAAGTGGAGGTGGCCAGCTGTTCTGTTCTCAAGGACACAAAGGCTAAAATCCCCAGGTATAAAGCCACAGCTGTGAAAGGGGACTGGAGAAACTATCGTCACTGTCCTCAGGCCAGGACTTATTCATAGCCACCCATGCCTGAGAAACAAACCTGGGCCCAAAACTCAGCAGAACCCACAAGAAAGGATAAATTAGTCAAGGCAATGAGTATGCTAGTCACCATGATTTGACTACTGCATATCAAAACATCACATAAATAGGCCATAGTTCTTTTTTTTTTTTTTTAAGTGATTTTATTTATTATATCTACAGTGCTCTGCCTGCATGGAAACCTGCAGGCCAGAAGAGGGCATCAGATCACATTATAGATGGTTGTGAGCCACCACGTGGTTGCTGGGAATTGAACTCAGGACCTCTGGAGGAGCAGTCAGTGCCTTTAACCTCTGAGCCATCTCTCCATCCCACGTAGGCATAGTTCTTATGTAAGTTAAAAAGTAAAATGAAACTTAAGAAGAAGGAAAAGGAGAAGAAGAAGAAGAAGAAGAAGAAGAAGAAGAAGAAGAAGAAGAAGAAGAAGAAGAAGAAGAAGAAGAAGAAGAAGAAGAAAGAAATGTGAAGGAGAAGCGAAGCAGACAAACAAATACAAACCATCCATCTGGCACTGGGGAGATGGCTCAGTGAGCAATGTATTTGTCACACAAACATCAAGATCTGAATTCAGATCCTCAGCATTCACACTGAAGCTGAGCACAGTGGCACACACATGTAACCCAAGCACTGGGAAGGCAGAGACAGAAAGATCTTTCGAGTTTACAGACCAGTCAGCCTTGTCAATCAAACGGGGGTCTCAGTGAGAGATCCTGCCTCAAGAGATAAGGTAGAGAATGATGATGACACTGAACATCAACCTCTGGTCTATTCACGAATGCACACGCATGCGCGCGCGCGCGCACACACACACACACGTACACACACACGTACACACACACACATAGATACACACACAAATACTCACACATGCATACATATAGACACACACGCATACATGCACACACACAGATAGAGACACACTCACACATGCATACATATACACACACAGACACATGCACACACACATGCATACATGCACACACTGAGATGCACACACATAGACACACACGCATACATGTACACACAGATGCGCACACACACATACACACACACACATACACACACATACAAAATCTTGCATTCAGAGTGAACCTGCCAACTAGCATGCTGCAACATACAAGAAAAGTGACACTGAGAGAACAGGCAAGGCCACATCTAAGACAAAGTCTCCTAAGCAGAAACAAGAGGCTGAGCATCTGAAACTCTCAAGAAACCGATCATAGAGAGAACAAGAAACCATGCCACTCAAACTGGCAGGCCCAAATTCAAACGAACAGATGGCTATAACAACCCGAAGGAAGCAGAGATGCTAGGCAAGAAGGATGAGGCCATTGAAACATTTCGTCATGCTCACAAACAGGCAGACACCCAAGTGCACGCACCCAAAAGACAATCAGTACCTGGGAAACAGGAAGAATTCAATCACAGTATTAGTTAGAGCTCAGGATTAAAAATATAAAACAGAAGGTCAGAAATATTGAGGAAACGTTGACAGGCGTCGGCATAAATACCCCGAGGTCACTTTCCTTCTGTGCAGGCAGCTTCACACTGGATGGGAGGTTTTACCCAATTTTCCGAATCTTATGGAGAAAGTAAAAGGAAAGCAGAAGAGAAGTAGCTAACAAGTTAGTAGTTGGGAATTTTTCCATCACAGAAGACGCCATCAGAACACAAGGAGACCAAACAGCAGTGACTGTCAAGAGTCTATGCCTAGATGTGTTCTGGAAACTACGGAATTTTAAAGCAAAAGAGAAAGCATCTCCTTATAGTACAGCCAATCCTAAAAGCCTTTGGAACCGTCTTAAATTGGAAGGTGGGAATTTTAAGGGGGGGGGGGCGGGGGGGTAAGCAGTGGGAGCACAATGAAAGAAGGACGAGGAATGAAGGCTGAAGAGGCACTGAGCCAGGAGATGCCTGTGTGGAACCATCAGTCTGGTAGAAAACATTGGGAGTCTCTGACTTTGCTTCAGAGAAACAACACTGAGACCTGTAATGAGGGTATATACATTAGGTACAATATTTTTTTAATTGGTTGAGCTTTACATGCATATAAAAAGTACTTACTCTCTTTTATTCCTGGCTTCTAAACTATGAATAAGATAAAAGTAAATGCAATATTAAAACCGTACTAGTTCCTGGTGGTGTAACAGTATTGCTATTATTATGTAAGAAAAAAGATACAGCAGGTCTGCTCGCTCTAGAGGGTCCCAGTTCAAGAACAGGCTGACCGGGCTACAGCAAGCTCAGGCTAGCCCATGTGGCTTAGTGAGACCTACTCTCAAAAATATAAAGTGAAAAGGGGCTGAAGATATAACTAACTCAGTGGCAGAGCACTTGCTCAGTATGTGACAGTTTTATCTAGAACAATCCTCCATAGCAGAAGGGGGGGGGCAGGGAGAAATGAGTGAGTAAATTTAAGTGTAATACTAATGGCAATTAAGAGACTATAAACTACCTTAATGCCATGCTTTTTTTTTTTTTTTTTTTTTTTTTTTTTTGTATCAAACTTGGCACTTACAGCAAATTGTATATTTGAAAGGTGCTTTCAAACGGAGAGACAAAAATAGCAGGCAGGCTTTATACAGGAAATTAATGTACACTACTGTTTAACATTGGAGATTTAAATTACAGCGAGGTACATCTGCAAACTCTACGTGCATAGCTGCATGCAAATCTAAAGGCACCTGCACTTTGCTGGCTCTGAAACAATGGGCTACTTTGCCAAGTAAAATGCCCAGGTCCCTTAGGAGGGAAACAAAAGAGCAGCAGTGTTGAGCAAATGCCAAGGATATGCTTTAATGCTGGCACTGAGTTCATGTTCTATGACTAGTGCCCCAGTATCTCTCCACAAAAAGAAAGAAAGAAAGAAAGAAAAGAATGCATCAAATCTAAAGCAAGATCAGAACAAAGAAGGGAGAAAAAAAAATCATAGCAATTCAAAAACAAAAAAAAATTTAGAAGCTTAGAATCATCTTCACTATTAAATATACTAACATTCAATTACATGAACACGAATTCAAAGTATTTAACAAATTTCACCTTTATTTTGTCATCTGTTATGTTAGTAAACCATTCATGATGATTCAATGACTAAATACATTTAAAGTGAGGATGGGTCATTATTCTCAACACAGAGAATGGGCATGAAGCTGAAATCAGGAGAACCCATTACACACGACTGAAAGACAAGAGCACTTACTTGGTCAGGAACTGACAGCGACCGAGTCAACCAACAAACTGCTCACTGTTGTCATCACTAACATTGTTCCAAATTAACAATGAAATATGCTTTATCTTACTTGCCAATTACTCAGTAGATTTTCGAACAACTAGTTATGTAAGAGGATAGAATTCAATATTCCTATCTTACCCCAAGGCCTACTTCAAGCACCAGTTATCTCTAGGATATACCTATATTCTGCCTGAGGTAGAATATAGAAGAATCTAATGATGCACTGGCTACTCAGGTTTTTCTTCCAGAATCTTCACAGCCAAAGGGCGGCCCGAGCCAGCTCAATGTAAGAAAGGGCACTAGCTGTGGGAGCAGAGCTGCATCCTAGGCAAACTCAACCATGGTGTAAGAATGCCAGGATGAGTTGGGCATGGTGGTACATGCCGCTACTCCACCACCTGGGTGGCTAGAGCAGAAGAGTCCACAGTCTGAGGTTAGGCTGGGCTAACCTCAGTATCTCAATGCGAGGGCATGGCAGGGCATGGAGGAGGAGGAGAAGAGGAGAGGAGGCAAGAGGAGAGGGAAGAGGAGGAGGACACAGAGGAGATGGAGGGGTGGTGGTGTCTAAGGAAAAGTCGGAAATTTTACTTCCAACCTTAAACCAAGCAGGATGTTCAACTTTTGATTGCTTTGTCTGTCTGGGCAACATGTTAAAAACCCTGAGATTCAAGAACCTCATGAAATGTCCAGATAAAGGAAGTTTAAAATTAGCATAATGTGACACATATGGACAACCCATAAATATTGGTGTTCAAGTAGAGAATATCAACACGTCACGTCAATAAGAACAAAGTACTAAATATTCACCATGGGTAGGTTCAGACGCTAAAAATTATGGAAGTACTGAGTGGGGTCAATTTATTGAGAACAGCTGCACAAAGGAGCCAAAAGATAACAGACATCTTTAAAGAGGAGAAATTGGTGAACAGAGCAGAGGGCTTTAAGAAACATCTTCCTGAAGCCAAGAGTGGGTGAGAACACAATGCTGAAAGAATGAAAAAGACCACGGCATTGGTGGACAAGACAGGGTAAATAAAGATGTGTAAACCAACAGAAGCTGAGTGGCTCTTTATAGAAAACACCTGCCGATTCTAAACATGAGTTCAAAGTAAAAAACTGAGTTGAGATCATGAAAGATGTCAGCACAACAAAGGGAATAAGGAGACGGCAGAACCAAGAATACTGGGAACATTCCAGAAACAATGGGTGCCACCACTGATGTGGCCTACAGCCTTCACCAGGACGAGACTCCTGAGACGTGTGAAGATTAAGGTTTGAGTGAACCATAAAGCAGCTTAGTGCAGGCTTTAGTTTCAGAAAAATCACCAAATAAATGTCAGTAGGTGACACCCAAAGGCCCTTCCAGAAGAGCCTGTTACAGGAAAACTTTCCAAATACCTACGAGCCCCTCCTGCACTGCTACAGCCGCTTATTCTAAAGGCTGGTCTCACAAAGCAGAAATATTGTGAAGCCTCAAACTGGAAAAAAAAATTGTCTTGAAATCTTGTAACTGAATGTACACATTCTTTAAAATAATAATGTGCATTATTTTACAACACCTAATGCTCAAATATTGTAAAAACAACAACAACAACAACAAAAAGTGCTTATTTTAGGGCCATAATTTTTCTTGGGATGATTAAATTTTTAAGTTTTTATTTATAAAACTAAATATAGGGGTAGGTGAGATGTCTCAACAAGTAAAACACTTTCCATACAAGCCTGGCAGCCTCAATTTAATCCCTGGAACCCACAGGAAGGAGGAAAGAGAGACCCAACTTTATACAGTTGTGCTCTGACCTCCACACACAAATGCTATGGCACATGTTTGCCCATACATGCATATCACACACAGTATTGAAATATATATATATATATGTATATCATCTTAAAATCAATAAAACTATTATCACTAATGATCATATAGAACTATTTACTATTATCAATACTATAATGTGTATTGAAGTCAGAATAATCACTACGTCATCTATACACCCTTGCACAAGGACAACTGGGAGGTACGAAGCACAGAAGAGAAAGTGCGGCTGGTATCCCTGCTGCCGGGTGTGCCACCAAGAGCTCCCTCCACACAGATGCTGGCAGTATCTCTATCAAGTCAGATCATTCTATAGGCATAGGTAAGGGCTTTCTGAAAAGACTATCAATAGCTCGGGGGGGGGGGGGGGCGGGAGACAGACAAATGGAACTGCATAAAATTAAAAAGCTTCTGCACTGTAAAAGAAATGAGAGAGCCTACAGAAAGGGAGAAAATCTTTGTCAGCTGTACATCTGACAGGTGCTTCATATCCATAAATTGTAATATACACACACACAAACACACACACACACACACACACACAGAGAGAGAGAGAGAGAGAGAGAGAGAGAGAGAGAGAGAGAGAGAGAGAGCCCTAAGTCAGAAAAATGAGCCACACAAACATCTCTCAAAAGAAATACAAATGACATAACACATGAAATATCTAACATACTTAGCCATCAAGCAAATGACAACCAAGGGTGAAATTCCATCTCACCTCAGTCACAGTGGCTATCGTCAAGGGAAAAGAAGCAATGGAAGTTGGTGAGGACAGAGGAGACACCGTTATACACTGATGTTGGATGTGCTGCTGAGTCTATGCGAACCTAACCCCAACCAAAGTTATTTTGGAAGAGGAAGCCTCAACTGAGAAAATGTCTCTACCAGACTGTGCTGTGGTCATTTTCTTGATTGATGATTGATGGGTGAGGGTCCTGTTCACTGTGAGAGGCGGCACCCAGGCCTGGTGGTCCAGGGTACTATACAAAAGCAGGCTGAGCAAGCCATGAGGAGCACTGGTCCATGCCTCTGCATCCGCCCCTGCCTTCCGGTTCCTGCCTGCTTGAGTCCCTGCACTGATGCTCCTAGGTAATAGAATATGATGCAGAAGTGTAACCTGAAACAAACTCTCCCCTCCCCAGGCTGCTTCTGGTCATGGTGTTTATCTCAGCAACAGAAGGCTAACTAGGACAGTGGGGACGAAAATTAGTGCAGTCACTATGGATACTGGTAGAATTACCATATGACTTAGCTACAGCACTCCTAGGACACTAACCCAGCATGGCACAGGATGCTTGCACACCCATGGGTGTGTTCATAGCAGTGAAGATACAGAACCAGGCAAGTGCCCAAAAGAAAATGTAGTATTTATACACAATGGAGTTTTTTTTTAGACAGAAAGAATGAAAACATGCCATTTTCGGAAAAATGGACAAAACTGGAGATCATGTTAGGCAAATTAAGCTGGATTCATAAAGATAAAGGTAACATTTTGTCTCACAAGTAGAATCTAGATTTTATTAAATGTATCTGTGTGACATAAAAGTGGAAGAAGGAACTATTTGGAGGGAGGGAGGGAACTGCCAGGAAGGAGGAGGAAGGAACAGGAGAAGATAAAGCAGGAAAAAGAACAAATGCATGTTTTTCCTTTTATGCCTCCCAGATAGGCACACCTGTGCGCATGCACGCGCCCCCACACACACACATACACACACACACACACACACACACACACACACACCATAAAAGAAAAATAATACTTTCTAAGTGTTAATTTTCTGGACATGGCAAGCAGAGAACCTAGACCCCCTCTGTTCAGATGTAGCTAGTGGACAGCTTCTTCTCCACGTATGGAGAGGAGGAAGATTGGGGACTGCCTCTGACATGAACTCTGGTGCCCCTCTCCAAATTTGATCACTTCCCCTTGGCAGGAGGCCCTGCAGACACACAGAGGAAGAGGAAGCAGGCTATCTGGATGAGACCTGATAGGCTGTGGTCATGCAATGGGGAAGGAGGTCCCCCCTCACTCCCCCCCACCCCGTGCTCCATCAGAGGTCTTGGGGAGGGGAATAGGGTGGAAGAGGGAGGAAACATGGGAACGGGAAGATAATAGTGAGGGGACAACAATCGGAATATGCAATGTGAATAAATTATAATAAAAATTTTTAAATTAAAGTTAATTTTCCAACAACAACCAAAAAAAAAAACAAAAAAACACCAGATCTGTCAGTCCCTCTTGCTTTAAAGTCCCCCATGGTTCCTACTCTTCTTCTGCGTCCTAGCTTGGCTTCAGCTTAACTGCCAGCCTGCTCTTCAGACCTGCAGGCCGTTCAGATGCCTTAGGAACACCCACCGCTCTTACTAGCAATAGTAGCTGACAACTACAAAGCAGTGCTGAAGTATTGATAAGCGATTGCATAACCCTTCATAGGATTTTTCTCAACCAAACACGGCAACCATTCTATTATGATGGACATTTGTTTCAACACTCTGGAAATCACGAGTCATTTTCAATTTTTTATATGTATTTTTAAAAAAACAGTCTTGCAATATTGTGTTAGCTCACACAGCAAAAACATTTGATTTGCTTCTGATCATTATAATTACATTTCCCTGAGCCTCCGAGAAGTTGCCAAACACCTCCATAAAAGGAAGTGTCAGAAACAGAGTTTGAACCCAGGTTCAACTCCACTGCAGCACTGAGGTGACTCAGCTCTTACTTTCCCCACTGCATAGAAGAGCCATTCCCCACCTTTCTGCCCTCACTGGGGTCCCACACAGGTTATCCCCCCAAAACCAACTGACTAAAGCATTAAGCTTTCCTCACACCTTCCTTGCCCCATTGGGGGAAAAAAGACATATTGTTTAAATATCTATCGTTTACAACTCTATCTTTTTAACTGCCTGTAATAGCACATAAATGGAATAAAGCCATCCAAGTCCTGTATCTTTTGGATTTAAATTGCCCTAGGCTCAAGTTATGATTTATGTTATCTGTTTGCAGGACAATCTTGGACCAAAAAAAAAAAAAAATTAATAATCTCTTTGCCCCTTGAGATTCTTATCTATAAAACAGAAATAATAATTCTTACCATCCTCATTCATTTAAACATCGATCCATCCATCCTTTTATCCAGTCAACATATAGCTGAGTGCCTACTATATAACAGGATCCAGGCATGTAGCCATGGAAATGAAGGTATCATCTCTGTTCCCACAGTGCTTAGAGCCTACCGTACACTGAAGTCCACAGCACTGAGAGATGCTACAACAAAGACCAAAGTGTGATGTAGAATAGCGCAGAGGGGGACGCATCATGCCCTACCTCAGACTTGGGGGTCAGGTAAGGACAGGGTGATGACTAGCAGTTCAGTGAAAAGTGTCATTAAAAATATAACATAGCAAATATTCAAGACAGTTACCACAAGCAATTTCAACTTAATAAAACACTTCCACCCCACCCACACCCTCGTCACATGTCCCCCGTGTCTTAGGCACTTGAAAACTTCTCTGTCAGGAAGCAAATTGGTTTCTACAGTAAAGGGGATCACCAAGAGTGAAACTCTGTGCTTTTTGCACTGGACAGTGGAGACAGGACTAACCCAACAGGCCAACATAATGAACAGAACAGCATTCTGTCACAACCACAAGGATTCCTTAACATTTATTCCTGTTTTCCATGTTAAAGCATTTAATGACAGAACAAGGAAATCATTTTTACATTTTTCTGGGGGCTGAGCTGCAGCAAAAAGTGAGAGAGCAATTGCAGCTTTCAAAAGAGATGCTAATTGTAGCTTTTAAAATATTAGACTCCCTCTAAACACCCATCACCCCCATCCCCCAAGAGTTTCTGGGTCTTTCTTAAAGGTACAGGGAGGATATTACCATGCAGACTTCATTGTCTTACCTAAGAGGTTTAAAGTGGGTTGTGTGTGGGGTAGGGTGGGGTGTGCATGCTGCAATATGGATGTGGAGGTCGGGCGACAACTTTGGGTTGTCCTTCCGCTTTCTTTTGGGTCAGGGTCTCTTTGTCGTGGGTCACTGGGATGTGTGGACCAGGCTAGCTAACCTTCAAGCTTCTGGAAATTCTCCTGTCACTGCCTCCCGCCTCACCCCAGGATCCCTGGGATTGCAGACGTGCAGCGTAGCATCCAGCTTTTTCAATGGTTCTAGAGATCTGAACCCAGGTCCTCACGTTTTATTTCCCTTAAAACACTTGTGTCGTGTACGTCAGTCCCGTTTGTTCTCGGGTCCTGCATTGACTTATCTTCAAGCAGCAGAGGCCGGTCTCACAGAGCAACTTCACGCGCCATGAAGGAGGGTGGTTGCCAAGCCCCTACTTATTCCCACAGTTAGTGGAGACCTCCGTGTTCCTACCAGGCAGTCAGCAGAAGCAGAACTTAAGCCTCCGCATCCCATAAGGTCACAGAAGGCTTCAGAGACAAAGATACAGGAAGGGAAGTCTGCACTGGGGGGTCTGCTCGCTCGTTCCTTCCTCTCAGGGGGACAGGGAGGAAAAGGTAACCATATTGGCAATTCTAGTCACAAAGACCTTTCTTTACAATGCAAAAAATGCAAAACAAAAGGAGGGGTAGTGACAACTCAATGCCCACATTTTATAATTAATATTAATATATAATCACCCTATTTAGACAAAAAGGGGGATGTGGAGGAGGAGGGAGGAAGAGGAGGAAGGGTGGAAAGAAGCAATAAAGCGAGGAATGAGGTCAGAGTTCACTTATGTTAACATCATGGGATGCAGATGAGGTCAAAGTTCACTTATGTAAACATCACAGGGTACAGAAGGAATCTGTACTGTGCAAAGAATCCCCCCACACCTGGGGGTTCCGATTAGCAGAGGGGAGTGGGTATCCCCCTTCTCCCTCCCAAATGGGGATACCAGAAAGGGAAGACCTTCTTGACAAAGTCCTGATGCTTCTGGCATCAAACATTAAATGTGGAAGGCACAAGCCTTTAGCAGTGTAATCCGTGAGCTGTTTGTACAATTATTTATATAACACTTTTCCTGGAATTATAAAGACACACAGTTAGTTCTAAAAAAGGGGCTGATCCACAAAACACTATGCATAAATATTGGCTGAACTCAGTTCATTCTGTGAAGTGCTGAATGCAACAACACAATTGCGCAAGTTTAAATACACTCTCCTTCCATATCTAGCACATACCCCTGAAACCTCTACCTACCTCCGCCCCACCCCCACCCAGAGCCATGGATTTTCCTATCTATCATACATATCTCCTCAGTGTATATAGAGGGATCAGAGTCAGGTCAAAGAACGGGTAGATGGCTAATTGGAACCCTGATCTCGAACAGAATCTAAGAAACAATGAGACGCCCTCTTCTGGCCTCCGAGGGCACTACAGGCCCATAGTGCACAGCTACATCACACAGGCAAACCACCTATACATACAAAATAAAAAGGTTAAAATTTTTAAATAATGGTGAAATTTTTCATGGAAATAATATCAGACATGGAAAAGTATATATGCTAAAATTTCTTAGGGAAAGGATTGCATTATGGAGTGTAGGAAAAAAAAAACACTTTTTGAAAAGAAGCTTGGAATAGAGATGAGTCCAAGGAGCCTGTACATAAAAATGCACACATGCATGCACACACACACACACACGTGCACACACACATGCACACGCATGCACACACACACACATGCACACGCATGCACGCACACACACACATGCATGCACACACACATGTGCACACACACATGCACACGCATGCACGCACACACACACATGCATGCACACACACACACATGCATGCACACACACATGTGCACACACGTGCACACATACACATACACACACACCACCCCACACATCACTGCATACTCATTTAGGCAATGTCCTCATATAGACTGAAGGGTCCCAACATGGACTAACCATGGAGGCTGTGTCTTACTGTGTGGGCCACAAGCAACAAAGTCAGCAGCACTCCTCTTCCTCTCCTCATCACCCTTGTGAAAAGCAGTCTTGTCCTGATGATTGGCTGAGCAACTGGTTAAAAAGCAGTGGTACGGAAGACTTCAGATAGAGCCTTCCCAGGGAGCCAGGCTTGCTCCTACCAAGGTGCCCACCATCATGCCTCCTCGACATGTTGTGTGCAGTGTTCCTCTTTGCCCTTTTCCCTGCCAAATGATTGTACCTCTTGACATGATCAAACTATTAAATTTGTAGTGGAGACTTGACCAATAGATTTTCACTTCAACAGGGTTAGTAAAAAGGGGGCCTGGTGACTAAATAAAGATGCCTTGGCAAAAGTTGTTGGTGGCCATTTTTGACCACATCCCCTGGATGGGGAGGCCTGGTGGCACTCAGAGGAAGAATAGCAGCATAACAAGAAGAGACTTGATACCCTATGAGCATATACAAGGGGTGGAGGTCCCCCTCAGTCACAGTCATAGGGGAGGGGAGTAGGGGGAAAGCGGGAGGGAGGGAGGAATGGGAGGATACAAGGGATGGGCTAACAATTGAGATGTAATATGAATAAATTAATAAAATATTTTTTAAAAAGTTGTTGACGGTTCTTATTTGCCTCTGGATGAGAAGTGGCTAATTTTAAATGTCTCCCTAGAGACTCTACCTGCTCATAGCCCGGAAGCCCAGGCACCTTTTCATCTCTCTCTGACCTTCTCCTACTAACCCTTCATTTGCCACTTCAGCTGCCAGCTCCCAACAGGAGGCCTGATGCTCAGCTGTGGGTGGACTATGCTCCCATAGCACTTGCCACATTTCTTTATCCCAAATCCTGACCATGATGTGAGGAGTGGGGGGAAGCCATCACGCAGCACCCCCAAGCAAAGCAAGTGGTATGGATCGAGCGCCTTGCCTCATGCTACATAGTGAGAATGCTTTGAAAACTTCACAGAAATGCAACCAAAGCCTACAGTGTCCGTGATCAAGGCAACAAAAGCTGTCTCCCTTTTAAGGAAAAAAAGACGCACTTCAGCAGGAGGGAGGAGGAGAAAAAGAAGGAAGGAGGAAAACCCAGTTGAAACTCGGCATTTACTTGAAGAGGAGCCAGCAGAACGTAGCACATGGGCAGCTTCACAGCCCAGAGGGAAGGCATCGGTCAGAAGGTTTCCTTGACACTACTAAATTTCTTTGGTGGCAGCCTCGGCTGGGAAGGCAAGGCACAAAAGTTGCATTCAGGGTTCTGAGGACCGAGAGGTGGTGTCTGTGAACTTACAGGTATAGACCGGCTCAGGAATCTTGCTGAGGAGGAAGAGAGCCCCCCTGGGAAGGAAGGTCTATGGGCGGTGGTGTGCTCCTCCAGCTTGGTGCCCAGGGGGCCCGGGGAGCTGTTGAGGTTGCCCCCAAGACCGCTACTGTTGCTGTTGTTGCTTCTGGTGTACTGGTTGTTGTTGAGTTCGGGGTAATTTCTGCCAGGTGGCTGGGAGCTGCCATTCAAGAAGCTGGTGAATGGGCTGGCTATGAAAGCTGCCTTGGTGGGTGAGGCCGTCTTTTTGTTCTCAGGGTCTTCTGTCACAGCGTTCAAGTTCCCTAGAGAACTAGCTAGCCGGGAGTTTATGGAGAAGCTGAGAGGGGGGAAGGGGGAGGGGGGACACAGGTGGGGAGGGAAAAAACAGTCAACAATGTATACTCACATAGGTAAACACAGCATCACAGAAATGCAACGAAGATGCTTCTCTGATCTCCACAGATGACTAAAAGGCTTCGTCACTCTTGGTGACATCATCGACCACGGCCTTATATAAACATGTCGTGTCCCTTGATTAAGAGCAGTTAACCAAGACCCAAGAAACTGGCTTAAACAGTGACTGGCCTTAAAAACAGAACATTTGATCATTGTATCTGCCAGAGGCAAAGAGTATAACTCTAAGGAGGGCCTGTGGGTTGACTTAAACCCAAGATTTGATCCCAGACATATTGTAGCATATGATGACATCTGAGTTGGTTCCCACGGTCTGTACACACTGGGTGAAGAGCAGAACTTGCACATCACCAGGATGCCTGACGATATCTGCAGCACCTGAAGCAAAGTCACTTGGAGACTGGGATAGCCACATCCTCCACAGCCTTATACCCGCTGGCCAGGGAGGTAGGACAAGATGCCCCAGAAAAAAATAGTAGGTTCTTTGGGGGTTTTTTCTACTTCTTCCCAGCGCCCTGCTTTCATAGACCTGCAGCCAGCTTCCTTGCCTGCATCAGGTCCTTCTTACCTCAGGCTAGTGGCCAGGAAGAAGTAGAGAATTACCTTCTCAAATTTGTGCCTGAAGCCAAAGAACCTCTGTTTATCCTTTTGGCTGTCGCTGAAGGGGACAAACACACTTTGGGGGTCTTCGCAGCAGACACGGATGGTTGTGGGGAAGAACTTAATCTTTGGGGGGAGAAAAAAGGACAGAGTGTCACACTACAGCGGTGTTTACCTAAAATATTCAGCAATGAACTCTGACAAGGTAAATTCAGAAAGCGCGATGCCCTAGAAGCCGTGAAAAATGGTAAGAAAGTCCTATTCAGACACACTCCGTCCTTTCGAGCTCGCAGCTGCGCTATGTGAGGCTGCCATTATTTCTTGCCCTCTCATTATCATTTCTCAACAGTTCATATCGCAAATCCTCTCTGATGAAATCTAAAACATCTCACACTTTACTATTCAAACCATTTAGATTTTCTTCCATCTCCAGAAAGCCTGGCTAAAAACTCTTGGCTTCTAAAAACCTCTTTAATCTGGCACCTGCTTCTCTGAGTGGGTCCTCCTGGCCACAAGATTAAACCCGCCTAGTCAAGGGCACCATGACCTCAAGCATTGCTGCGCATTTTGGTTGGTTCCCACCTGTCTGTTCACACCAGTTGAGGGACAATACCATGTGTCATATATCTGTGCAACTGTATCCGTTGTTTTTGTCCCATTAAAAAAACAGGAAAGTTGACTAGATGTGCTGGTCTGGCTCTGGGTTCCCTGGCTAGACTGCATTTACCCATTTGTGCAGTTTGAATTCCCCGTTTCTCCTGTAGGGTATCCCCGTCTCTCCTTGCCTCTCCTTACCGCTGGATTTCCACTTCCCCCCAACTCACACTTACTGCCTGCACCTTAATGGTCATTTTGGTTGTTACCTCCCAGGACAAGGCTTTACTGAATTCCCCAGCAGGACCAGCAGCCCATTTCAATGGGCACACTCCCTCTTTTACTGCTCTTGTCTTCTCATTTGTTTTGCCTGTTCCTATAACTCACAATATAAACTCTTTGAGAGCTGAGACTTGTCTCTCATTTCCACTGCAAAGGGCTTCTTAGCAGGTGCTCCATCCACAGGTTCCCAGTGGACACAAAGGGAAAACGGGCTCCACTGAGGAGAGCCAGGACTCAGTCATGGCTTTCATGCCAAGAATCTTGGGTCCTAGATAAATCCTGTGACGAAACCGGACTGTGCTTTCTCTCTGCTTCCGAAAACTTTGTTTACTTCACACTTTCCTTCATCACCCATCCTCCTCAGCAAACCTTATGCCATCTTTTCCACTGAAATGGAAGTGGTAAAGGTAAACTGGGTGTGGTGGCGCACGCCTTTAATCCTAGCACTCCAGAGGCAGAGGCAGGTGGATTGCTGTGAGTTTGAAGCCAGCCTCCTTCCTGGTCTACAAAGTGAGTCCAGGACATCCAAGGCTACACAGAGAAACCGTGTCTCAAAAACAAACAAACAAACAAAAAACAAGACCAAAATAACAAAACAAAAAGTAGTAAGGTTACACAAAGGAAGTAACTTGGGCTTTTGGAGAAACCTGGGCCAACGAGAGCATTAAACAACATTATGGTTAGAGTAAAGTCCTCAAGGAGAGAATGGCAGCTTCTTCATCCTGTTTTATCAACAATACTAGATCGTCACTTGTAGTGTTCTCTCCAGTTGCCACAGTGAATCGGGTAATCCCAGTGTCCCCGGGTAGTAGTCCAGGAGGACCAGAGAACTCTTTTCAAGGGAGAAGCACTAATTTTTCCTCCTCTCATGAATGACAAGACAGGAAGGAAGGAAAAAAACTACACCGGGATGAACAAAGAGAGCTAACAAGTGGTAGGAAGTCAGAATCAGTCTCTGGGGTGAAAAGAAAGTTGCACTTTGGAGTTTACTAGAGAGACCAGAAGGTGCTGGGAGCTCAAACATCTTAGAAGTTGTGAGCACCAGCACACAGCCTGAGGGCAGGGCAGGAAATGCCCTTTCAACATTGTCAGTGGTAAGCATTTAAAAATGTAGTTATTTCAGAGCTGGGAACAGGGCTCAGGAATTAAGAAGAACACTTGCTGCTCCTGCGGAGGACCCAGGTTTGGGTCTCAGCACCTCCATGGCAGCTCATAGCTGTAACTCCAGGTTCAGGGGATCCAATGCCCTTCTTCTGATCTCAGCAGGCACCAGGCACACACACACACACGGTGCACATACATACAGGCAGGCAAAACACTCTCACACAGACAATGAAAATAAATAAACCATGTTAAAATAACATTTAAGCCAGACATGGTTTTAATCCCAGCACTTGGGAGGCTGAGGCAGGCTGATCTCTGTGAGTTCCAGGCCAGCCTGTCCTGCGTAGTAAGTTCCAGGGGGTCAAGAGCTATGTAGAGCGACCCTGGCACCAAATAAAATAAAATAAAAAATAGGGAGAAAGAAAGAAAAGAAGGACGGAAGGAAGAGAAAAAAGAAACTTATTTTAACAACAGGAAGAAAAAGGATTTAAGAAGCTATAAGCTAAGCTAAGGATGCTGTTTAATTACAGAGGCTGTGCAAGGCCCTGAGTTTTATTCCAACTACCAACATAAATAAATGGATAGAAAAAGCTGTGTGGTTATGTTTATTTTCATGGAGTTTGGAAAATATGTCTAAAAGGTCATATCTATTTACAGCGGCTAGAAATGTTATTGTGGACAGTACCTGAAAGTCTGGGACATTGCCCTTTGCTGTCCTTTTATATCCTCTGACCTGCAAAAATGGAAAACAAGAGCTTAGGTATCACCAGGTCTCCACAGTTAAACAAAGACCACTACATGGCATAAAGATATTAAACAATCAAGGGAAAAACCACGCCAGTTGGATATCAGCACTCGTCCACTTTACAGAATGAATCCTAACCCCAGGAGGCAGTGTTTGTCATTTCACCATGAATGTCCCTCACAGCCTCTTGCTTCTGCACAAAAAGGCAGCACTGTATCTGCTCAATAATAAAGTATTTCCTGATGGTGCCATGATGCTATTGTGGAAACTGAAGTCTACCCCTGAGAAAATATCAGAAAATTCAAAAAATAAATAAATAAATAAAAGAAAACTCACATCTAAACATGGCTTCTGAGATGTGTACAGGAAGTACAGACCTTATGCATATGTATGGTCCTTATGTATTCACTACATTATGCTTTCTTCCAATCCAGTGTTTCTCAACCTTCCTAGTGCTGCCACCCTTTAATACACTTCCTTATGGTGTGATGACCCCTGACCATAAAACTGTTTTTGTTGCCACTCCATAACTATATACCTACATTATGAATTGTAATATAAATATCTAATATGCATGCAGAATATCTAATATGAGACCCTTTTGAAGGGACCCAACCCCAGGGACCCCAGGGGCCCCAAGCCCCCCAATGACCCCAGTCGCTTGACTAGACCAACTCCATGACAGGCTTCAGGTTTTCACTCTGCCTTAACTAGGCCAAGTTTCCAATAATTCCTGGAAAAACCACAAGTTACGGACAGCTCATGGGCAGCTGATGGGCAGCTAATCAGCTTATAGAACAAAATGACTAGATACCATGTTTTTATTACTTCATGGCCTTGGTAAAGAACAGAGCTGGTCCCATCCAATCAAATTAAAGGCCAAATCCTGAGAAAGAGCCAAAACTCCAGTGATTCAAAAGTTCACAATAACCAAACAAACAGCCAGTCCTGAATCTCCTCATACACCCTGGCTCCTGTCATCACAGATCCCTCCAACTGTTTACAAATTGAGCCTTCGTGATCATTTTGAGGTCGCCCTCTAGAGAGAGACTATCCTAGGAGGCTAAATAAGAACACTCCTTGGATTTGCACACTGCTTTGGCATCTTTCTTCAGCAGATCATCCAACCCCTAACACTTTGAAAGAGTCATTCTACCCGCAGGTTGAGAAGCACTGTCCTGCTATAACCCTTCCTCTCCTATAAGATTTCTTCTGTTCTCAACCCAATCTGAGCCATCACAAGGTTTCAATTGCTCTGTGGTCAGACTTCAACTCCCAGCACTCATTTTGTTGAGTAATTTCCAACTTCAAGTGCAAGATGGCTTATAATTTCTCAGACATGTGGAGGAATGATTTATTCAATTCTCAAAAATCAGAGGTGATGTCAGGTAGTGAGATATACCAAAATTTGGCACAACCTTCTTGTCTTTACACTCTGGCTTCAATATAAAACTCTGCCTGGCACACCTGTGAGGACCTGCCACAGCACCAGAAACCTGCTGGTGAAACTCCAAATAGGATTTAGAACAGAGAACCAGAAATAAAAGCTCAGTAGCTCGAGGCAGAACTCCAGAGACAGAGATATAGCAACTGTTTTTTATAAGCGTTTAAATTATAGTTACACACAACAATGGCAAAAACACGTATTTGCTGGGCATAGAGGCAAAAGAGCCATGCATCAGAAAACACAGGTAAACTTGGCATTTGCAGAATGATGCTCTGAAGTGAAGACAAGACATTTTACCAACCAATGGAAGTGCTTTATGAACTGAAAGGCTTAAAGAGGAGGTTACCTGAATGTACAGGTGGGCGAGGAACGGGGCTGCCTCTGGCTTTTTAAGGCACGTAGTTTGTCTCCCTGCGTTACGCTGTTTTTCATTTCCACATCTTCATCTTCTAAATTAGTCTGAAAAAACAGACGTGCCCCATAGCAAGGTCATTACAAATACTTTAACTTTATATCTATTTCTTAATAGAGCATAGATCATGTACAGTTATAGATAACACCATGGGAATGATCTTACTATAGATTAAGCCATTTAAATGTGTTATAATTCAGCAGTAAGTACACAATATAGACCACTCAGCATTGAAATATATGGGTCAAATTACAAATCAAAGCAGCCTGAGGCTGGATTTGGGAGTGTCTGGAACGTGTCTATGGCAATGGATGAAACCAAAGAGACCTTCCTGTGGACACATTAGACTTTGGAAAACAGCCTGGCACAACCCTGATCTATAAAAACGCACCACAAATGTTTCCAGGAGCCACCGCTGCAAATTCCATAACCTGTTTATAAGCATGCACGATAAACTAACTGAAGACATCTATGCGGTCACATTCTGCATTTGTTAACCACCACCTTGCCCCCAGCAAGCGCACAAGCCCTCACAGTAGTTAAAGAGCCAACAGCACTCCATCCGGAAAACACGCTTTCTTCTAAAGTTCCATAGTTTGAAGAACAGAGTTGACCAGCTAGTGTGCCCCTATGACAACTCAAGAGGAAGGGCTTCTCAGGGTAACTCGGAACCAGAGAGTTAGCTCACCATCTCACACAGCCAGGAGGTGGAAGAAGAACGGACTTCGTTTTAAATTTTTTTGAAAACAACTTTTGGTATGTAGAAATACACAGTGAAACTGGCAGTATAGTCTGCTTTGAGGTTTACGGGGAAAGTGAAATAGGTTTTTTTCCCCCTAGCATTCTATTTTTAACATTTCAAGCTGTAGTTACATAATACCTGAAAATAACTAATTTTAAAAGATATACAGTTAATAAAATTAACAGGATGTTTAAAATAATAATAAATATGGGGTATTTTTTATCTTCACTAAGTCGCAACTTTTAAAAAGCCATTTCGTTGTTGTTGCTGCTGCTGTTGTTGTTGTTGTTGTTGTTGTTGTTTGGTTTTGCCTTTTGGCTTTTTGACACAGAGTCTTACTAGCTCAGGCTAGCCTCAGGTTCATGATGCTCCTGCCTCAGCCTCCTGTGCAGAGATTACAGGCCTGAGCCTCCAGGACCAGCAAGGTTAAAGGTTTTTGGGGGTTTTGTTGTTGTTGTTGTGGTGGTGGTGGTGGTGGTGGTGATGGTGATGGTGGTGGTGGAGGAGGAGGAGGAGGAGGAAGAGGTGGGGGTGGTGGGGGTGGAGGAGGTGGTGGTCATGGTGGTGGTGGTGGAGGTAGGGGTGGTGGAGTTGGTGGAGGTGGAGGTGGGAATGGGGGTGGGGTGGAGGTGGGGGGTGGTTTTTGCTTATGACAGATTTCCAGAACATAAAATAATATGATAATATACTGTCACATGCCTGGCTATCTACATTTAATATACTGTTTTTACTTTCTTCCTTTAGTTTACTTAAGTCTCACACTTTTTTTTTTTTTTGTCTTTTTTTTTTTTTTTATTCTTGTTACATCTCAATGTTTATCCCATCCCTTGTATCCTCCCATTCCTCCCCCCCCCCCCATTTTCCCATTATTCCCCTCCCCTATGACTGTTCCTGAGGGGGATTACCTCCCCCTATATATTCTCATAGGGTATCAAGTCTCTTCTTGGCTACCTGCTGTCCTTCCTCTGAGTGCCACCAGGTCTCCCCCTCCAGGGGACAAAAAGAAAGCAATGCGTATATAGTCTCGGCTCACACTCCCTGGAGGAGAAAACAGTGTCTTTTCTTAGAAGGGGGAGGAGGACAAATAGAGTCTCAGTCAGCAAATCTAGAAGGGTGTAACCATCTGCGCTCTTTGACATTGGACACTGAGCTCCAGGATTTGAAATTCGCCCTGCTGGGTTTCGGTCATGCTTTGATGCAGTATTTTTCTCGCTATATTCCAATTCCTTTCTTTTGGAATTGTGATGTATATTTTTTGCCATTGTGTGTTGGAAGTATATAGTTTGCTTTTTGATCTTACAAGGGCTTACAGTTAAGAGACATTCTTGAGTCTCAGAAGAGACTTTGGACTTTTAAATATTGTGGAGACTGTGAAAGACTACTGGGGACTTTTGAAGGTACACTAAATGCATTTTGTATTATGATACAGCTGCAAGCCTATGGGATCCAGAGAGCAGACTCTGGTGGTTTGAAAGAGAATACCTCCATACGCTCATATATTTGAGTACTTGGTCCTCAGTGAGGGCAACTGTTTTGGAAAGATTAGAAGGTCTGGCCTTGTTTCAAAAGCCAACATTTCCTAGTTTCTCTCTCTCTCTCTCTCTCTCTCTCTCTCTCTCTCTCTCTCTCTCTCTCTCTCTCTCTCTCTCTCTCTCTTTCTTCACCTCGAGGTTGTTGTCTTAAGTATATAAGCTCTCAGCTACTGCTCCAGAGCCATGCCTGCCTGCCTTATGCCATGCTCTCCACCCAAATGGTCATGGACTCACCCTCTCAAACTGGAAACCAAACTCTTCTTTCTATATAAGCTGCCTTGGTCATGGTGTTTTATCACAGCAACAGAAAAGTAACCAAGACAGATAGATATATGATTGATATGGACGATAGATAGATAGATAGATAGATAGATAGATAGATAGATAGATAGATGCCAGAGAATATGTATATATATATATATTTGTCTTAAGAAATACAATATAAATAAAGCAGAAATGAATGCAAATAGAAGTCAAAGGATTGGAAGACAAATATGAGAAGTGAATTGTTAGCAAATCTAAACAACTTGGGTAGGAAAAGTGGCTGGGTCACCTTTTGGAAAGATGCCAAAGCTCTTTTCAGTATTCAGATGTTGAGCCTGTACAATATAAAAGTTGGGGGACGCCAACAAGAACAAAACATCTTGGCACAGTCCTCCAGAATTTTTACTGTGCTATGCACATTCCCCTCTCCCTGTCATCCGGACATTCTTCTTCCTTACGAAAACAGGTTGTATTACACATGTGGCTTCGTAAGTTATTTCCTCATTAAGAATACATATTTACTGTGGTGTTTCAGGACAAATGAAAAAGAACCTCGCATTGTCATTTTATAGCTGCATGAACTTCTGTTGTCTAGACATGCCAAATTGCTTATTTAACAAACACTTCGGGTCAGGCTGTTCTCTTCCTTTCAGCACTGTACACAGCTTTAACAAACATCATTTTAGGTGCAAATTGTTGTATAACACTGCCCTAGTACTGTGAGAGAAAAGTTCATGAATTGCCCTGCAAAATATACACCCTCTTAAACTTCACCTCGCAAAGCTTGAGAGTACAGCTTTAATAGTTGATAGGGATAAACACCGTCTTAGTATGGTAATGTACATTTCATTTCTAGGGATGTAGATTGCCTTCTGCTTAGGAACCATGGGGTTTTCATATCTCTTATTTGTATGCATTGCATTAAGAGCTCTATATATTTTTAGAAATGCCTTTGAATATACTGCACATTTTCTTCTAGCTGCTCCATGGTTAGAGAACGAATTGGGGAAGAGGAGGACCAAAAGCAAGGTGAACAGTTAGGTGGCTTCTGTGACAGTCTGATGAGAGATGGTGGTTTAGAGTAGGATGCAGCAAACTGGCTAGAAGTCAGGATGTGAGGAAGGAGAAGCCAAGTGAAGAAAGATCTAGATATGCAGAATAGGTCTAAAGAAACTTTGCAAAAGAGAAACCGTGCTATTGTTTACTTATGTGCAAATTAGCACAATTTTTATTCATTTGTGTTTGGTTTGGGGTTTTGAGGCGGGGTTTCGTGCAGTCCAGAATGGCTTGAAATCACTATCTAGACAAAGCTAGCCTCAAACTCCTAATCCTCCTGTTTACACCTCCAAGTGCTGGGTCTCATAGGCATGTGCTACAACGGTCCTCTGTGCTCTCACATCCTTAACAAAAAGTTACACGATGTTATTCAAAACACGCTTGCATTGAGTTATACAATCTTCGGGACAAAACTATATGGAAGCAGATCTTTGCCTCCTGGGATGCAGAGTTAAGCACATAGACATGGCTACAACTGAGCCCTGTACTTATTAGGAAACCAAGTCTATAATGTAGCCAGGTCACAGAAGACTGGAGGTAGGAGGGAACTAATTAGAGAATTCAACTCCAGACATGGAGAGGCATAAACCAGTCTAGTGAATTGATAAGCAAGAGATGGTTTGAAGATTTTGCTCATGAGGTCCCATTGGGGCTCTATATCAGCTACTTTCATGTTGGCGTGAGGAAAGTACCCAACAGAACCAATCTAAAAGAGGAAAGGCTCACGGGGCTCATAGTTTCAGGGAAACTTCCATCTACTGCAACGGAAAAGGTGTGGCATGGTGGTGGAATCAAATGACAAGTGACAAATGTGGAGAAGCCGACCTCAAGGCTCTTTCTGACGATACACAGCACATTCTCTCTCACCCTGAGCTGACCATGAGCTGTTGGAGATCAACGAAGCCTGACCCTGAGGGAGACCTTCCCACCTTGGCCCCCTAAAGACAATGAGTTTTATTTTATTCTATCATCTCTATGAAGACAAGACAAAATATAGCAATAAAAACATAGTGTCCATAACTTTTAATTAGCTAAAGTAACTACTGACCAACACATTAATAAAACAGTAACAGAATATGCTACAGGAGAAGTTGTTGTATGTGCCACTGTGAAAAGAATTTAGATAAAATATAGCACTTTAGGGAATATGATTCTAGAAAAAAATTAGGCATAGGAGTTTGAAGCAGAAATGAATGCAAATAGAAGTCAAAGGATTGGAAGACAAATATGAGAAGTGAATTGTTAGCAAATCTAAACAACTTGGGTAGGAAAAGTGGCTGGGTCACCTTTTGGAAAGATGCCAAAGCTCTTTTCAGTATTCAGATGTTGAGCCTGTACAATATAAAAGTTGGGGGAAGACAAAGATATCTTCACCATAAGTTACTGAGATCAGAAGGAAGATTAGATTTCAGAGGCGTAGCTCAGTGGGGGAGCCCGGGCACTGATGTAGGATATGCAAGGCTCTGTGGTCCATCTCAGCATCACCAAAGGGAAAGAAGGAAAGGCAAGACAGAGAAAGGAGGAGATGGGAGGAAAGAGGAAGGAACAAAAGGAGGGAGGCAACTTAGTTTGGGTTTCTTTTAGCTCACTACATTGGCCCAGACCTTTGATAACTGGACCACTTCCCCATCACCAACTCCCTGGTCCACCCTTCCAATCTTCTGTGACTCCAGGTGGCATTCAGATGGGACCAGACATACCATCTCCATCCCGAGACGGGAAGTACGTACCGAAAAGTAAGGTCTCAGAGGCATGCTTTACTTTATGGAATTCTCTAAGATGTACCCAGCTTCTGAGCACTTGATGGGCTCAATAAAACGCAATAGCTCCAAGACACAATTCCCAAAGATGCAGAACTACTTTATTATGTACTCAGTCATCAATTCTCATGAAGTTGGCTGAGCATTAGCAGCATCTGTATCTGTATCTAATTAACATCTCTAAGTCAGGAACACCTACTGGTTGGTAGGTTGTTGCTGGAATGCAGCCCTAAAGTGCCTAAATGAAAGACTGAACTTACTGCGACTCTGGGAGAATTTTCAGAGGGGGAGCTGGCAAAGGTCTTGTTCTAAGCCACCATATGTGACTTATTAGAATCACAGTGGGGACTCATAGAAATGCATAATCTGTGAACCAGGTGTGCCTACATTCAAAGGACAACTTACTGTAAGCTGTGTGTGAACCTGGGCAGGTGCCCACCTTTCTCTGCTTCCATTATGTCTTTCTCAAAGAGTCCCCATTCTAGTGGCATGGTAAGGGTTAACCCATGTCAGGTGCTTAAAATGATTGGGGGGGGGACACACAGTGGGCACTACCTAGGTGGCTGTCACCACTAAAGTCCTGGTTTAGCTCAAATATTTATACTTTAAATAAAGCTTTTGGCATTCCTTCTTCTGGCCACTTTCTTCTAGAACTCCAATCCACAATGGCTTCTTTAAGCCCCTGAATGCCACACAGAATCCTTATTTTTGATATTGCTTTGTGTTTCAGTGTGGAATGTCATCGCACCATTTGGACCAGCATCCATTTCGTATGTCTGTTCTCATTTATTCTTCGATCTGAGATGCTAGGCTTTCTTTGTTCATTCAAGCAGCAGTTACTAAGACTGTACAGCCCAAGAATCAAAAATGTGATGGGGGCAGGTTAAAAAAAACCTCAGTGTGGAAGAAAAGCTCACAGCTCAGCAGGAGCAAGGAGGGGGAAAAAAACCAGCTGCCCACATGGGTAGTGAGTGTAGTTCACAGCACCAAAGGCCAGAGTTCCACAAAGGCGCAGCTTTGGCTGGCTCTGAAAGAGTCCTTACAATTCTGAGTGTGCTGAGAAATTCACCAAAAAAGTCCCAGCCTTGGTAGTTACTGGTTTCTTTTATTCGGGTGCTCTAACTCAGTCATCCCAGTCCTTCTTAGTGACCATTCACAAGAAAACTGTTTAGATGGTGTGCCGGGGTCCACTGAAGACAGGAAGAGAGGGTCGAGGAGTTGGGGGGGAGGGGTGGCGGAGCGGGGGGAGGAGGTGGTCAGCTGTAGAAGGTCCAGGCCAATGCACAGAGCTCAAAGGAACCCAAACTTAGTTACTGCCTTCAATTCAAATGTAACTGGGCGTCTCTGCTTCCAGGCCTATAGCCTTTCTTACTTTACACATAAAGAACTATCCATGGGCCTCTCCCCTACAGACCAGTGCAGAACTTGAAACACACTAAAATCCTTAGAGCATTCTTGAAATTCACGAAACAATAAATACATCTCTAACTCCATTTAATTCCCTCTCTTTGTGCAATGTTCCATTAACACATCTAGAAGAGGCCAGAAGTGTTCCTCGTATAAGGCATCAGCTATGTGTGAAGTGGTCCAAGCCACTATGTAAGACCAGACCATCTGCTATGGGATGGGTGTAAAACACATGCTTTCTGTGCCTGAGCACTTGGTCACCAGCTGGCAGTGCTGTTTTGGAAGGATGTGGAACTTTCAGGAGGTGGGGTCTGGCTAGCAGAAGTCGGTTGCTGGGAGGGATGGGGGAAGGCAGTATTTGAGCTTTCAAGCCCTGCCGATCTTCCAGGCCTTGTTTCTCTGATTCTTGCTGGCTACGGCTTGAAGAAACAGCTACAACCTACTCTCACTGCCATGGAAGAAGCTGATGCCTTCCCTAAAATGACAGACTCTGCCCCCTCAAACCGTAAGCCAAAATAAGCCCTTCCTCCCTAATGTGTTTCTTGCCAGATACTTGGTCACATCAATGAATTAAGTAGATAATATCCCATTGTATTCTAGCACCTGAGGGATTTTTGTTTTGTCGTTGTTGTTGTTGTTATTATTATTATTATTATTATTATTATTATTATTATTATTATTATTTTCTTACTGTAACTGTAAGAACAATAGCACTTATAAATGGCTAAAATGAAAATGACTACTAATGGGTCCTACCAAAATCTACATATTTGTGTTTCCTCAAATTTTATAGGTTGAAATCCTAAGCCACAGTGATGGTGTTTAGAGGTGGAGCCTCTTGGGAGTAGCTCGATCATGGCTTAGCCCTCAGGAGTGGAGGAGGTAGGGAGCTGGCTCTCCCTTCACTTTATGAGGACATAGAGAATGCACTATCTATGGACCAGAAGATAGGTCCCCAAGAGCCTCTGCCAAGGCCATCATCTTGGATTACCCAGGCTCCAGAACACCTTGAAATAAATTACTATTGTCCATAAGCAACACAGTTTCTGGTATTTTTGTTGTCTGAACTTGAAGAAAAAAAAAAAAAACTAAGATGGGGGAGGAACATCTAAATGTATGCTTAAACTTCAAGCTGACATATTTGACATTTCAATCGTACTGTATTCTTTGCTCTCCCCATGGTAAAAGGTAAATTGGTCCTAAGTCGAACAGATAGGATGAGAATTAAACATTCTGCTACATATTAATTTAAAAGAAATTACGAGAGAGAAAGCACTATGTTGGTGAAAAGCAACTGTGTTCCTCAGGCGGAGAGATGAACGGTTATGTTTGTCTTTTTCAGAAGCCACAACTCAAAGGGAGTGCAAATCTACACTTACTGCTTAACTATTTCACCACACTCTTATTTCTGAGTACGTGTGTGTGTACGTGTGTGTACATATGCACGTATGTAAATGTTCCAAAGTTGACCTCAGGTGCCTTCCTCAATTACTCTCCACGTCAGTTACTGAGGCACGGGCTCTTACTGAACTAAGAGCTTTCTGACTCTGGCTCTCAGCCTGCCCTGGGGATCCCCTGCAATTGCTTCCTACAATTCTGAAATTATAGCTGGCTACCACACTTGCCCAGCTTTCCCTTGGTCTGAGGAGCTGACCACTTAGAAGGCAACAGTTTTATCCACTGATCTATCTCCCCACACCTTTCTTTTGCCTCTTTAGGAATATAAAACTATAACCCAAATTCTTAGCTTTACCTCAGGCACAGTGTTGAGTAATCAAAGAGCTAAACTAGGGTCAGGCAAGATGGCTTGTGCCCACAGTCTCAACATTCAGGCAGCTAAGGCAGGTGGGTTGCCATGAGTTCCAGGCGAGCCTGGGTTACAGGCTCTTTCTTGGGGGTTCTGGGGGAGGAAGAGCAGCCTAAACTAAGCATTGGATGCCCAGTCCTGAAAATGATTCGACTATTAAATAATTCAAGACCCTTGGGGAAGTCACATTTCTGGAACTCTCATTTCTTATCCACAGAAGAAAGTTAAAACAAATGATATGAGCACAGTTGCTTCTAGCTCCCAAAATGCTCAGGCTCCAAATTCTTTATGCATCATTTCCGGCCACCACAGAAGTAGCAGGGGACAATAGGGAAAAAAAAAAAAAAAAAAGCATGAGTTTGGGATCAGGAAGACCCGATTGCATCATGCTTTAAAACTGAAGTCAGCCCACCTCTGGGACACCATTTCCTTACTATCAAATACACATATTATCTAATTCACAGGGTGCTGATGCAGATTAAATGAGCCACTCTGGTATGAAGATTTAAAGTGGTTTGTCTGGTGGAGAGTCTGGGTAAAACAAGTCGTCCTAACTCTGCTTTTCCTCTGCACTCTTTAGAAATCAAAACGGATGGGAGGCTTCAGAGTACCACTTGTGCTAGGCACAGCTTCTGCAACCGCAGCATCAAACTTCATCTTCTGAGCATCTCTGCTTTCAAATGGAAACTTTACTTTCCTGTTGCCTTTCTATAAATATTCCTCCCACCAGAATCACTCTGTTTATAACTGTTCTCCTTAAATTATGACTTTACTTCTTCCTTTACGAGGACAACTGGTTTCTTTGCTCTGCCTTAGAAACTTAGCCCTCCCGGGAGCTCAGGGAATAAATAAGGTCGCTGGGCAAGTGGTACAGCTTAGTGGGCAAAGATGCTTGCCACCAAGCCTGAAGACAACCTCAACTTTATCCCCAGAACCCACATGGTAAAAGGTGAAAACCAATTTCCAAAATTTGTCCTCTGGCCCCCACCACATATATGATGCAGCACCAGCATCATGCATGCATGCAGACACACACACACACACACACACACACACACACACACACACACACACACACACACCAAAGAAACAAAGAAAATAAATGTTTAAAAAAAAAAAGAAAAAAAAAAAAAAAAACAATGAGTCCATGTGATATGTTCAATAGGGAAGCAAATGAACAAACCAAGAATGCTGCGTTAGGGAGCTTGACCCCTCCTAGGGAAAACTCACCTCTCCAAACCTTTCCATGTTTTGTAATTTAGATAAGTTTCCACCAATAGACATGTCATCCAAGCTAGAGATAATCTTATTAATACTTGCTTCACTGGAAGGTTTATTTTTCAGTTTGGATCGAAAAATGTCTCCTTGGACCCACAGAGATGCTTGTTTTCTGGGGGAAAAAAAATGAGAGAAAACAAAATATTTAAAATAAACTATGATCATCTTCTCAATGCTATTTAACAACTTAGACTAGCAACCTATTCAACAATTAGACTAGAAAAGGTGATGGAATTGAAGTATATCATCTTGTTTCTAAATAAATTAGATATTTAAAATTAGATGAGATTTTTAAAAATATGCACATAGCTCAGAAATCTATCCACAGCAGGTTACTAATGAGCCAGGCTGTATCTGTCTTCAATCGTGGTAGAAGTTAATTTTTGGAAGCTAGCCCTTATGTTGTATTTTCTAAGCCTGGGATATATAAGCTGATGATGTTAGCACAGCACTGAGTCACAGCCACCCTTGTATAGCAGCTGTAAAAATACGGATTTAAAACAACTGTAGTATTTTTTTCTCCCTTGTGCAAATGTTTAGAAAAGTGTAGCCTAGCCTCTTGCATTTTTGGACCTCCAAAGCACCCTGCTTTTGGTTTTGTATACCCCCAGCCTTTCTACTTCACACCAACAACTCTCATAACCCTGAGCTAATGCTTGACTCTTTATGGGCTTCGAACACTAGTAAGAAAATAGCAGCTTCAAACACTAGTAAGAAAATAACAGAGTCCTTGGCAGAGGAAAGAATAAGTCAGGAGACGGCAGGTGAATCCATGCAGGAACATCCAAGAACTGTTGCTGTGAGGGACAGGCTCTGACAAGTTGAGATACATGAAACACGGAGAAAAGGTGGGCTTTAAGAATAAAAACAGGGGCCTGGAGAGATGGCTCAGAGGTTAAGAGCACTCATTGCTCTTCCAGAAGTCATGAGTTCAATTCCCAGCAACCACATGGTAGCTCACAACCATCTATACTGTGATCTGGTGCCCTCTTCTGGCCTGCAGGTCTACATGCAGACAGAGCACTGTATATATAATAATAAATAAATAAATAAAATTTTTTAAAAAGAATAAAAACAGAACCTGGCAGTGGTGGCACACACCTTTAATCCTAGCACACCCAAGACAGAGGAAGTCGGATCTCTATGAGCCTGGTCTATCTACAGAGCAAGTTCTAGGGCAGTCAGGGCTACACAGAGATACCCTATCTCAAAACAAAAGGAAAAAAAGAATAAAGGACAGTACCTTTGTCTCTCAAGACTCATACAAAATCCAAGGCTAAGGGGCTCAGCCCTATCCAAAGGAACCAGACATCCCCTACCATTGCCAAGGTCAAATGCCGGTGTGCACATGCATCTGCACACACATGCACATGCACACCTCTCTCTTCCTCTCTTCTCTCTTTTTCTCCCATATACTCTCTCCCTTCTCTCTCCCTCTCCCTCCCTCCATCTCTCTTTCTCTCTCTCCCTCCTCCTCTCCCATCCCCTCCATAAAAAAAGGAAGTCTTCCATAAAAACATGGGGCCATGTTATAATGCAGCAATTGCATGCCTATCCTTTTAAAAGCCATGTTGGTGATTGGCCAGCTTAAACCATCCAGGTTTATAAAGTACACCAGAATTGCTTAAGGACACATTTCTCAGACCACATTCCTGTCCTTAAGAGAAGCAAGGCTCCTCTTATTTCTTGCTTCTTCTTCTCTTCTCTCCTCTCCTCTCCTCTCCCCTCCTCTCCTCTCCTCTCCTCCTCTCCCCCCTTCTCTTCCTCTCTCTCTCTTCCTCTCTCTCTCTCTCTCTCCCTCTGTCTCTGTGTGTGTCTCTCTCTTTTCTCTTCTCTCTCTGTCTGTCTCTGTCTCTCTGTCTGTCACTCTCTCTCTCTCTGTGTGTCTCTTTCTCTGTTTCTGTCTCTCTCTCTCTCCTCTCTGTCTCTGTCTCTGTCTCTGTCTCTGTCTCTGTCTCTCTCTCTCTCTGTCTCTCTCTGTCTGTCTGTCTGTCTGTCTGTCTGTCTGTCTCTCTCTCTCTCTCTCTCTCTCTCTCTCTCTCTCTCTCTCTCTCTCTCTCTCTCCTGTCTCATCTCTTATTCTCTTCCTCATGCTTCCTCTCTTGCTGTCTCTGTTTCTCTCTGGGGTACCCCTTCCCCCTTTCCTGCTCTCCCATGCTCATTTAATAAACATCTCTATATAAGAGAGGGGGCAGCAAGGCTCTATCTGGAAAGATAAGCAGGATTCACCCAGGCAAGATTACACCCCACCCTACCCCCAAAACACACACAAGCTGAGAAAAATGGCATCCAGAACTGAGGGCTCTTTAACTCTGCTGAAGCAGAGGATTTGGGAGCGCAGCCTTGTTCATGTGCCATGCTAATAGATTGCAATGTGATGCCCCAAATACAGAGGTTGCGATAGTGCTTTTTAGGGATCAAAAAGAAAACAATATGCAATGGGAACAGTGGCAGAAGGACCTAAAAGAGGCTAAAGAGAAAAGAAGTTTCTAATTCAAACATAAGTTATAAGATGAAAGCTTGAAAAGTGCTGACAACCCTAGGATGAAAATAGCGAAGCGACAACTTCCACTTGCTTGGTTTCAAAGACTCAAGCTGCCCTGTCTCTGGAAAGACTTGACCTGAACCTGAATACTAAAGATGAATAAGGCGTCAGAGCCCTGAAGTGAGTGCTGCTACACAATGATGCACGCAATTGCTTCTTGAGCAAAAGGAAGTGGCATTTCCCGCAGACACCGCTCCACAGACCAGGCACACCGTGCTGGCTTTTGTAGTGGCGTCTGTTGCACCTTGAAAGCCTCCTCTCAAACAAAAGAAGTAAAACATCTATTTTAAAGTATTAAACATTGAAAACTCAGTGCTCGTAAAGCTAATGTATCTGCTGAAAGCCAATCTTCCAGTATTGTAGCACATTTTCCAAGAGCAAGAAATGACTGGCCCTTCGCTAACAGAAGATGTCCTTGGGAGCAACAGAGAGAGGTTTTGTCTGATTTGAATGCAGCCTTCTTGAGAGATGTAGCCAGGGTTGGGGTCATTGGTTTTGGCCATATCCTGGCCTGAAATTTGAGCTAGGCCAATGTGGGATATAAGAAAATAACTAAATAATTTGGCTTCAATATAAGCCAATGTGTAGTTGGTTTAGATGCTTCTTTGTAAACATCTGCTTTTAATGCCACTCAGGCCAGTTGCACTGTCCTATTTGTGGTTTTGAGTGCAGGACACCCAAAAGTCACTGTGCAGGTACTTCTAATGGGGCACTCACTTATTCTCCTTGCTGCCTTAAAGGAAACTAACATTGTATTGCATTAGCCTATCACTTCAGAGCTATCTTTAGCCCTTCCATCCAGGACACCGTTTACCACGATGAACCAACTTTGACCCCAGAATGCATCAAAAGCCATGACTTGGTCATTTGACATAGAAACTTAACCCATTTTCTTTTAAGCTTGTATCTGTATATGATGTGGTGTGGTTTGCATGCGTGCGTGTGTGCCTGCATGCATGGGCCCATGCAACCATCTGTGCACATGTGTGTGTCTCTGTGTGCTCATGTGTGTGCCTGCATGCATGGGCCCATGCGACCATCTGTGCACATGTGTGTGTCTCTGTGTGCTCATGTGTGTGTCTGTGTGCATGCGCGTGTATGCATGGGTGCGTGTGTGCATGTGTGTGTGTGTGTGTGTGTGTGTGTGTACATTTGTGCACATGTCAAGGCCTGACATTGTGGTCGGATGTCTTCTTGAATCACTCTGCACAGTACATACTGAAGTTGAGCCTAGAGCTCACAGATGAGCTAAACTAGCTTACCAGCTTGCCTCGGGGGACCAATTCCCTGTCTCTGCCTCCCAGATGCAAGGATGCAAGGATTACAGACAGGCCATGGGTGCTGGGGACCCAGACTCTGGTCCTCATGATTGCATGGCAAGGACTTGATTTACTGAGCCATTCCCCCAACTCCCTAACCAATTCTCTAGTTTGATCTAGCAATGACCAGAGTGCCCCAACCTGCGGGGTTTCAACTAAGGCTCGGGAGGAGATTCACCTGTATGAAAATAAACTACAAGACACAAAGAAGGAGAGCAAGTCTAAACATTGATCAAGCTCTCAATTTTTATTATTTAGGCAGTAGCTTTTTAAGGCAGAAGACAGGGAAGCAGATTGCTATAGCAACCCCGCTGTAGACTATCCCAAAACACAGGGAATCCCAGGCAGGGTCATGACGTCCTGCCACACAGGGCATCTTGCTCTGTCTTCATCTAGCTTTAGTCTAACTGCTAAACCACAACAGGGTCAGCTAGGTTCAGGTGAAAGGCAAGTTCTGGGAAAAACAGAGACTTAAAGGTGCAGACTTGGACGAGATGGCTAAACATTGGCCATATGGCCTACTGTCCCCACCACCAGTGGGCCAATCTGCTCTGTGTGTATCCTACTCACATCTCAAAGCTGTGACCATACAGAAGTAACTCCTAGCTTAAGGTGCTCGTTAGTGCCACAGCCTAATGCTACCAAGGAATGGCAGACAAGAAACAGCAACCAAAGGGCAGAAAGCGAGTAGTGAAAAGTATCCAGAAATCCACACAATGATGGGAGTAGAAGGGGAAGATTTTGTAAAGTTTCTGACAGTATAGGGGAAAGCTTTTAATCCTGAAATGCACAAGGAAATTCCTAAAAAAAAAAAAAAAAAAAAAAAAAGGGAAAATTATGTGGGATACACTTTAAGACTCAGGTAGATAAATCTGTTTTCAGGTATAGAATTCTCATGATTGGCTGACAGACCATCTGAGTGTTGGGCTAAAATGCAAAAACTTTAGAGCAAAAGCTAGCGAAACAATCTTTCCATTCTTTCCATCTCTGGTCATTTGGGATGAAGACAGAGCACTGTATGACGGCATTCAGGCCCAGCATGCACTGCTGGTGGAGCCGTAGTATGGAGCAGCTGTTGTGGAAGACATCTCGGCAGCGCCTCTGAAAGCTGCACACAGAGTCCCACACAATCCAGCAACTCTAAACGAAATGAGCACAGGCCCTCAAACAGATACGCATGTACCAGTACTCAAAACCCCAGAGTGGGGATCAACTTTCAAATGCCCTTTAGCAGGTTAATGCGTAAACAAAATACAGTGGAATAGTATTCAGGCTTAAAAAGGGAGAAAGGGGCTGGAAGTATTGCTCCATAATGAAGTGTTTGCCTTGCATGAAAAACTTCAATCTCTATCAATGCAAAGAAGAAAAAAAAAAGGAGGGCAGATAAAATTCTAATACATGCTACCAAGAGCATGCTACAATGACATGTATAATTAACTGCTATGATGTGGGTGAACTATGAAAATACACAAAGTAAAATAAGCCAGACATTATATGAGGCACCTAGACTATGAAAATTCATACAGCAAGAAGGGAAAATAGAAGTCGCCTGGATCTGGGAGGAGGGGTTACTGGATGTTTAATATTTAATAAGTACAAAGTTTTTGTCTGGAGTGATTGAGAAAAAAGATTCCACAAATAGTGGGAAAGGCTACAGAACATTGTGAATATACTTAAGAATCAATGAACTGTACATTTAAAGTGGTTAAAATGTTATGATTAAAAACAAAATTTAGGGGGCTGGAGAGATGGCTCAGAGGTTAAGAGCATTGACTGCTCTTCCAGACGTCCTGAGTTCAATTCCCAGCAACCACGTGGTGGCTCATAACCATCCACAATGAGATCTGGTGCCCTCTTCTGGCCTGCAGATGTACATGCAGGCAGAATACTGTATACATAATAAATAAATAAATATTTTAAAAACAAAATTTAATTTTATAATTCATTGCAAAAAATCCAACTGTTGAAAATTCTAATAGTTAATTACTCTTGATATTTGAACCCATGTTAGAATTTGATTTTTTTTAGTAACTTTTAATGTCAATCAAAGGCCATTAAATAAATTGAAAGGGTTAAGAGTAAATATTAAAAATAAAATAAGCAGTTTATAAAACAAAAAATGTGAGTTTTAGAAATAATGTAAACTAAAACTTAAGCGAAGTGCCTGCTTTTTTGTTTTGGTTTGGTTTTTGTTTGTTTGTTTTGAGACAGGGTTTTTCTGTGTAGCCTTGGCTGTCCTGCACTCAGTCGAACTCACAGCTATCCCCCTGCTTCTGCCTCCCCAAGTGCTGAGATCACAGACCTGTGTCACCACACCTTGCTGCAATACACAAACCATGCTATCTTCTACTGCTGGTTTATAATTTTTAAATAACATTTAATATTTTAAGTTCTTGTATTTTAGGAAAGACCAAATATTAAGTGTTAATTTGTTAAACAAATTTAAGCCGTGTTCCTTGGCCCACGATTGAATGTGCCTTAAATAAGGTCATCTAAAAAAAAAAAAGGTAGTAATCAAGCTTGCTAGAGCCCACTAGGAACCGTGTAGGTGAGGATGAACTTGAACTTCTGATCCTCCTGCCTCCACTTCCCAGTGCTAGGATCTCAGATGTGTGCCACCACATCCAATAGACACAGTTCAGCTGGGGTTCCCATGCCTGTTAGCAAGCACTCTAACATAGCACAGCTCTAAGCCTCGCCCCAGTGTAATGTACATATGTGAGCATGTGGAGCCAGAGGAAAACCTTGGGTATCTTTCTGCATCTCAATCCACCTTTTTCTTTTTCATTTTTTGAGACAGAATTTATTATGGAACTTGGAGCTAACCAATTATCTAGACTAGTAGGCTGGGAAGCCTTGGCAGAGTCTCCCACCTCTTCTCTCCAGCTCTGAGATAAAAGGTGCAAGCCACCTCACCTAGCTTGGGCGGGTGCTGGGGGATGGACTCAGGCCCTGGTGCTTATGTGCAAACACTCAATCAGCTGAGCTATCTCCTTGGCCCCCACCCCACCCCCCAGGCTCACAAATTTGAATGTTTGGTCACCCAGGAGTGGCACTATTTGAAAGGATTAGGAGGTGTGGTCTTCTTGGCAGAAGTGTGTCACTGGAGGTGGGCTTTGAGGCTTTCAAAAGCCCAAGCCAGGCACAGCGGCTTTCTCTTTCTGCTGCCTACAGATCCAGATGTAGAACTCTCAGCTACTTCTTCAGAACCATGCCTACTCACATGCTGCCATGCTGCCATTCTCCCTGCCATGACAATAGTGGACTAGGCCTCTGAAACTGTAAGTCAGCGCCAAGTAAATGTCTTCTCTTTAAGGAGTTGCCTTGGCTTCTTGCTGTAGGTAGTTTATGTATATATGTGTAATAATATAAATGTATATGTAAAAAAAATAAAATAAAATATTTAATAAAACAAAAGTTGTGCTGGTCATGGTGTTTCTTCACAGCAACAGAACACTGACTAAGCAATGGTGGAATGGAGTAAAATTGAGCTGAAGCCCTTTGGTAACATGAATCCGTGACAGAAACGCAGACTTCCAAGTGCCACCCCAGATCTGCTCAATGAGGATGAGTCTTTAACAAGGGGCTGGGACACACTGGAGAGGAGGCTTGGCACTAACAAAGTGCAGAAAGCACCTAACGCAGCTTATAGCCAATACCTGTGGCTGTAAAGCGGGATGATGCATTTGAAAATCCATGGATTTAAGCCTGAAATGGGTTGGAGTAGGGGGTGCTGGAGAGATGATGGCTCAGCAGTTAAGAGCACTGGTTGCACTTGGAAAAGACCCAGGTTCGGTTCCCTGCCCCTACCTCCAGGCCCCTCACAACCACCTGTAACTCCAATTCCAGGAGATCTGACATCATCATCCAGTCTCCACAGGTCCATGCACATGGTGCACACACAGAAAAGCAGGAACACACACATACACATAAAATAATTTTTTAAAAACTGAAAGGGGTTTCAAACACAGAATTTTTACTTTGTAAAGATAATTCAAAATAGACAGAGCTCCCTCCAGGGTCTAGCTTTTCAGCGCTGTGTGGGTTCGCTAAGGGAAATTTGAGCCGCGTGGGACCTGCATAATAAATAGAGTCTAACAAACACAGCCTGACTCCACATGTCTATAGGTTGTCTTTGAGAAGCAGGCATTCTGAGTGGGCTAATAATCACAAAAATATCCTACAGGGCATTTAATAGGAAAAAATATTTTGGGTTCACGGTGATATATATATCTTAAGAATGGTATTTTTAGTTTTCAGTTTAAGAAAAACACTCGATGGGTGTTTTGCAAACAGCTCTATTTATATCCAAGGGAAACATTTAAATAGAAAACTATCAGGGCCGCAACAAAGGAGAAGTTCGGAATGGCTGCCGCATTAGTTACTTGATCAGCAACTCACAGAAGAGCTGACCACTTCTGTGTCACGTGACACCAGTGACATAAGAAGAGCACGTGTCTAAGACACATCTATCCAACACTGGACATGGACTTTCTTATTTTCAAGGAAACTGGAATATGACTAATCAGCTTTTCTACAGACAGATTTAGGACTGATACAGCTTAAAAGGCTCTGATTGACTTTTCAGTTCAGAAAGGACGCAGCCCCTCATGCCTACTCCATCACTTTGACAGATGAAGACACTGGAAGATTTCACTCCCATTTCTCTCCTAATGGCCCTGTTAATTATTCACGATTTTGCGTCATCACTGACTTCATATTCTCTGTCCTTCATGGCATCAGTCGGTCTTCAAAGCCTATATTTTTTCCCCCTTGAAATGTTCCCAGTACTCGCTTCTAACTCTTCAGCCCATATCTAGCCTCTTAGGAAGCCTGTCTCCCTGACAGACTGAGTAGCCTCCTTTTCAGCCTCTCTGACTCTGACCCCTCTGGCAGCTTGCAAGCCAGTCTTTCTTGAGTGATACTGACATCACACGACTCCCCCACATCAAATGCTCCAAATTAAAAAGTAAGACAATGGCAAGAAATTCAGAATAACCTTGGCCGTCACTGGAATCTGTGCACCTTACTGTCAGTATTTCCTAACTACACACTAGCTTCTATAGATGACCACAAACATGGTGGTTCACAAGAACACAGAAGTTGGAGTTTGGATATCCAATCGCAATTTCACTGAGCAGAGACCAAAGTATAGGCAGGACTGGTTCCTTCTGGAAACTCTGAGGGCGCAATCTGTTTCCTCGTCTTTTATCGGTGTCCAATATGGTTCAATGGCTGCCGAATCCCTTGACACCTGCCCCCTCCCTCCACCTTCAAAGCACATAGGTGTACCTGCTGCAATGTTGTCTTCTCCCCTCAATGACTCCCTAACTCTTTTCTGAGACCTTGAGATCAGAGCAGGGGCACTGGGTAGCTCAGGATACTCTCACAGGAACCAAGATCCTTAATCCGTTCTGTGGAGTTCCTGTCCCCTTATAACATTACACAGACAGGAACAAGGGATTGTGATGTGTGCTGTCAGGGACATCATGCAGCCTACCATAGCAGACATCAGATGACACAGTGGAGCCCTGCTAACTTCCTCAAAATATTAGTGGCATCATTTACGGGAAGATGAAGTGCACATATTTTCCCCTGTTCTTCTCACTAAATAAAAATTTTAAATCCCATATATTAAGCAAATAAATGAAGACAAACTAGTTAGAGACTGTAAGACTCAAGAAACAACAATAGCAATGAGGTCTCTGGAGTTTGTTTTTGCCATACAAATCCCGTTATTTGCTTCTAAAGAAGGGAGCAATCCACAAATGGTGATGGAATCACTTTGCCATCAACAAGATCTTGCTTCCTATAGTCAAAGGACCAGAAAAGGTGATCCAGAAAAACAGGAAAACTTTTCACAGTGAATGTTCTATTGCAGACAAACACCACAGGGAAAGGGGGGAAAAACAAAAGTGGCTCTATTCTAGCCCGCCAGTGAAGACTGAGAAGGGATCTATCACAGAAACATTGAAGGTAGCCATGTAGTGAGCGAGAGAATGAGATCTTACAAGCAAGCCCCACTCTCTTCAGAGGTGCTCATGGTAGAATGTGGAATTCCATCCCAACAGTCAGTTACTGTCACCCATCCTTTATCAACCTATATAGTCAGAGGGGACTCACCCATCATATTATCCCTAAAGCTATAGGGAGAGGTTACAACTACACAGTGAGAAGTTTTCTTGTGGGGAGGGGGTGGAAGAGAAAAATTGAAGGAGAAAGAGAGAGACATAGGAGAAATCTTACTCTTTGCGCCTCTCAGTTGTGTGCTGTTGTAATAAAGGAAATGGGTACATGTTCAGTAAACATTAAGGACCATTCCTTGTAAGATGACAATGTTTTAGATTGTGATTAGACAGCAGATAGAGGATGGTGACAATAAATAGCAGGCAAGTAGGGGAGTAGAGAGATGGACAGATGGATACATGGATGAATGGACAGAATGGACAGATAAACAGACAAGTGTGATTGGTAGGTAAGTTTAATGTCATAATTTGTAGGGTAAATCCTGAGAAAAATGAATTCTAGAATACCCTAAGCTACAGAGTGCAACCCTGTCTCAAACAACAACAACAACTAACTAGCTGCATGCATTAGTAAAGGAACTCAAATGCCTTGAGTCAATATTCTCAGCCACACCCTAAGAATTTACTTAGAGAAGAGCAAAGTAAACCAAAACCAAATGGAAGGAAACAACAAATGTGAAACTACAAATCAGTGAGGTTGAAATATGTAGAGCAGAAAAAAAAAAAAAATTCAATGAAATGTTGAGCTACATACTGAATTCCAAAAAGAGAGAGAATTAATACGGATGGCATATAATCTCTTCCTGACAATAGAAGAGTAGAAAGCAAGATCCAGGGCTCCTTGAAAAGCTGGCGTTACCCTCACACAAAACACAAACGTAGCACAAAAAAAGAAAGTATATCATACCACTTTTGAATACAGACACAAAAGTCTCTAGTATCAAAATGGCACCAAATGGTATTTACAAATATGCATGAAGGATTACATATATACCACAACCACGTGGGGCTTATTCTAGGAATATAGGACTCATCCCAAATCCAAAGCACTGTCTATGAAACCTCCCTTGTCAACAGGCTAAAGAAGAAAACTTTGAGCAAGGTTGGTGTTGCACACGTGCACCTTTACAGCAATAGCCAACAACTCTCAATAGTCCAAATGACCTTCAGTAAGACCACAGACATGTCTACATCAAGGTAATGATGCATGCAATGGTACAATGAAGTTCAGAGAATTGTGTTTGATGGACAGCACCAAGCCCCAAGGTTATATACATCTAGATAAATCTCTGAGAGACCACAATTTCTTTTCTCTCTTTTTGAGACAGGGTCTTACTGTGAAGCCTAGGCCTCGTACTTGGGCTCTTCATGCCTCAGCCTGTGAGTGAGACTGTATGTATGTGCCACAAACATCCAGATCACATAAGATCTTGAAATACAAAATACACAGAGAATACATGAGTGGCTGCCAGGAGGTAGATGATGAGGGAGGGTAGTGGTGGACATGGTAGGATCCTCGTGGGAACAGACATCCCCCTCTGACTCCATCAACATCCCCATCCTGGCTAAGCCGCACTCTAGTCTGGAAAGGTTAGGCGTGTGTGGGAACAGGCAAAGGGCACATTGGCTCTCTCTACTATTTCCAATGATATGCTAATTAAGAATTGCCTCAAAAGAAAAGCTGTGGATCACTCTTCTACTCAAAACTTTCACTGACTTTTCATACTCCCGTGAAATAAATAAAGGTAAGAAATTTAAAAAGCTGATGGAATCTTAAGAGACAACCTTATCTGACCTCTCTATCTTCTGGTATCATCTTCTAATATTCTCCCTTTTAAGCCAAAGACTTCTCATACAGTCTCGTGGGCAGGCATTGTTCTGAGAGTAAAACCATCCTGTGTGCATTGCCCCATGAAGAATGTAAATCACTGTGGCTGTTATGGAGAACAATATGTATGTTCCTCAAAAGAAAAAAAAAAATCTAATATGGTCTAAGTAACTCACCATTGGGCTAGTATGTTAACTACCTGCATGCCTGTGTTCACTGCAGCATAGTCAAAAGTAGCCAAGAAATCAAACCAAGTATTCAGACATCCATAGAGGGCAAGAACAGCAGAGTATTCTACAATCACGTTCATC